>NC_081330.1:81352843-81655873 GCF_026419965.1 Kogia breviceps | reverse complement strand
CTTGGTGAATCTACTGTTTCCTGGGGTCAGTTGTAACTGGAGATGATAAATGGTTCTTGCAGTCAAGGCAGGAAAAATGGAAATAAATTGTTCTTCTGTGGGTATTAACACTTTACTTGAAGAAAAAGGGGCTGGAAGCTGACCTAATAAAAAAAAAGAAATGTGAGAGTTTCTCAAGTGCTTTTCTGAATGTCCCACCCTCCCTTTAACCTTTAGAAACACTTGATTCTGCAAAGGTGTCTTACTTACTGTCTGGAGCTGGTAGCAGAGAAGAACAAGCTTGTTGATTTCCAGGAGAAGCATAAACTTATCATCATCTTTCAGCTGAAATGTAAATAAGGAAGTTATAACAATTCCAATGAAATTCCATCTTTTAAACCTTAAGTACCTTTATACCTTAATAATATACCCTCAACGTGTATATTTACGACATCACCACCAGCACCAGGCAGGGATACGTGCGTTACCTGTTTTGAGAAAACTTGCACACTTGAAGCAAGCTTCAAACCCTCTTCAGCAAAAACTGGGTAGAAAGGAAAAATATCACTACGTTAGGAGTATGTCGTCTAGATAGTTGGTAAGAAATACACTCATGGATAATTTTCATACCAAATGTAAAAAAGAAAACCTAAACGTAAAAGGTCTGTCATGGAACTTCTGTGGTTTTTGGCGTATCCGTGAAAACACAAGAGTTTAACCGTATTCAGAAGCAGTCTTCCCAGACCTGGGGCAGAATCAGTCCCTGCAGTGGCTCCCCTACACCGGGACACCTTCAATTACCATGCAGGATCGCAAGACATTTGATGCTTAGCCATAGCTCATCTCATAATATCCCCAATTATAAGAGGGTGCTGAATCTTGGAACATGGGGTCAAAAGGGTTAGATGAGGTCAAAAGCGTTAGAAAATTCCTGCTTCCAGCTCAGCAAGAAAGAGTTTGTCACCTATACACTTTCTTCAACCAGCCCTTTGAGGGGATTAATTTTTCACTATTCACCTTACATTGTACAATTTAGTGAGGAGAAGAGGATGATGGGAAAGAATACTGAAAAATACTTTAAAATATTTGGGATGATTATTTTTAAATGGTACACAGAATGTTTTAGGGTGAGAGATACCACGGAAGTGAAGACTGATCTTTAGGTGGCAGCAGGAAGAACGAAAAGAACAGGGCAAATCTGAGAGTGATTTGTGAAGAAAAATAATACATCTTGGTAATAAATTAGATAAAACACATGAAGAAGAAGGAGGAAATAATTTCAGGGTTAACTTTAATTCAGTTTCCAACAGCCTTGCTATAATTGGATAACCTGATCTCAAGGTCAAATAGTCCTTGGCATCCTTCCCTATCATTTAAAAGGGAAAACAATGCAGGCTTCTCATTGCCGTGGCTTCTCTTGTTGTGGAGCATGGGCTCTCGGCGCGCGGGCTTCAGTAGTTGTAGCACACGGGCTCAGTAGTTGTGGCCGGCGGGATCTAGAGCGCAGGCTCAGTAGTTGTGGCGCACGGGCTTAGTTGCTCCGCGGCATGTGAGACCTTCCCGGACCAGGGCTCGAACCCATGTGCCCTGCATTGGCAGGCAGATTCTTAACTGCTGCATGACCAGGGAAGCCCCTGTTCCAACTTTTTAAAAAGGGAAAAACTCATTTATAGTCAACTTTACAGAAAATTCCACATGAAGTATTTTCTATAATTCTTCTGACTCTGTTGACAATCATCCTCTCAAGCTGAAATCCCTTTCCTGAAGTGGCTCAGGTGAAAGCACATGGGAATGCCAAAGGAAAATACATAAAGTTGATAAAGTGATAGAAATTTCAAAGTTCAAATGCAAGAATGCCTTTGGTTCTAGAGAGGAAAACAGACTAACATGAGAGTCAGGGGAAGTAAGAAAGGACTCTTGTAATCCGCTTATCAATCTAAGCCTCCAGGTAAGTGAGGAGAATTAGAGCTAGGCCTATGTGGAGTTTCATGAGACATGTAGGGCAGAAGGGTGAATGTCAGTACATGTGTCTCTCCCTGGATGCCCTAAATCATCAGAAATATGGAAGAAGAAAAGGAAAGTAACATGTACTGAGAACCTGTAATGGTCTCAACCCTATGACAGATGCTTTCTTATGTGTTATCTCATTTAATCAATACCATTCATCCAATTCAATAATGAAGAAGCCAAAAAGCTTTCCTTGCATTCAGGGCAGTATAAGAGATGCTCATTTGCTGATAGGGTATTTGAACCTACTTGGGAAAACCTGAAACTTAATATTGCATCTAGTGAGTATCAAAGCCCATTCTACTTTATCCCTATAATATTTAAGTTTTTTATTTCCAATAAGATAAACAAAAAGCTCCAAAAATTGCTACTGCAAGTCCTCTTCTTTTCCACCACCATCTGTAGTATACATGTGTTGTGTACACAGGTAAACAATTACAGTAAATCATTTAGAAAACTAGCTATTACCAACTTTTAGCCCATCTCGTTTGCTACAGTATTAGCATGAAATGGAAATAAAATCTACCTCTAGCTGATGAATTAAATCCTGTGAAATTTTTAGTGGCCTCTCTCCCCTGAAATAAAATGAATTATTAACGAGGTAAGAAAACAGTATTGCCTGGATATTGATTTTATATTAAAGTTTTAGAGCATTTAATGCATTAACATATCCCAAGTTTTGAAGAATAATATTGAATAGACTAAAAATATTTTGAGTATTCTTAAAGCAAGTTTACTATTTAACTATTACTTCTTAAGGCACTTCAAAAAATTTCAGGTAAACATTATATATGTTCATTTTATAATGTAAGAAACTTAAAACTGACAAGTTACATTTAAGTTTTATTTTTCCTTTTTACACTTTTAAATGTTGCTTCATAAGTTAAAGATATAAGATCTGATAATATGTCTTAACTAAAAGGGCTTTGTTCTACAATGGAAAAAAGATCTGACTAAAAATCAGGAAATTCTCACTTTTTATTCTAATTTCAACTGTGGCAGGAATTCAGTTGTTTTTGATGAGGCATGTCAGTTAAGTTTCAATTCTGAGTCTATAAAATAATCGTAATAATATTTGTGCTACCACTCTCATCAGAAGATTAGGGAATATCACTTTGACAACTACTAAGAAGAATGAAGTTCGGCCCCTTAATAGCTATGAGGCGTGAACAAAATATTCTTATTCTCAGATAAACTTCAAATGAAATTACAAAGCAGAAACCACTTTAAAAACTATAAGGTACAGGTAAGTGTGAAATATTTTACAACTATAATGCACTAGAAAATCTAAAATATATAAATTATAAAGAAATATGAGTAACTGCATATAAATGATAGACATTATATAAATTGTTAAGACAACATTAAACAATAGCATGGATAAAAGCTATAAAATTGTGCAGGAAAACTACAAAACTGGATACAGTGAAAACTAACACAAGTCTCAGAAAGAAGCAATTAGATGAGGCTGGTAAACCATCGTCTTAAGGGAAAAGAGAAAAATTGTTTGGGAAAAAACAGGTATACTGACAGGGTGGGTAGAAAGCAAAGCCAGCTTGGGATTTTACCTCAATCATATAACCAAGACTTGCCAAATTGGCACAAGGTGTTATCTATTATCGTTATCCCATTATCCATTCCCATCAAGAATTCTAATATACTGTCATCTATTTTTGTGTATATCTGCTCAGTCTCTTACACCTGTGTATTTTTCACAGTTTTTATTTTGATTCAGAAAGCCTGGTTTATCAGTCAGAGTCCATTAAGGAAAACAAAAAACCACAGCTATTAATTTATCAGAGAGAGTTTAACATATGGAACTGGTTAACCAAGTACTAGAGGACTGAGAAGGCAGAAAGGGAACACAGAGAAGGAACATTGAGATTGAAACTGTGGGCAGCCGCCTGTACCCCTAAGGCTGAAGGAACAAAAGGAAGAGTTTGGGATTCTTAGAATTTAGAAGCTTGGCGATGAGGCCCCTGCAGAGCTGGTTCTTGAACCTCTGAGAAGGGGGTGGCAGCCAGCTGGGGCTGGTATTTCCGAGGGGGCAGGATGAGACTGGTTCTAAGTGTATAGAAATAAAGAGACACTGGAACAAACAGCTGCTCTGGGGTACAGAGAGCTACTGTTGAGTGAAAGCAAGCGAACGAGGGAACAAAGTCCTTCTCCTTCCTCTATCCAGCCTTGCTCTGTCCCTCTGGTGTCTGCTACTGTTGGAGCATAACAGCTGTCAAAGGAGGGGTGTTTTCTCTGGCCCCCAGTCCCAGCATCATGAGCAGTGTACAGGAAGGGTGGGTTTGGAGCTGAGAAGGAGGCTTGAAATCAGCTCATCAGCTTACTGGGTCTTGATTTCCTCAGTTATAAACGGGGATAATACTGCCCTGTGTACTTCACTGGAATGGTTTGAAGGTTAGATGAGTGGGTAGATATGAAAGCATTTTACAAGCCATAAAAAGAAAAGCAACTGAGAATTAGCCTCCCATAAATACTTGAATGTACTGTAATAGGTATTTCTTAGAAGAAATGTGATCACCTTCAGAACTAGTGGTTGTGAAACTAACAAATTATAATGCTTCCCCATGACTCCCTTATCCTCATCTATTCAGATCATGTTAACATCTAAGATTCCAACTTATGAGTCTTCTAGGGGAAATGACCAGGAACATTGTGTTTTTGCTTTGGGTGGTAATGTCATCTGTGCAGGATACCATGAGTCACATGGCACTGTTTTGAGCACGTGACATCACTGCTGAGAGTGCGCCAGGAGGGAACACGCAGACCTGAGTGAAGGCGAGGCGGAGGGCCTACAGTGTGCCTGCTGAGGCTCGTGCAGGTGTGGAATTCCTTCAAAGTCTCCTTTTAAAAAATATTATTTGTTCATTTATTTTTATTTTTGGCTGCATTGGGTCTTCATTGGTGCGTGCGGGCGTTTCCTTAGTTGTGGCGAGTGGGCGCCACTCCTCATTGTAGTGTGTATCCTTCTCATTGCTGTGGCTTCTCCCGTTGCAGAGCATGGGGTCCAGGTACACGAGCATGTGACGTGGTAGTCAGACCATCATCTCAAACTCATTATCCAAAACTCAACCTTTTCCTTACTCCTCCCATTCCACTATCATGAAAATCTATTTTCAATATATTTTATGTTTGATTTCTTTTTTTACTATTCATCTTCTTAATATCTCCACCAGTATGCCAGCCCTCTTCTGAGTCCTGAGGCCTGGTAATTGCCGGTGGAAAGGACACAAAATAAATGTCTTTGTGAACTGAGAGTTCAAAGACAAGTTTGGGGCCATCCTTGCTAGTTATTATTTTCCCTAATGTGAGGATAGCAGGTCACAAAGCATATATGAATAGGGAGCCAGTTACTGTTCCTGGGAGATTTTTAAAAAGAAATTGGTTTGACTGTTACTGGATAATCCCCCCGACCCAGCCACCCCAGGGGAACAGGACCTGTTGGAATGTGCAGTTTTACATATCTGAAAGTCTCTAACAATTATCCTGAACACACAAGATAAGTTAGCATATGCCATATGGGTGTTTTATAAGATGTTATGTAAGAAATAGTACCCCAGTGTGGCACAGACTATATCCGGAGTATATGTATCATTTATCACAGCAAGAGAAAGCCAGTTTTGTGTTCCTCAAGGCAAACAAACTGTCTTTAGCAGAGTTAACCAGTTGCACAACGCAGGCTGACTATCATGAACAAACGGAATACCATGAGGAAATTTGACTATCAGGGCCAGGATGGCCCCAATATTGGAGCCTACTCCTGATTGAGTAGGACTTGCTTATAGGATTTTAATGACCTAAGCAGGAGGTCAGTGTTCGATTTTCAAAGTCTGGAGGTGGGGATTAATGCTGTAAGGGAAACTGACAAATCAGAAGGGGCCTTCAAAAAGAAATCTGCCTTGAAGAGTGTTTAAAGGAGCAGCATTTGTTTCCTTTGTCTGCAGGGTCTGATTGGGAATGTCAGATGTTTTTCCTTAAGTGGTAGAAGGAGATCATAGGAGTAAAAAATACAATAAGGTTAATGAAGGTCACTGTAATGTGCTAGAAGACATCACAGTGTAGTGATAGACAATATTAATAGTAAAGGAGGAGAAAAAGGTCTTAGAAAATCAGAAAATTAATCTCATTCTGTCACCTTGGGAGGAATCTGTCCACTTCTAAAGTCAGTGTCACCTAGAAGACTGCTACGAATCCTCAGTTTAAGGTCTTCGGATGGAGTCCATATCTAGTAGAGATGGGGATGTGATGAGGAACCACTCAAGGATCAACACTCTGGAGTTTTACTGATGTTAGTTGTTAAGAGTATCTGGTAAGACATTTTTTTAACTAATGCTCAAGGGCAGATTTTTCTGACACTTATTTCAGAAAACGAAGTCTCCATGTTGCAGATCATGTAAAGGCTGTTTATGTGAGTGTTTTGGAGATTTGCTTATATCTGTGTGATAAAGCTGGAAGTATCACATGAGGGCTTTCAAGTAATTAATCCTATCAGCCTGTAAAAAGAGTAGAATCCAAAGTTGGGGATGACGTTCCCAAGTGTATGGGCTGGCCTGATATGAATTAATAAGTAGATAAATTGTCAGTCCCACATGGGGTTGATCGTACAGACATGAAATTTAATGGTAATATTTGAGACCATGGAAAAGTTTTGAAGGGCTTCATCAATTTTAGTTTTAGCATTCCGTATTTATTTATTTATTTTTTGTGGTACGAGGACCTCTCACTGTTGTGGCCTCTCCTGTTGCGGAGCACAGGCTCTGGACGCACAGGCTCAGCGGCCACTGGTGGGATAGTCCAGGACCAGGACACGAACCCGTGTCCCCAGCATCAGCAAGCGGACTCTCAAAAAGCACGCCAGCAGGGAAGCCCTGCATTCCATATTTGTGATGGATTATACTTTTATTATAGAAATGATCAGTCTATTTCTATTTGATTTAACTTTGGTAGGTTGAGAAAATTATTTATTTCATCTGTTTTAAAATTAAGTAGTTCAAATTAAGTGATATACTACTTACATAAATATCTACTGTATCCGAATGATTACTTCTTTTCTCATTCCTAATATCTTTTACTTTTGTCCCTCTCTCTCTCAGTAACCACGGGTATACATTTATCCATTACTTTTGCGTTTCCTAACAACAAGCGTTTGGTTTGCTTGAACTTTTTTATGGATTTTTTCTTCTTTTCTCTTTATTTAACTTTGATAAATGTTCCTTCCTTCCACTTTCTTGCATTTATTCTGTTCTTCTCATTCTAATTTCATATTTTTGTTGCTTAGCTCATTAATCTGTGGTCTTTCTGCTTTTCTAATACAAGCATTTGGTGTTATGAATGTCCCTCAAACTACCATTTGGGTGTATTCAACAAGATTTTATAGGTGCTATTTTCATTATCATTTGGTTGCAGTATTTCCTAATTTCTATTATGATTAATAATTACAATTTATCACTTGTTGGTCATATGTATCACTTGATTCAGGTCGTATTTTTAAACGTTCCCACCCTAAGTGGTTTGTTTCTGTTTTCTTGGGTCATTATATTTTAACTTAATTACATTGTGTTCAGAGAGTGTGGTTTCCACCTTCACAATGCTTTTTTGAAAATTGCCACATATTTGTGGCCTAGTGTATGATCAGCTTTTCTAAATGTTCCAATTGTGCTTCCAAAGAATATATATTCTCTAATCTTTGGACCTAGTATTCTGTACATACCCATTAGATCAAGATTTTAATAGGGTTCTTCAAATCTTCCTTATCATTGCTCATAGTTATTGTTTTCTTAATGAATCAGTTACTGAGAGAGACACTAAAAGTTCCCACTCTGTGAATTTGTCAAATTCAGTGAATTTTTGGCATTTGTATATTTTGAGCCTTCAGAATTATAATCACACTCATTAGCCCTGAATCCCTCTTTTTAATCATTTAAGAACTGAAATAAGCATTTAAAAAATGTTCACAACTATATACTTTTGACCCTTCCATGCCCTTATGATTTAGATAGTGCTCTTTGAAAGATCATATGACTCCATTTTGAATTTTTCCTAGTAATCTGTAGTTTGCAGTTGTTTCTGTCATCTTATTTCTCCTTCCTATTTATTGTAATTTTTTTTCCCCTACACTTCTCACGTATTATTCTCTTTTTCTGTTTTATACTGCATTGATTGAGTCTCTGTTGGATGGCCTGAGTGTTCATTAGTACCTTATTCCCTCTAGTAGTTTGGAAGTAATATATCTTATTTCTATTTCTCAATAAATGGGTGAACTCCCCATGACATTTTAACATTCTCTCCAATGTTGCCAAGTCAGGTGTGATGCTATGAGTAAATACTTGTTCATAGACTGCTTTACCCTGTACAACATGATACCTACTTCTAAGTGGCAAATGTGTAATACCAGCGACTTCCTTTAAGTTAAACTGTTAGATTCTGCTTTCTAAATGTCTCTACTCTAATCCACCCTCTTCTCTCCATCCCTATGCCTCTATCTTAGTTTAGACCGCTACCATTTAAATCAGTTTATGTATCGCCTCTTCTTGGAGGACTGAGCCCCTCAAATCCCTTTACGCGCTCATGCAGATTGCAATCCATCTCCTGCCTCCCTCGGGGATCTCACCTTAGTCTACCATCTTCCCGCAAGCAACCCACCCTCGTGAACACACACTGCACTCACCCTACCCAGCATGCACCCTGCTGTTTTCCATGTCTTTGCAAATGCCATTCCCTTGGCCTACAGGGAAACAGAGACATCCAGTTCCTTCTGACGTGGGGAGGAAGCGCTGGGGAGGGCGCCTGTGGCTTATAATCTGTCATCATAGTCCCTATACTGACAGACAAATTGGGCCCAGAGGAGACTGACATCATTCTCCACTTACCCGCTTCGTACCAGCGAGTGAAGTAACTATCCAAAAGCGATGGCACCGCGGGCTCCACAGCCAAGGCGGCCTCAGGGGTCTTGGGCTCCGTAGCCATGACGACCTCAGGTGCTGCAAACCCCGCCCACTGGGGACCTGTACTCTTCTTCCCCTTTGCCAAGGAGGAAGGTGTCTTTCCGGCGTGTAGCCCGGGACACGCGCTGTGCGCACGCGCGCCGCTCCCCTGGCTCCGCAGGCTCCACCCACAATTGCCTCTTACTGAGCTTTGCGGTCTGACGTCAAAGCGTGGCTCAAACACAATAGGCTAGTCGGTAGGAGGTAGAGATAGGGGGCAGCGGCCAGTGCCGCTCCTCCCAATTCTCGGCGGGGCAACCAAGCAGGCCGGCTATGGCCCCTAGGCGTCACTCCTGCGTCGGTCGGCGCGTGTCAGGGTATCTTCGCTTGCGAGTACGTGTTTCGCCGGTCGCCCCTCCGCCCGGCTTCAGCCACTACCTGAGGGGGTCGAGCAGCCCGGCGGCTCAGAGACCCAGTGCGCGTCGCGAGAGCTCAGATAGAAGCAGCGGACAGGGAGAGGCCCATGCGCAGCCGTGGGCGGATGCACCGCTGTTTGGGGGTCCTCAGAGCGCGGCGTAGGTGAGCATTCGAGCGACGTAGCTGGGGTGGGAGCATGGAAACGGGCCCTGTCCGTCAGAGGGTTTCCTGATGAAGGGGACCTTCTAGTGCCCAACCGCTGCCTGCTGCTGGTCTGGGAGTGAAGTGCGGCTTGACCACCTCTGCCCTCCTTGAGTCCTCTTTCTGCAGACTTGCCGCTGCTGCATCCGCAGACATCAGTGGGATCTGCGTGGCGCGGCAGGAGGGGGAATGACATGCTGCTCCCCCAGCTGCACACTTACCCAGTCTCCGGATTCCTTGCAGTTGTGGACAATACCGCCGAACCAATTAATGCACCAATTGTAGCACCACAATGCATGATAGAAGGTGAGGGTAGTAGAGAGAAGTTCAGGTACTGTGATGCGAGTCCCTTCTCACATCTGCAGCTTTTCCTTGCAGATGCTGTCCCTGTGCATTTTCATGTAACGTGGTATCTTATGTGGCCCTGTCCCCCGTTAAGCTGTGACCTCTGAGGAGGCAGTGACTGTCAGTCATCTCTTGTCCAGACTAGCAGTTAGCAAGTGCTCAGTCGGTATTTGATGTTGGCCACAATCCGGATCATAAGATTACGTACTATGTAAAGGATTCAAACTGTACACTGACAGGCAGGGCAGTAACCAGTGAATAGTTTACTGTGAAAGTGTGGGCAAAAGGGAAGCAGACCCACAGTTTCAGCTTTGAGGATAGAGAAAGTAAGAATGCCATGTCCCCAGAGGGGAAAGTAGTTTGGTGGAGAATATAGCATGTACTTCATTTAACCAGTTGCATTTGATATGCTTTTGAGAAATCCTTGTGGTAACAGCAGGAGGTTGAGAATGTGAGTATAGTGTTCAGTTTAGGGAGGGTCAGGGCTAGACGTTTAGATCTACTAAGCATATTAGTGACCTGTTTGGTACTTGTGGTCATGGGCATGATAAGTAGGCAAGAGGTGGATGGATGAAGGAGCAAGGGAAGAAAATAGAGGAGTTGCAGAAATTTCAGAGAGGATCTAGAATTGATCTATGGTGTGGAGAGATCTTTAGCACATGTAAGGGCTGAGAAAGGATGAGTAATTTGAGAGCAGGGGAGTTTGGAGATTGCAGATGTAAAAGAAAGGGTTCTCATAAGCCAAGGTCCTGGGGGAGTATGGAGGGTTCTCCTTTGGTGGTCTTGAAAAACAGTAAGACACTTCTGAGAAGGTAAGGGAATAAGGATGATAGGTGTGAAATTGTAGAGAAGTTCACTTTAAGGCTGGAAGGGTTGGGGATGAGGGAGATGAATGATGAGCCGCCCTTGTGTCACCAAGTCTAAGCTCGTACTGCTCACCACACGACAGGCCAATAATAGAAGAGTTGCTAGGGCAAGGAATAAGGACTTTTTTCAGAAAGCCAGCAAAACAAGATGGGGGGCTCATGCCCCCAAAGAACCATCTTGCCTGAGGTAGAATTCAGGCTTCTTTTATACTAAAAGGGGAGGGAGTATAGTCAAACATTTCCTGGTTCCCATCAGCCTCCAGAGGGGTATGTGTGAATTTCTTCCTCCCTGCAGTCATTCACAGGTGGGCCTAGTCAGGATGTTTCTTGTGAGCTAAACAAAATATTTTAGCTTAATGCTCATCACCTGAGAGGGTTCTGAGAGTTGGGTGATGATGTATAATTTAAGGTTATAGGCATCCCTTTAGTGATTAACTTGTAATAGAATACCAAAGGTTCTTCCCTATTACACGTGGCTGGTGATTTTGAAAGCTCAGTGATTTGAGAGCTCAGGTTGTTTGATATGTTTGTCAGTCAGAGTCCACTCAGGAAAGTAGAAGTCACATAATATTTCAACAGAATTTAAAACGAAGAATTGGTTAAATAGCTGCTGGAGGAACAGAAAGCCAAAGGGAGCAGTGAAGTAACTAAACAAGTAAACTGATGGAAGAACTTACAACGCTTAGCTAGCTCTGAGTATCAAAACAAGGGAAGCCATTTGGGTTATCATTGACTACCCTTGGAGTAAAGCTGGTGTTGATAATTCTGGAATTTAGAGGAGGAGCTCCATGTTACAAGACTTCAGGCACCTGGAGGGGCACCTGCTTGGTTAGTGCTGGTTGCTCTGGGGTGGTTGTTATCATGCTGATGGGAGTGCTAGAGGCTGGGACCACGGGCCTCTGGAAGGATGAAGGGCCATTGCTGGGGCGATATGGACGGAAACAGCAAGGTAACAGGAGAAAGGGAGTCCTCCTCAGCTCCTTCAGCCTTTGCCATCCAGATTCTTATGCTGGGGTTCACGGACCCCAGAGCTCTGCAGATTGTTGGTGAATAGAATCCAAGTTCACAGGAAGACATTTTGGTGTTTTGATCATGGCAACAATTACAGCATGATTATTATGAGCTAAACCAGGATGAAATACACCTGGTCTTCTGTCGCCTGTTTTCATCTCTTGCTACTCTGTCCCATGTTTACTCCCCTCTAGTCAGACATCCTCTCATCTCAAATCTACCCATCCTTTCAGATCTATGCCAGTGGTCATCTTTATGTTATTTAAAGATGATAGATAATGTAATTTTTATATGCTTTCAAAAACCCAAACTTTCTATACAGAATTAAATCTAAATAAAAAGTCTTTATGGTGTAATACACGTTCGAATAATTTGTAGAAGTTCTTGAATATAAATGTCCTGAAAGCTTAGAAAACCATTGTTTGCCTTGATTCTCTTCCTCGCTTCCACCATGTGTGGGCTTGCCTTCCTCTTAACCCACATTTTATGTTGTCTCACTCATACTACACTTAACATTGTATCTGCTATGTAGTATAAGGATTAACTCATGTTTATTCTTTCATTGTCATAAGTATGAAATGCAAGATGAGAGAATTTACCTTGGATTAAGGTGACAAGAAGGTCAGTGTGAACTGTGTAATTCTCACCCCAGCATAAGTTAGGGACTTCCAATTACAGTATAAACCTTAAAGGGGTCTGGATATAAATATACAGCACGTTAACTTCTTTTTCCCTCTTAGATAATGTTATACATTAAAACAAGTCTGATTTTGCCAGACCAAAGTAGATTTCCTATTGATTGTTCTTTTCTCAGCTTTTCTATTGCCCTGGTGAAAATCAGGCCAGGAAAGTGGAATAATGTGAGGTAGTTTTATCTGGTTATCAAGCTCCTTGACCTGTTGGTCATCATTTTGAAATATATTGTTGTAATTTTATAGTGTCTTCTATTTTCCCTGAGATCAATAAATGCTTTTCTTTTTTAAAGAAAATATTTATTTAATTATTTGGTTGTGCTGGGTCTTAGCTGTGGCATTCGGGCTCCTTAGTTGCAGCAGGTGGACTCCTTAGTTGTGGCATGCAAACTCTTACTTACGGCATGCATGTGGGATCGAGTTCCCTGACCCAGGATCGAACCCGGGCTCCCTGCATTGGGAGTGCAGAGTCTTCACCACTGTGCCACCAGCAATGTCCCATAAATGCTTTTCTTTATTTCTATGTTTGATTTGAATTTTAGTTTTTTAATGAAGATATAGAGCCAGTTTATCAATAAATGTAATTGGTGGTATTAAAGTAATTTTATTTTCTCCAAATGCCAGGATATATTTGTGGATTTTTATATTATTTTATAAATCTGTCAAGTTATGAAAACATCCTCATGTGCAAAAATAAAGTGTTTTCTCATTCATTTTGTTCTTCTCAACTTTCCTGCAGAATACCTGATGATAAATCTTTTTTGAAGCAAAAACTCTGAAGTTGAGAATCATGCCTCTTACAAAGAGTGATACCGTAAAATAGATTTCACAGCCTCAATTTGTAGACCATATTTACACTATTGATTCTTGCACTCATCTCTGTGCGGGTTCAGATTAGACCTTTTTCTTTTTCCTGGTTATTCTAACTTCTCTGCTCCCTGTATCATTTTGCTTATTTTGGAGTGTCATTTATCACTACTAAGCTGTTTCAATTTCTCAGAGACATTAAAGCTTCATCAAGAGATATTTGTATATATGTGCCACATATATACAATTGAATATTACTCAGCCATAAAAAGAAAGTAAATTGAGATATTTGTAGTGAGGTGGATGGACCTAGATTCTGTCCTACAGAGTGAAGTAAGGCAGAAAGAGAAAAACAAATACCGTATGTTAATACATATATATGGAATCTAAGGAAAAAAAAAGGTCATGAAGAACCTAGGGGTAAGAGGGGAATAAAGACACAGACCTACTAGAGAATGGACTTGAGGATATGGGGAGGGGGAAGGGTAAGCTCTGACAAAATGAGAGTGGCATGGACATATATACAGTACCAAACGTAAAATAGATAGCTAGTGGGAAGCAGCCGCATGGCACAGGGAGATCACCTCTGTGCTTTGCGACCACCTAGAGGGGTGGGATATGGAAGGTGGGAGGGAGGGAGATGCAAGAGAGAAGAGATATGGGAGCATATGTATATGTGTAATTGCTTCACTTTGTTATAAAACAGGAACTAGCACACCATTGTAAAGCAATTATACTCCAATAAAGATGTTTTAAAAAAAGAGAGGTATTTGTACTTTTCTTTCAGGAGTCGCTTCATCATGAGAAATCTAAAATTATTTCAGAGCTTGGAGTTCAGGGATATTCAGGATCCAGGGAAACCTCAGTGCTTCTCTGCGAAGTGAACAAGACACAGTGCTCCTTGGCTCAGAACATGGACTGATAGAAGTAGACCCTGTCACAAGAGAGGTAAGTTACTGATGGAGGATGGTAGCATTTGGCATGACTCTTGGCTTGTCTTTTTCCAAACTTGCTTCCCCAAATAGTATTTCCTTTAAATCTTTCTGAATTTATGTCCCGCCAAAGGAATACTCCCTTCGATTTATACTGATGTCATATTAGGTATAACTTAACTAGTACCCTATCTTTTAGTCTGCTTCTGTTTTAATCTAAGTTGGCAAAACTCTGACATTGGATTTTGTGGGGGTGCCCTAATTTTCACCCTTTCTACCATGTAAATACTATCTATTAACAGTTCTCAAGGGGAATGCAGACGAAAATTTCTTGTAGGGCTTTTTAAACTGTTTCAGTCACCATCTCATAGCAACTAAATCAGAATCTTCACTTCTGGAGCTTGAGCGTATGTATATTTAAAAGCTCTTTAGGTTGATTCTGATATCTTCCCTTAATTATATTTTGCTACTAATGTATTTTAGGTGATTACATTCTTAGTCCCCTTTCACCATACTGTGTACATTTTAGGAAATCATAGTTATTAGCTTCATTTTTTATTGGGTATTTTCAAAGATACCAGGCTTCTATGTTTGCTTGGCACAAAGGTCACATTAACAGTGTTTTGTGTTAAAGATGGTAGTGTTGTGATATTTCTCAAATGAAAGTTTGGGTTTAAATCTATGAAAAAACATTTTAGAAAGCTTTTATATTATAAAAGAAACATTAGAAAGTATCTCTGGAAGTGTTATGAATTGTTCTTGGAAGTAGATTGACTTAATTTGCTTATTTGTTTGTTGTGGTGAAAGGTGAAAAATGACACTCCTTTGGTGGCAGAAGGCTTTCTCCCAGAGGATGGAAGTGGCTGCATTGTTGGTATTCAGGAGTTGCTGGATCACGAGTGTGTGTGTGTGGCCACAGCCTCTGGAGATGTCCTACTTTGCAATCTCAACACACACCAGGTAAGTGGAAGAGACCAGTAAGTAGGAAATCTTAGGCATCCTCAAATGCCTTTTCTGGTTTCATGTCACTAGTTTTTCATAGAAGTTTAAAATGTCAGGAGCCATAATATTTAAGCATTTTGCAAATTAAAGTCTTTGCATTATATAATTCTTTACAGAAAATTGTTGGCATGGCTTTAGCTATATTTCAGGATTCTTCTAAATGTCTGTTTTGTCTACTGCATTTATTAATGAGAACAATCAGAACATTCCAGATAATAACAAAAGCTCAAACCTGACCATTCTTGTATGGTATAGCTCACCTCTTACTAGAATCTGATCCTGAGTTTTAACCTTTATTTCTCAATTTACGAAGTCTTTGAAGTGTTTATATGGCTTATGTTTTCTTTTATGAATGCTGAGTAAGCCTCTCCTTGATGGCTAACTTTAAGAGTCCCTGAACTACAGGTGCTAAGGTGATAATGCTATCATTATGTGCACATCTTATGACTACCAGAGAAGATAGATTTCAACCATTTGCCTCCTTCTCTACTTAGCATAAGCCTGAATTTCTGGATTTCTATCCTCACCTTCTTGACAGCTTTTTAAACTTTGTTGATTATTCCCTTAGTTGTGATCTCTTTAACATGGATGTATCACAAGTCATGTTACTAATCATAGGATAATAATAGCAGCTGACATTTATTAAATGTTTATAATACGCCAGGCACTTTTTCAAGTGTTTTTCATGCAAAATTGTATTTAATCTTCACTACAACCTTATGAGGTAGATTGTTGTTTTTCCATCTTCAGAAGAGGAAATGGAGGCACAGAGGGCTTAAATGACTAGGCCGTGGTCAAACAGTTCGCAGGTGGGATTTAAACCCCGGCAGTGTAAGTCTGGCACCTTTGCTTTTAACGGTTCCATTTAGTAAAACAATAAATCTTGTTCTCAGTTCATGGTGAGAAATAGCAAAGCCATCAAGTATAACTTAATTAGTATTTCTCACATTTAAAAGGCATGCTTTTACTTTCAAAACATTTTGCATAATTTTTTCCAGATGGTGCTGATGCTCCATATCTGTGGCATCACAGTGTCTGCAAGACAGAATCCATATTCCTTATTGTGCCTTATAAGACCTTTCACTATCTGTTTCCCCAATTCCTTTTTAGCCTCCCCTCCCACCTGCATCATTCCTGTGTGTATATATACCTTATGCTCTCGTTGCAGCTGATTTTTAACTGCTCTTTTTAACTGCACATTTTCCCCCAGTCTCTTCCTCCTGGCCCTATTCCTACCTTTCAAAGCACCTCCTCAGAGAAGCTTTCCTGGTCTCTCCGGGGCCATTTGTCAGTCTCTGCTCTGAGCCCCATCTTAATTCCCAGAGACCTTGGTTACATCCCTAACCCTGCTGTAGAGGCATCTTTTATCTCTCTTTTATCTCCTTAATGGGAGGAATGGAGTGGCCATGGTCACCTCGAGTGCCTATGGTCTGTACCATGCCTGGTCTTTTAATACCTGTTACTGAATAAGTGTTTACTGAATAATTTCACCTTTGTGTGTTTCATTAATTGTTGTGATTAAGGTCATCGTAAATATTTACTGAGACGCTTATATTTTCATATTTCCGTTAACATTTTTAAATGTCTCTGTCAGCTGGAATCGGTCGGGAGTGTAGCCAGTGTTATTTCTGTCATGAGTTGGAGTCCTGACTAAGAACTGGTGCTTCTTGCCACGGTAAGCATGTCACTGGTCCCTAATTCTTGATTTTTATAAAACATGACTCCTAATGTATCACAGGCTTGAGTTTTAGGGTGCTTAGGTTTCAAAAAAACTTTTCTTGGAACAAGGATACCAACATAATAATCTATATGGAATGTGGTGTTTTTGAGTTAAGTTTTACTTCTTAATATATAGTTTTAAAAAGTTGCTGCTGGGCTTCCCTGGTGGCGCAGTGGTTGGGAGTCCGCCTGCCGATGCAGGGGGCGCGGGTTCGTGCCCTGGTCCGGGAGGGTCCTGCGTGCCGCGGAGCGACTGGGCCCGTGGGCCGTGGCCGCTGGGCCTGTGCGTCCGGAGCCTGTGCTCCGCGGCGGGAGAGGCCGCGGCAGTGAGAGGCCCGCATACCGCAAAAAAAAAAAAAAAAAAAAAAAAAAAAAGTTGCTGCTGGGGCTTCCCTGGTGGCGTGGTGGTTGGGAGTCTCCCTGCCGATGCAGGGGACTCGGGTTCGTGCCCTTGTCTGGGAGGATCGCACATGCCACGGAGCGGCTGAGGCCATGTGTCATGGCCAATGAGCCTGTGTGTCCGGAGCCTGTGCTCCTCAACGGGAGAGGACACAACAGTGAGAGGCCCGCGTACGAAAAAAAAAAAAAAAAAAAAAAAGAATTTGCTGCTGAGGTCCATAGTTATGGTTCAAAATGTCAGCAATATTTAGCCTACTCTAAGAGGAAGAGTTGCTACATAAAATAAACTGATTCTAAGAACTGCTCTCCCAGTCCTATTTTTTTCCCTTAAGTCTTTTCATTCCAGATGTGTTTCTGCAAACTAGCACCCTGATGAGGTGTACATTTGAAGAGATATCTTGCTGACTAAATCGTTGAAGTTAGTGGAGGCGAGCTATGTGGACTTTAATGTTAGCTTGACATACATAAATAGCTGACCATAAGCAATACGTGACATACCCAGTCAAAACTTCTTTATGAACATGAGAGTCAGAACATTTTGAATAAATTCTGTCTTCCCTGTTTTGACTATAAGCTCCTCCACTCCAGCTCAGTAGCTTCCAGTGCTATAGATACTTACGGAATGGCAGATTTGCTAAGTGAGAACAAAATCATTCTTGTTTGTGCTCCTCCAAGGTCAACAGACCCTAATTATGATGACAAAAGAGTTGGAGCCAATCATGGAACAGCAAATCCACCAGGATGATTTTGGTGAAAGTAAGTATAGCTTTATTTGAAACATTTTGTGGCTTGTCTTGCACACTAATAGGCACGTCATAAGCACAAAGAACTTAAACCCCTACTTAGTTCACTGTCTGAGAGCCCAATTCCTTTAGTTCATTCGAGATTTTAAAAGGCATACCTCTGGTGCCTCTCCAAGTCTCAGAGTTGGCTTGGTCAATAACTTGGGGAATAGAGATCTGTGCTTAGAATCACCTGGGTAGTTGTTGCCCAAAGCCCAGGACAGGCTTAGCCGGGGTGTTTAATGAAAAGGACTGTACTAGCTAGAATAAGGAGAGCATTTCTGAGGTACAATTTTGGGGAGAAGACAAGAGAGGCAGGATAGAGAGCTGAGTTTTGTTCCTACTGATTCGACCTGAATTTTCATGGGAACCATCATATTGTTTTCTTGCTAAGATGTAGCTGAGGTGATATGGGCATTAGGCTGTGGAAGTACTGAAGGCGAGATGCTTATAAGAAGCTTATATGAAGCTCTGGCCAACTTGAGGGCACCAGGTAGCTGGCCTGATTGAGGAGAAGGATGGGGAAAATGGTATTTTAACTTTTGCTGAGGTCTAACCTCATGACTTCTCGTTCTACTAAGTAAGAAATCATTTACAAAAGTGGTACTCATTTATTCATTTGAAAATAATTTGTTCAGAAATAATGTTTGAGTAGGTAGTATGAACCCAGCAGTGTGTTTGGTGCTGTGGCTAATTCATCTTTTCCCTTAAGGAGTCAATAATACCAGGATGTGCAGGTATTAGGGTAGCATAAGGAGAGAAAGGGAGTAATGGGGACAGAATACTTCCCAGAGGAGACCGACTTGAGCTGAGTTTTGGTTGATTTGGTGTTGGGTAAATGAGGGTTGAGGGTGGGGGAGTGGTCCAAGCAAGTGAATTAGTTCATTCCAAGGCAGGGATGTTTCATAGATGCCTTTGACAAAGCATGGCTTATTCAGGAAACTATGAGTACTTCAGCATTGCCTAGTGACAGGAAATGGATGTGCAGTGAACTAAAGGGGAGGGATTCTGATTAAGTTTGATAGGGAATTTGGACATTAAGTTATAGGAGATCAGTCATTAAAGTTTCTGATGATGCAAGATTGATCGATTGGTGGAGAGGGAAGAGACGAGGCAGGGTGATCTGGTTGGAGGTTGCTACAGGAATCCAGGTGAGAGATAAAGAAGGTGTGGGACTAGAAAAGGGAAAAATGCAGGAAATTTTTGATTCTCAATGAGGATAGGAGTACATTTTTTGGAATTATGGGAAACTTGTTTTGAATATATGGGCATGGTTCCCATCCTGCCCTAGCTAGTTTGAGAAATACCAGTTTAGAAATTGAAATAAATAGGCTTTGGATATGTCAGGTGAAGAAGAATGTTTAGTAGGACTCTAGCCAGCAGCTCAGATGGTGGAAATAAAGATGTCAGTATGTGAGAGGGAAGGTGGGGGAAGTGCTGCTCTGTAAAGGTGGGTGATGAGTTCCTTTTTGGATTTGTTTAAGGGCCATATGGGATCACCAAGTAAAGCAGGTGAGTAGAAGGGGCTGAAGCTCAGGAGAGGCCAGAGCTGTGGACTGGGAGTCATTGGCATGTGGGGAATCTTTCCAATCTTGGGATTAGAGGTGCTTGCTCAGGGAACAGGTATGGTGCTGGGTCTAGGGCCCAGGGTGAGACTCTGGGGCATCCAGCTTTGAGGATCGTCATAGAGGTAGTAACGAACACATCTTTTCATGGGAAAGTGCTCTGGGCCTGGCTCATCCCACCGACGTTTCCATAAGAAGTCTAATAGAGTAAATCAGAGGAGAGGGAGTCCAAGTCAGGGTCTTAGGTCTCAGAAATGTACTTGTCAGAACAAAAAGTCACTGTGGAGTGGTGAATAGATATTTTTCTTCTAACCGGGGTGTCGACAAACGTGTCCTGTAAAGAACTGGATAGTAACTGTTTTCCGCTTTCCGGCCATATGGTCTGTGTCGCAGCTACTCCACTCTGCTGATGTAGTGTGAAAACACTCAAAAGACAGTACATAAAGAAATGGGTATGGCTGTGTTCCAATACAAATTTCTTTGTAAAAGCAGATGCAGGCTGTAGTTTGCTGGTTCCTGCTGTAACTCCACCATTTATTATCTGATCCCACTGGAAAAGTTGTCTTGCTTTCGCTTCTTGACCCTTTATCTCTCTGTGGAAATTTTGGATAGAAGCCCAGGGGTCTGCAGCAGGATAGGCACTACTGTTTGTATACAGCTGCAAGGTATGTTTGGGGGTACTATAATACTTGGATGTGCCCAAGCAGAGCACACAGGAAATGGTCATGCTGACCCATAATTTATAGGAATTATAAACATCCCTGCTTCGTCAGAATCAGCATCAGTTATAGGAGGGAAATATTGGGTCCTGGATCTGGCCGATGCTTTCAGGGGCATCTCTGTAGTACTTCTTATAGGTGGATGCCAAGTCCTACTTTCAGCAACAGAAGGCTGCATTATTTCAGCAACTCTGACTTTATATTTTAGTTAAGGTCAGCATTATAATTTAGAAAGAAGCCCATCCTGCAAGGCAGAAGCCCTGTGTTCTAATTTTGGCCTCTGTCACTAGGGGGTCTCAGTCTCTGTCTCTGTGAGGGGTTGAATTCCATAATCATGGTCTCCTCCCACACTAGCAGGGAGGTTGGATACATTTAGTGGATCAAACACTTACAATCGGAATTTTATTCCCAGCTCTTGTCTTCTTGAGTTTTATGTTTTGTTATCTGTGGACGTATTGCATAGATTGCTCATGTTTCATTATCCTTGTAAAGTGGGTATGGATTGCTAACTGTCCTAAAGGGAATTTATATACGATGGCAGTAGAGCTCTTTCCAATATAAGGGCATTTCAAAGTCTTCAAAATCACTTCAGCATACAATATGGAACATAGGTTTTTAAAATATTGACTGCTGGTCAATTTATTGAGAGGTCTCAGAGGACCCAACTTCATGAAGAATAGCTATGAAACTGCGTTTATTTTATTTAGCTTAATGGTTGTCTTGCATATTCTTGAGATATAGTTGACATGCAATGTGTACATTCAGGAGGTAAAATGTGATGATTTGATACATGCATACACTGTGAAATGTTTACCACAGTAAGGTTGATTAACTCTTCCTTTACTTCACATAATTACCATTTTTGTTGTTATGGTGAGAACTTTTTTTGGCTGCGTTGGGTCTTCGTTGTTGCGTGTGGGCTTTCTCTAATTGTAGCGAGCGGGGACTATTCTTCCTTGCCGTGCGTGGGCTTCTCATTGCAGTGGCTTCTCTTGTTGCGGAGCACGGGTTCTAGGCACGTGGGCTTTGGTAGTTGTGGCATGCGGGCTCAGTAGTTGTGGCTTTTGGTCTCTAGAGCACAGGCTCAGTAGTTGTGGCTCACGGGCTTAGTTGCTCCGCGGCATGTGGGATCTTCCCGGACCAGGGCTCAAATCCATGTCCCCTGCATCGGCAGGTGGATTCTTAACCATTGCACTACCAGGGAAGGCCGGTGAGAACTTTTTTTTTTTTTTTTTTTGCTGTACGTGGGCCTCTCAGTGTTGTGGCCTCTCCCGTTGCGGAGCACAGGCTCCGAACGCGCAGGCTCAGCTACCATGGCTCCGCGGCATGTGGGATCTTTACGGATCGGGGCACGAACCCGTGTCCTCTGCATCAGCAGGCTGACTCTCAACCACTGTGCTAGCATGGAAGCCCAGTGAGAACATTTAAAATCTGCTCTCATAGCCACTTTCAAGTATACAATATAGTATTGTTAACTGTTGTCACCATGCTATACATTAGATCTCTGGAACTTGTAACTGAAGGTTTGTACTCTTTGACCAACTTCTTTCTGTTTCCTGCACTGTACAGGTTTTGGTCTTGTTCTTTTAAGGGTAATTGCATGCTGATCTCCCTTGGACATTACTGCATACAAAACACCTTGACGAAAATAATAAGCATCTTAAGCGTATTTCAACACAGTGATGCTAGTCTAGTGCTCTTGGATTGGGTGTTTTAATACTTTTAATATGATTGCCAAGTTTTCTTCTTTCTAAGTTTTTATGAAAAAAACAACTCACTAAAGCACTGTCCTATGGTAGGAGCCTTCCATCATCATGATCATAAAGTTTGAAGGTAGAGGCAGAAATGAACACATGTGCTTCTGACCTTATTGCTGCATAATATTTTGTCCTCATGAAAAACTATACTTTAAAAATTATTGTTAACATTATTCTCTTAATGAAGAGGCTGAGCAGAATCGGTCATTTGAAAAAGAAAAGGGTGTCCTCATCCGTCTCCAGCAAGTGGTACAAAGTCTGGTCCTCTGGCCCCTGCCTCTGATGGCCTTCTTTTCATTTTCCCCTGCAGTTCATCTCTGGACTGTTGGAAAGTATCACTGGTATCTCAAGCAAAGCCTGCCCTTCGGCACCTGTGGGAAGAGCAAAATTGTGTCCCTGATATGCGGCCCGGTGACCCCATACCGGCTGCATATTCTCTGTCAAGGCTGGCATTACCTCTGCTATGACTGGCACTGGACGACTGACCGGAACTCAGGAGATAATTTAAGTGACATGGCAAATGTGGCTGTTGTTGATGGAAGTAAGGAGTTGAAAAGTGTGTCCATGGGCCTGCAAGGGCCCTGAGCCAGGAACCTGCAGATGTGGTAGTTTGACTTAGACAGTGCAGGATTTTTATTTGATTGATTATTCTGATTGTTTGGTTTGTTTTTTTTCTTGTTTTGGTTTCGATTGGATGGGAACGCCCTTAGGTGAGGTGCGTACTCCCCTGAGGACCCATAGTCTCTCCTCTCCCCCCGCGCATCCCTCAACTCCCTTTTCTACTACAGCCATGGCCTTTACATATTTACTTGTCTGGGCTTTGAAGACATTGACATTTCTGACCCTTGGTAGAGAGGAAGACAACAGTAGGCTTGTGGCATTGGTGTGTCTGCCTTGTCTTTGTGCCCTGAGATAGCCTTACTATTGACTCTCACACCACTCCATTGTGTTGCTTTGTTTTCTGATATAATGCTTGCTAATTATGTACCTTTCCAATATCTTCAGTTCAAGTCACAGACATCTACCTAGTACTCATATTGGATTGGTGTTTTTTTAATCAGGTTGAGGGGTTTTGTTTAGTGAGGGGAAAGAAACTAGGGAAAGTCAGTCTTTCCTGAATAGACAGTTTATTTATTGCTGATGACGTAAAGGATGACTTGCTTCTAAGATTGTAATGTGAGTTGGTGTACTAATTTATGTTTTATGTACTGATCATAATACTGATTTTACAATCATATGTTCTGTATAGAGGATTTAAGCACATATGCCTTATTACCAGATCCATGTACAGGGAAGTGCTTAAAGGACTTTGGTTTATTCTGGATTGGTTGCAGGCCCAGGTTTAAAGCTAGAACTCTGACCTTTTGTCCTGCTTGCCGTAGTCCCTGGCACCTGAAACTCCAAGCCCCAAGATGGACTGCTATAGGCCTCGAGGTGACAATAGCCAGTTATAGACAGAGCTCTGACACTTACTTTCCTCCTCTACACTGTGTTTAAGCTTATTCATGATAAAAACACCAACAATTACTTTTAAGATTCGCTGTATATTTTCTACCACCATTATTAGTTAGTGGTACTGTGTTGTTCAGATGCCTTGTTTTACAAATTGAACATCCATGTGTCTAATCCTCTCTCTCTCTCTCATGCAGACAGAGTATTGGTGTCAGTCTTCCGGCAGAGTGTGGTTCCACCTCCCAGGTGCACCTCCCGACTGCCGCTCCCACACCCTGTAAATCAAATCATGTTCTCCACACACCCTAAAAAGAGTAACGACCTCTCTGTCCTAAATGCCAGTAACCAGATTTTTGTTTATAAATGTGGTATGTTCAAAAACTGTTATCAGGATGTTCTGAATCAAATCTGTCCTACACAAAAGCAAATTATAATTTGGTGTTGCGATAGCTCTAGGGCTTTGAAAAATTTTGAAGTATATAATTAATATCATTATTACTGTGATGTTTAATTGACTTGTAGGGGTTTTTTGTGTGTTTGTTGTGGGGGGGGCGTTCAATCCTACTCTGGCTAATAAGAACAATTCTTTTTGCTCTGTTGAACTTGAAGGGTTAGTTATTTAAGAATAATTCTGAATCCTAGAAAGAACGTAGTATCTCATTACATCCCTAACATGTTTTACAGTTTTCATTGCCATTGCACATATTTTCAGTTGATCTCACAGCTTTCCAGGGAGCTGTGTCAGAGGTAGAGTTCTTCTGTTTTATAGATGAGGGAACAGAATGCCAGAGGGTTTGCAGTCTGCTTGAGCAAGAAAGGACAAGGACCTCTACTTAGGTGTTTTAGCATCTAATCTAGTTGTCCTTCCACAGTCCCGTTGCTCTCAGTTTCTAGTTGCTTTCCTGATGTACTTGAAGAACCTGTAATTTGTGAATTTTGTGGTTATATTTTAAGTTATACTGGCACATGGCAATGGTAGCCTTGTTTTCAAATATGTTTTGAATTCTCAGCATGAAAGGTAGGCAGAAATTTAAGAAAGAGGTTCAGATGTGGTTATTTTCTAGATTGCTTGATTTGTAAATTGGATTACCTTCTAGAACCCATTAAATGCAGGACCCCATATCCATAGTATCAGGAAGAACGTTTGTAGTTTACTATGATAGTATTTGCATTTTTTCCCTAGGTGATAGTCCAATCGAAGACTCTATGGTGAAACTGGGAGCTGTGGGTGGAAATGGATTTAACATTTCTCTTAGAACACCTCATCTGGACAAGAGATTCATGTAGGTTGTTCTTAGTTTCCTTGGAACTCTGGGCACAGAAGCAGCCAGCATTTAGTCCTAAATTCAGCCAACTGTTATTATCTTATCCTGTGCCTGTTGCTCAGTGGAACAAGAAGTAGATACAACACCTGGGCCCTGGTTTTTCAGCCTGGTTGGGGAAGTCAGTTACCTATGTATCTGAATATCATATATGCTGATGGGTGGCAATGGAGCATAAGTCTTAAGCTGACTTAGAACCCATTCCCCCAACATCCCTGGGGGGATATTCAACAGGGAAAATCCCATGGGAAAGATGGAGATGCAGATGATAGAGCAGAGTGCATTTGCTTACACAGATGAGGTTACGTACATTGTTAATGTGCGGCTGACCTAATGCAGTCTCTAGTTTGTCTCATCCTACAGTGCAGAACTTTTGGTTGCTGTGTTTTGAGGCTGTCAAGTTGGAAATCAGAATGCATTTTCCTATTGAAATGATACTATGAATAGTTGGATATAATTGAATACCTCAGGTACATTATAGGCGTCATAAAATGACCCAGAAGCCAAATTACTATTTATAAGTCCATTTCTGTAAGAATCCAGAATTTGGTTCTGTGCTGTTTAATGAGCCCATGTTCTTTTTTTTTTTTTTTTTTTTTTTTTTACAATGGTGTGTTAGTTTCCGCTTTATAACAAAGTGAACCAGCTATACATATACATACATCCCCATGTCTCTTCCCTTTTGTTTCTCCCTTCCTCCCACCCTCCTAATCCCACCTTTCTAGGTGGTCACAAAGCACCGAGCTGATCTCTCTGTGCCATGCAGCTGTTTCCCACTAGCTACTGATTTTACATTTGGTACTGTATATATGTGCATGCCACTCTCTCACTTTGTCCCAGCTAACCTTTCCGCCCTGCTGTGTACTCCAGTCCATTCACTAGGTCTGTGTCTTTATTCCCATCCTGCCCCTACGTTCTTCATGACCATTTTTTTTCGATTCCATATATATGTGTTAGCATACGTTATTTGTTTTTCTCTTTCTGACTTACTTCACTCTGTATGACAGACTCTAGGTCCATCCACCTCACTACGTATAACACAATTTCGTTTCTTTTTATGGCTCAGTAATATTCCATTGTATATATATATATATATATATATATATATATATATATATATGCCAGATTTTCTCTATCCATTCCTCTGTTGATGGACACATAGGTTGCTTCTGTATCCTGGCTATTGTAAATAGAGCTGCAATGAAAATTTTGGTACATGACTATTTTTGAATTATGGTTTTCTCAGGGTATATGCCAAGTAGTGGGATTGCTGGGTTGTATGGTAGTTCTATTTTTAGATTTTGAAAGGAGCTCCATACTGTTCTCCATAGTGGCTGCATCAATTTATATTCCCACCAACAGGGCAAGAGGGGTCCGTTTTCCCCACACCCTCTCCACCATTTTTTGTTTGTAGATTTTTTGATGATGGCCATTCTGACTGGTGTGAGGCGATACCTCATTGTGGTTTTGATTTGCATTTCTCTAATGATTAATGTTGTTGAGCATTCTTTCATGTGTTTGTTGCCAATCTGTATATCTTCTTTAGAGAAATGTCTGTTTAGGTCTTCTGCCCATTTTTGATTGGGTTGTTTGGTTTTTTGATATTAAGCTGCATGAGCTGCTTGTAAATTTTGGAGATTAATCCTTTGTCAGTTGCTTCATTGGCAAATATTTTCTCCCATTCTGAGGGTTGTCTTTTGGTCTTGTTTATGGTATCCTTTGCTGTGCAAAAGCTTTTAAATTTCATTAGGTCCCATTTGTTTATTTTTGTTTTTATTTCCACTTCTCTAGGAGGTGGTGCAAAAAGAATCTTGCTGTGATTCATGGCATAGAGTGTTCTGCCTATGTTTTCCTCTAAGAGTTTGATAGTGTCTGGCCTTACATTTAGGTCTTTAATCCATTGTGAGGTTTTTTTTGTGTGTATGGTGTCAGGGAGTGTTCTAATTTCATCCTTTTACATGTAGCTGTCCAGTTTTCCCAGCAGCACTTATTTATTTTCCGGATTTTATTTTTATTTTTTATTTTTTATTTTTTTAACATCTTATTTGAGTATAACTATTTTACAATAGTGTGTTAGTTTCTCCTGTACAAGAAAGTGAATCAGTTATACATATACATATGTTCCCATATCTCTTCCCTCTTGTGTCAACCTCCCTCCCACCCTCCCTATCCCACCCCTCTATATGGTCACAAAGCACAGAGGTGAACTCCCTGTGCTATGGGGCAGCTTCCCACTAGCTGTCTAATTTACATTTGGTAGTGTGTATATGTCCCTGCCACTCTCTCAGTTCGTCACAGCTTACCCTTCCCCCTCCACATATCCTCAAATCCATGCTCTAGTAGGTCTGTGTTTTATTCCCGTCCTACCACTAATCTCTTCATGACATTTTTTTTTTAGATTCCGTGTATATGTGTTAGCATACGGTATTTGTTTTTCTCCTTCTGACTTACTTCACTCTGTATGACAGACTGCAGGTCTATCCACCTCATTACAAATAACTCAGTTCCATTTCTTTTTATGGCTGAGTAATATTTCATTGTATATATGTTTCACATCTTCTTCATCCATTCATCTGTTGATGGACACTTAGGTTGCTCCAGCAGCACTTATTAAAGAGGTTATCTTTTATCCACTGTATATTGTTGCCTCCTTTATCAAAGATAAGGCACCATATCTGCGTGGGTTTGTCGGTGGACATTCTGTGCTGTTCCGTTGATCTATATTTCTGTTTTTCTGCCAGTACCATACTGTGTTGATTACTGTAGCTTTGTAGTATAGTCTGAAGTCAGGGACCTGATTCCTCCAGCTCCGTTTATCATTCTCAAGATTGCATTGGCTGTTCGGGGTATTTTGTGTTTCCATGCAAATTGTACAATTTTTTGTTCTAGTTATGTGAAAAATGCCATTAGTCATTTGATATGGATTACATTGAATCTATAGGTTGCTTTAAGTAGTATAGTCATTTCACAATGTTGATTTTTCCAATCCAAGAACAGGGTATATCTCTCTGTCTATTTGTATCATCTTTAATTTATTTCAAAAGTGTCTTATAGTTTTCTGCATACAAGTCATTTATCTCGTGAGGTAGGTTTATTCCTGGATATTTTTTCTTTTTCCTGCAATGGTAAATGGGAGTGTTTTCTTAGTTTCACTTTCAGATGTTTCATCCTTAGTGTATAGGAATGCAAGAGATTTCTGTGCATTAGTTTTGTATCTTGCTACTTTACCAAATTCATTGATTACCTCTAGTAGTTTTCTGGTAGCATCTTTAGGATTCTCTATGTATACTATCACGTCATCTGCAAACAGTGACAGCTTTACTTCTTCTCTTCAGATTTGGATTCCTTTTATTTCTTTTTCTTCTCTGATTACTGTGGCTAAAATTTCCAAAACTATGTTGAATAAGAGTGGTGAGAGTGGGCACCCTTGTCTTGTTCCTGATCTCAGTGGAAAGGGTTTCAATTTTTCACCACTGAGGACGATGTTGGCTGTGGTTTGTCATATATGGCCTTTATTATGTTGATGTAAGTTCCCTCTATGCCTACTTTCTGGATGGTTTCTTTCATAAGTGGGTGTGGGTGTTGAATTTCGTCAAAAGCTTTCTCTGCATCTATGAGATGATCATATGCTATTTCTCCTTCACTTTTTTAATATTGTGTATCCCATTGATTGATTTGCATATATTGAAGAATCCTTGCATTCCCTTAATAAACCCTCTTGATCATATTGTATGATCCTTTTAATGTGCTGTTGGCTTCGTTTGCTAGTATTTTGTTGAGGAATTTTGAATCTATGTTCATCAGTGATATTGGCCTGTAGTTTTCTTTCTTTGTGACATCTCTGTCTGGTTTTGATATCAGGGCGATGTTGGCCTCATAGAATGAGTTTGGGAGTGTTCCTCCCTCTGGTATATTTTGAAAGAATTTGAGAAGGATAGGTGTTAGCTCTTCTCTAAACGTTTGATAGAATTCGCCTGTGAAGCCATCTGGTCCTGTGCTTTTGTTTGTTGGAAGATTTTTAATCACAGTTTCACTTTGAATGCTTATGATGGGTCTGTTCATATATTCTATTTCTTCCTGGTTCAGTTCAGGCAGGTTGTGCATTTCTACAACTTTGGCAATTTCTTCCAGGTTGTCCATTTTATTGGCATAGATTGCTTGTAGTAATCTCTCATGATCATTTGTATATCTGCAGTGTCAGTTGTTACTTCTCCTTGGTCAATTTATTTTATTGATTTGAGTCTTCTCCCTTTTTTTATTGATGTGTCTGGTTAATAGTTTATCAATTTTGTTTCTCTTCTCAAAGAACCAGCTTTTAGTTTTATTGATCTTTGGTATCGTTTTCTTCATTTATTTTTTTTTGTACGTGAATATTCATAGCAATGTTATTTAATTAACTAATTAATTAATTTAACATCTTTATTGTAGTACATTTGCTTTACAATGGTGCGTTAGCTCCTGCTTTACAACAAAGTGAATCAGTTATACATATACATATGTTCCCATATCTCTTCCGTCTTGCATCTCCCTCCCTATCACACCCTCCCTATCCCACCACTCTTGGTGGTCACAAACCACCTAGCTGATCTCCCTGTGCAATGTGGCTGCTTTCCACTAGCTATCCACCCTACGTTTGGCAGTGTATATATGTCCATGCCACTCTCTCACTTCATCACAGCTTACACTTCCCCCTCCCCATATCCTCAAGTCCATGCTCTAGTAGGTCTGTGTTTTATTCCCATCCTACCCCTAGTCTCTTCATGACATTTTTTTTCTTAGATTCCATATACATGTGTTAGCATACGGTATTTGTTTTTTTTTTTCTGACTTACTTCACTCTTTATGACAGACTCTAGGTCCATCCACCTCACTACAAATAACTCAATTTCATTTCTTTTTATGGCTGAGTAATATTGCATTGTATATATATGCCATATCTTCCTTATCCATTCATCTGTTGATGGACACTTAGGTTGCTTCCATATCCTGGCTATTGTAAATTGAGCTGCAATGAAAATTTTGGTACATGATTTTTTTGAATTATGGATTTCTCAGGGTATATGCCCAGTAGTGGGGTTGCTGGGTCGTATGATATTTTTATTTGTAGTTTTTTAAGTAATCTCCATACTGTTCTCCAAATTGGCTGTATCAATTTACATTCCCCCCAACAGTGCAAGAGTGTACCCTTTTCTCCACACCCTCTCCAGCATTTATTGTTTCTAGATTTTTTGATGATGGCCATTCTGACTGGTGTGAGAGGATATCTCATTGTAGTTTTGATTTGCATTTCTCTAATGATTAATGATGTTGAGCATTCTTTCAGGTGTTTATTGCCAGTCTGTATATCTTCTTTGGAGAAATGTCTATTTAGGTCTTCTACCCTGTTTTGGATTGGGTTGTTAGTTTTTTTCCTACTGAGCTGCATGAGTTGCTTGTAAATTTTGGAGATTAATCCTTTGTCAGTTGCTTCATTTGCAACTATTTTCTCCCATTCTGAGGGTTCTCTTTTCGTCTTGTTTATGGTATCCTTTGCTGTGCAAAATCTTTTAAATTTCATTAGGTCCCATTTGTTTATTTTTGTTTTTATTTCAATTTCTCTAGCAGGTGGGTCAGAAAGGATCTTGCCGTGATTTATGTTATAGAGTGTTCTGCCTATGTTTTCCTCTAAGCGTTTGATAGTGTCTGGCCTTACATTTAGGTCTTTCATCCATTTTGAGGGTTCTTTTCTGTTTATGGTGTTAGGGAGTGTTCTAATTTCATTCTTTTACATGTAGCTGTCCAGTTTTTCCAGTAGCACTTATTGAAGAGGCTGTCTTTTATCCGCTATATATCATTGCCTCCTTTATCAAAGATAAGGTGACCCTATGTGCATGGGTTTGGCTCTGGACTTTCTGTGCTGTTCCATTGATCTATATTTCTGTTTTCTGTGCCAGTACCATACTGCCTTTATTACTGTCGCTTTGTAGTATATATTCTTAAGTCAGAGAGCCTGATTCCTCCAGCTCCATTTTTTGTTCTCAAGATTGCTTTGGCTCTCTGGAATCTTTTGTGTTTCCATAGAAACTGTGAAATTTTTGTTCCGGTTCTGTAAACAATGCCATTTGTAGTTTGAAAGGGATTGCATTGAATCCGTAAATTGCTTTGGATAGTATAGGCATTTTCACAATGTGGCTTATTTCAATCCAAGAACATGGTATATCTCTCCATGTGTTTGTGTCATCTTTAATTTCTTTCATCAATGTCATAATTTTCTGCATACAGGTCTTTTGTCTCCTTAGGTAGATTTATTCCTAGATATTTTATTCTTTTTATTGCAATGGTAAATGAGAGTGTTTCTTAATTTCACTCTCAGATTTTTCATCATTAGTGCATAACAGTGCCAGAGATCTCTGTGCATTAATTTTGTATCCTGCTACATTACCCAATTCATTGATTAGTTCTAGTAGTATTCTGGTAGCATCTTTAGGATTCTCTATGTATACTATCTTGTCATCTGCAAACAGTGACAGCTTTACTTCTTCTTTTCTGATTTGGATTCCTTTTGTTTCTTTTTCTTCTCTGATTGCTGTGGCTAGAACTTCCAAAACTATGTTAAATAAGAGTGGTGAGAGTGGGCAACCTTGTCTTGTTCCTGATCTTAGTGGAAATGTTTTCATTTTTTCGCCATTGAGGATGATGTTGGCTGTGGGTTTGTCATATATGGCCTTTCTTATTTTGAGGAAAGTTCCCTCTATGCGTACATTCTGCAGGGTTTTTATCATAAATGGGTGTTGAATTATGTCAGAAGCTTTCTCTGCATCTATTGAGATGATCATATGGTTTTTCTCCTTTAGTTTGTTGATATGGTGTATCACGTTGACTGATTTGCATATATGGAAGATCCCTTGCATTCCTGGAATAAACCCCACTTGATAATGGTGTATGATGATCCCTTTAACGTGCTGTTGGATTCTGTTTGCTAGTATTTTGTTGAGGAATTTTGAATCCATGTTCATCAGGGTATTGGCCTGTAGTTTTCTTTCTTTGTGACGTCTTTGTCTGGTTTTGATATCAGGGTGATGGTGGCCTCATAGAATGAGTTTGGGAGTGTTCCTCCCTCTGCTATCTTTTGGAAGGGTTTGAGAAGGATAGGTGTTAGCTCTTCTCTAAATGTTTGATAGAATTCGCCTGTGAAGCCATCTGGTCCTGGGCTTTTGTTTGTTGGAATGTTTTTAATCACAGTTTCAATTTCAGTGCTTCTGATTGGTCTGTTCATATTTTCTATTTCTTCCTGGTTCAGTCTTGGCAGGTTGTACATTTCTAAGAATTTGTCCATTACTTCCAGATTTTCCATTTTATTGGCATAGAGTTGCTTGTAGTAATCTCTCATAATTTTTGGTATTTCTGCAGTGTCCATTGTTACATCTCCTTTTTCATTTCTAATTCTATTGATTTGAGTCTTCTCCCTTTTTTTCTTGATGAGTTTGGCTAATAGTTTATCAATTTTGTTTATCTTCTCACAGAACCACCTTTTAGTTTTATTGATCTTTGCTAACGTTTCCTTCATTTCTTTTTAATTCATTTCTGATCTGATCTTTATGATTTCTTTCCTTCTGCTAAATTTGGGGCTTTTTTTGTTCCTCTTTCTCTAATTGCTTTAGGTGGAAAGTTAGGTTGTGTATTCGAGATGTTTCCTGTTTCTTAAGGTAGGATTGTATTGCTATAAACTTCCCTCTTAGAACTGCTTTTGCTGCATCCTGTCGGTTTTGGGTCATCGTGTCTCCATTGTCATTTGTTTCTAAGTATTTTTTGACTTCCTCTTTGATTTCTTCAGTGATCACTTCGTTATAAAGTAGTGTATTGTTTAGCCTCCATGTGTTTGTATTTTTTACAGATATTTTCCTGTAATTGATATCTAGTCTCATAGCATTGTGGTCGGAAAAGATACTTGATACGATTTCAATTTTCTTAAATTTACAAAGGCTAGATTTGTGACCCAATATATGATCTATCCTGGAGAACGTTCCATGAGCCCTTGAGAAAAATGTGTATTCTGTTGTTTTTGGTTGGAATGTCCTATAAATATCAAGTCCATCTTGTGTAATATATCATTTAAAGCTTGTGTTTCCTTATTTATTTTCATTTTGGATGATCTGTGCATTGGTGAAAGTGGGGTATTAAATCCCCCTACTATGATTGTGTTACTGTTGATTTCCCCTTTTATGGCTGTTAGTATTTGCCTTATGTATTGAGGTGCTCCTATGTTGGGTGCATAAATATTTACAATTGTAATATCTTCTGTATGGATCGATCCCTTGATCATTATGTAGTGTCCTCCTTTGTCTCTTGTAATAGTTTTTATTTTAAAGTCTATATTGTGTGATATGAGAATTGCTACTCCAGCTTTCTTCTGATTTCCATTTGCATGGAATATCTTTTTACATCCCGTCACTTTCAGCCTGTATGTGTCCCTAGGTCTGAAGTGGGTCTCTTGTAGACAGCATATATATGGGTCTTGTTTTTGTATCCATTCAGCCTGTGTCTTTTGGTGGGAACATTTAATCCATTTACATTCAAGGTAATTATCGATATTTATGTTCCTATTGCCATTTACTTAATTGTTTCAGACTTGTTCTTGTAGGTCTTTTCCTTCTCTTGTGTTTCTTGCCTAGAAAAGTTCCTTTAGCATTTGTTGTAAAGCTGTTTTGGTGCTGCTGAACTTTCTCAGCTTTTGCTTGTCTGTAAAGGTTTTAATTTCTCCATCAAATCTGAATGAGATCCTTGCTGGGTACAGTAATCTTGGTTGTAGGTTTTCGCCTTCATCACTTTAAATTTGACCTGCCACTCCCTTCTGGCTTGTAGAGTTTCTGCTGAGAGATCAGATGTTAACCTTATAGGGACTCCCTTGTGTGTTACTTGTTGTTTTTCCCTTGCTGCTTTTAATATGTTTTCTTTGTATTTAATTTTTGAAAGTTTGATTATTATGTGTCTTATCGTGTTTCTCCTTGGATTTATCCTGTATGGGATTTTCTGTGCTTCCTGGACTTGATTGACTATTTCCTTTCCTATTTTAGGGAAGTTTTCATCTATAATCTCTTCAAATATGTTCCCAGTCCCTTTCTTTTTCTCTTCTTCTGGGACCCCTATAATTCGAATGTTCGTGCGTTTAATGTTGTCCCAGAGGTCTCTGAGACTGTTCTCAGTTTTTTTCATTCTTTTTTTCTTTATTCTGCTCTGCAGTAGTTATTTCCACTATTTTATCTTCCAGGTCACTTATCCGTTCTTCTGCCACAGTTATTCTGCTACTGATCCCGTGTAGAGTATTTTTCATTTCATTTATTGTGTTGCTCATCGTTGCTTGCTTCCTCTTTATTTCTTCTAAGTCCTTGTTAAATGTTTCTTGCAATTTGTCTATTCTATTTCTAAGATTTTGGATCATCTTTACTATCATTATTCTGAATTCTTTTTCAGGTAGACTGCCTATTTCCTCTTCAGTTTTTATATCTGGAGGGTTTTTACCTTGCTCCTTCATCTGCTGTGTGTTTTTCTGTCTTCTCATTTTGCTTATCTTACTGTGTTTTTGTCTCCTGTTTGCAGGCTGCAGGTTCGTAGTTCCCATTGTTTTTGTTGACTGTCCCCAGGGGCTAAGGTTGGTTCAGTAGGTTGAGTAGGTTTCCTGGTTCGGGGAACTAGTGCCTATGTTCTGGTGGATGAGGCTGGATCTTGTCTTTCTGGTCGGCAGTTCCACGTCTGGTGTTGTGTTTTGGGATGTCAGTAGCCTTATTATGATTTCAGGCATCCTGTCTGCTAATGGCTGGGGCTGTAGTCCTGTCTTGCTATTTGTTGGGCATAGGGTGTCGAGCACTGTTCATTGCTGGTCCTTGAGTGAAGCTGGGTCTTGGTGTTGAGATGGAGATCTCTGGGAGATTTTCACCATTTGATATTGCATGTAGCTGGGAGGTCTCTTGTGGACCAGTGTCCTGAGGTTGGTTCTCCCACCTCAGAGACACAGCCCTGACGCCTGGCTGGAGCGCCAAGTGCCTTTAATCCACACGGCTCAAAATAAAAGGGAGAAAAAAATAGAAAGGAATGAAGGAAAGGAAGAAAGGAAGGAAGGGAGGAAGGGAGGAAGAAATGAAGGAAGGAAGAAAGCAAGAAAGGAGGGAAGGTAGTAAGGAAGAAAGGGAGGAAGGAAGAGAGGAAGGAAGGGAGGAAGAAAGGGAGGAAGGAAGGAAGGGAGGTAGAAAGGGGGGAAGAATGGGAGGAAGGGAAGGAAGAAGGGAGGAAGGAAGGAAGAAAGGAAGGAAGGAGAGAAGAAAGGAAGAAGACAAAATATAGTAGGATAAAATATAGTTGTTAAAATAAAAAATAATTATTAAGAAGAAAATTTTATTTTAAAAAAGGGTTGGTCAGAACCCTAGGACAAATGGTGAAAGCAAAGCTATACAGACAAAATCTCACACAGCAGCCCATATATACACACTCACAAAAAGAAAAAAGGGGAAAACAATAATATATCTTGATCCCAAAGTCCACCTCCTCAACTTGGGATATTTCGCTGTCTAGTCAGGTATTCCACAGATGCAAGGCACTTCAAGTTGATTGTGGAGCTTTAATCTGCTGTTTCTGAGGCTGCTGGGAGAGACCTCCCCCTCTCCTCTTTGTTCGCACAGCTCCTGAGGTTCAGCTTTGGACTTGGCCACGCTTCAGCGCATAGGTCATCTGAGGGTGTTTGCTCTTCAGTCAGACAGGACGGGGTTAAAGGAGCAGCTGATTCGGGGGCTCTGGCACAGGCTGGGGGGAGGGAGGGGCATGGACGTGGGACGAGCCTGTGGCAGCAGAGGTCAGCGTGATGCTGCACCAGCACAAGGCACCCCGCGTGTTCTCCCGGGGAAGCTGTCCCTGGATACCAGGACCCTGGCAGTGGCAGACTGCACAGGCTCCCGGGTGGGGAGGTGTGGAGAGTGACCTGTGCTCACACACAGGCCTCTTCATGGGGGCAGCAGCAACCCTAGCGTCCCACACCCGTCTCTGGTGTCTGTGCCAACAGCCGCAGCTCTCGCCCGTTTCTGGAGGTCCTTTATGTGGTGCGCTTAATCCCCTTTCCTCGCACCCCAGGAAGCAAAGAGGCAAGAAAAAGTCTCCTGTGTTTTCAGCAGCTCCGTGCCCATTTCTTGAGCTCCTTTACGCAGTGCTCTTAATCCCCTCTCCTCCTGCACCAGGAAACAAAGAGGCAAGAAAAAGTCTCTTGTCTCTTCAGCAGCTCCGAGCCCATTTCTGGAGCTCCTTTAAGCGGCGCACTTAAACCCCTCTCCTCCTGCACCAGGAAACAAAGAGGCAAGAAAAAGTCTCTTGTCTCTTAGGCAGCTCTGCATCCGTCTCTGGAGCGCCTTTAAGTGGTGCACTTAAACCCCTCTCCTCGCACACAAGGTAACAAAGAGGGAAGAAAAGGTCTCTTGCCTCTTTGGCAGCTCCAGACTTCTCCTGGACTCCCTCCTGGCTAGCCGTGGTTCACTAACCCCTTCAGGCTGTTTTCACTCTGCCTACTCCAGACCTTTCCCTGGGATCCCACTGAAGCCCGAGGCTCAGCTATCAGCCCCGCCCGCCCCAGCTGGGGAGCAGACAAGCCTCTCAGGCTGGTGAGTGCTGGTCGGCACTGATCCTCTGTGCGAGAATCTCTCCGCTTTGCCCTCCGCACCCTGTTGCTTCGCTCTCCTCTGCAGCTCCAAAGCTTCCCCGTCCGCCACCTGCAGTCTCCGCCCACGAAGGGGCTTCTAGTGTGTCGAAACCTTTCCTCCTTCACAGCTCCCTCCCACTGGTGCAGGTCCCATCCCTATTCTTTTGTCTCTGTTTATTCTTTTTTCTTTTGCCCTACCCAGGTACGTGGGGGTGTTTCTTGCCTTTTGGGAGGTCTGAGGTCTTCTGCCAGTGTTCAGTGGGTGTTCTTTAGGATCATTTCCACGTGTAGATGTATTTCTGATGTATCTGTGGGAAGGTGATCTCCACGTCTTACTCTTCCGCCATCTTCTCTCCTCCCCTCCTATTTCCACTATTTTATCTTCCACGTCACTTATCTGTTCTTTTGCCTCAGTTATTCTGATATTGATTCCATCTAGAGAATTTTTAATTTCCTTTATTTTGTTGTTCATCATTTTTTGTTTGCTCTTTAGTTTTTCTAGTTCCTTGTTAAACGTTTCTTGTTTTTTCTCCTTTCTATTTCCAAGATTTTTGATCATCTTTATTATCATTACTCTGAATTCTTTTTCAGGTCGACTGCCTATTTCCTCTTCATTTGTTTGGTCTTTGGGGTTTTTATCTTGCTCCTTCATCCGCTGTGTGTTTCTTTGTCTTCTCATTTTGCTTATCTTACTGTGTTTGGGTTCTCCTTTGCACAGGCTACAGGTTTATAGTTCCCGTTGTTCTTGGTGTCTACCCCCAGTGGCTAAGGTTGGTTCAGTGTTTTGTGTAGGCATCCTGGTGGAGGGGACTAGTGCCTGTGTTCTGGTGGATGAGGCTGGATCTTGTCTTTCTGGTGGGCAGGTTTGCCTCTGGTGGTGTGTTTTTGGGGGTCTGTGACCTGATTATTATTTTAGGCAACCTCTCTTCTTATGGATGGTGTTTGGTCCTGTCTTGCTAGTTGTTTGTCATAGGGTGTCCAGCACTATAGCTTGCTTGTCGCTGAGTGGAGCCGGGTCTTGGCCTTGAGATGGAGATCTCTGGGATATTTTCTCTGTTTGATATTACATGGAGCTGGGAGTTCTGTGGTGGACCAATGTCCTGAACCTAGCTCTCCCTCGTTAGAGGCACAGGCCTGCCACCCGGGCAGAGCATGAAAGCCCTGTCATTGACATGGCTCAGAATGAAAGGGAGAAGAAAAGAAAGAAAGAGAGAGAGAGAGAGAGAGAGAGAGAGAGAGAGACGGAGAGAGACGGAGAGAGGGAGGGAGGGAGGAAGAAAAAAATATACTAAAGTGGTTAATATTTTTTGGTTTTTTTTAATTAAAAAAAAATTAAAATGTAATTTTAAAAACAGGAAAGAAACAAAGAAGAGAGCAAGCAAACCAAAAAACAAATCCACCAATGATAACAAGTGCTAAAAACTATACTAGAAAAATCGGACAGACAGAACACTAGGATAAATGGTAAAAGCAAAGCTATACAGGCAAAAGCACACACAGAATCATACACATGCACACTCACAAAACGAGAAAAAGGAAAAGAAATATATACTTGCTCCGAAAGTCCACCACCGCAATTTGGGATGATTCGTTGTCTATTCAGGTATTCCACAGATGCAGGGTACATCGAGTTGAGTGTGGAGGTTTAATCTGCTGCTCCTGAGGCTGCTGGGAGAGGTTTCCCTCTGTCTCCTTTATTCGCACAGCTCCTGGGGTTCAGCTTTGGATTGGGTCCCGCCTCTGCATGTAGGTCGCCTGAGGTCATCTGTTCCCACTCAGACAGGATGAGGTTAAAGGAGCAGCTTATTAGGGGGCTATGGCTCACTCTGGCCGGGGAGTGGGGGCTGGTGGGCAGGGAGGGAGGGAGGGGTATGGAATGCAGTCTGAGCCTGTGGGGGCAGAGGCCATCATGACATTGCACCAGCCTTAGGCATGCTGTATGTTCTCCTGGGAAGTTGTCCCTGGATCACGGGACCCTGGATGTGGCAGGCTGCACAGGCTCCTGGGAGGAGAGGTGTGGATAGTGACCTGTGCTTGCACACAGGCCTCTTGGTGGCTGCAGCAGCAGCCTTAGCATTTCATGCCCATCTCTGGGGACCTCGCTGATAGCCGTGGCTGGCGCCAGTATCTGGACCTCCTTTAGGTGGCACTCTTAATCCCCTCTCTTCACGCACTGTGAAATAAAGAAGCAAGAAAAAGTCTCTTGCCTCTTCCGCAGCTCCAGACCTTGTCCCTGGACACAATCCCGCCTAGCTGTGGTGCACTAGCCCCCTTCAGGCTGTTTTCATGCAGCCTACTCCAGTCCTCTCCCTGAGATCCGAGCTCTGAAGCTGGAGCCTCATCTCCCAGCCCCCACCCGCCCTGGTGGTTGAGTAGACAATCCTCTCAGGCTGGTGAGTGCTGGCCGGCACCCATCCTCTGTGCGGGAATCTCTCCGCTTTGCCCTCCGCACCCCTGTTGCTACGCTCTCATCTGTGCCTCTGAAGCTTCCCCGCTCCAAGCCCATGTTCTTAATTACTGCACTACTTTGTCTCCTGGGAACATTTATTTCTTAATTAATGGAAATGATGAGCAAATAACTGAATATAATAAATTATATGTTTTTACATATCATTATATGCAATATATTCAATAAATAAATATATTTCATACCTGTGTATGATTTGGGAGCTGTCTGTATAATGCTTAGTAGTCTTTCAAAGAGCATGTACATGGATTATTTCCTTTCCCAGAGTTGAAAGTTTAGAGGACAGATTTAAGGCAAACTAGAAAGTGTGAGGCAATTGAGAATATAGTTTCATGTTTTAAAATATTGTGAGAAGGATAGCTCTAAGTCATTTAGAGAAGATTTCATGAAGGGCATAAATAACTTACCTTGAACTTTGAAAAAGAGAGAGGTTTAGGATTTCCAGAGAAGGATTGAGAATGTTGGGTGTGGTGGGCAGAAGAGTGTCAGTGAGAACCCGAGGCAGGAATGCTCCTGTGTGGGGCTGAATGCGGTGGAGAGACTGAGTCCAGGGAGAGCTGATTGAATAGGAAGATCAGACTAGTGCCTCAGCTTGTTCAGTGCCCACTGAGGATCTGCTGCTTGAGCTGAAAGGCAGGAAGTAGCCATTTTGAGTTCCCGCATGAAGTAGTAAAAATAGGCCTCCTCCAGTGTCTGAATGCTACAGGAGCAAGGCATTAGCAGCAAAGAAGTCATCTCCCAAACTAATTAGTCATTTTGAAATGAGATGCTTAGGAAAGGATCCTCCATTCAACTGAGACCTAAATATCTGCTGGAGCCTGGTTTGAATGCTGGTAAGTGGTAACAGTGGAAGACTCCTGGGGTTTATTAGTGTAGGGCCTGGGGCAGTGCGTTTTTCTTCTGTAGTCAGTTTCTTGAAATGTTCTCTTCAAATCGAAAGATCTCAGAGTATAAGATACTTAATTTTAAATACTACAAAACCATATTCTTATCCCAGGCAAACATTATTTTTGGATTTTCTAGTATTGGGCATTACCTCAGGATTTGTCCCTCCAAATAATGAGTTGACTGTATATAAAGTGGTTTGTTCTTCATTCAGGAAAATCTCGGTGATGTTAAAGTTTTATTCATGTTTTGAAAATTCTTCAATATTTAAAACAGAATTCAGTTTGAGAACAGGGAAGATGAAGAAGTAAACCCACTGAAGCTCAGTCTGCTAACCTGGGTTCAGGAATATGTTTTCCTGGCTGTGAGCCACAGTCAGTCCAGCCCACATTCTGTCATCCACCATCTGACTGTGGCCCCTTCTGAGATGGATAAAGAGCAGAGACAGGTCAATATTAGGCATTCCAACAATTCCCTGTATTCTATGTGTTAATATGCAGATAGAGTTAGGCTTCTGTCTTTTGTGAGCCTAGGACATTTTGTTTTTTACTTCCACTTAGCAGGGTTGAGGGGCAGTGGCTTCGTTTTTAGGCATACATAGCAAGAGGGTTAATTCTAGTGTTTAGTCATGTCAAAATATAGACTAAAAGGCATCAAGAATTGGTGAAAAAGAGCACAAATACCAATAGATGAGGCAAAACATTTTTAAGGTGTGTTAAGAATTTTAATTCAGCCTATACTTACATTCCAGCAGAGTAATTATTAGCCTATGAAAATTAGCCACTCTAATTACCCTTTTTAGTTATTAAAATCAATTATGAGATCTGTATATATGCACTTCATTTTGATTTAGTGACTTCAAAATACTTCTTCTGACCTCCTATACATTTTGTTTGGCACTTGATTGCATTTATTACTAGAAAGCCTCTTGTATTTTTCTTTGCTAAAATTTCATAGCTCCCCGGCCCTTAGTTTCATTTCGATTTCTGACTGCATCTTTGTCATGTAACAGGATTCATTAATGAATGCTATTTTCTGTATCGCAAGCCCTGTTGTGCAGCAGATAGCGTTGTCTGGACAGCTCCGAGAAATCCTCATGTTTCCAGTGTCAGAACTCGGCACCTTAGGCATACATTGATAGTAATCCCCAGATTCACATGTAATTAAAGGTCTACTGGTTAGCTTTAAATTCTGAAAACCGTTGTTGCAAAATTAGGAAACTTTATTGTATACATAAAGCATATTCCAAATGCAGTCATTAACTTCTAATCTTTGAATGATAATGCTTCATATTTTTAAAAGAAATATTTATTTATTTTTGATTTATTTTGGCTGCGCCAGGTCTTAGTTGCAGCAGGCAGGATCTTTTTTAGTTGTGGCATACGGTATCTAGTTCCCCAACCAGGGATGGAACCCGGGCTCCCTGCATTGGGAGTGTGGAGTCTTAACCACTGGACCACCAGGGATGTGCCAATAATGCTTCATATTTTTAAGAAGGTTTTGTGAGTATGTCTGGATGTAGAACATATGCTAGCTGCATGCAGACTTAACAGGGGCTTCTTTTGGAAAACAGAGCAATTTACATTAGAAATGCCTAAATTATGCATGTTTCTACTACTCCAAATTTGAAGTTTTTTTTATCATTATCTTGTAAAAGGTAGATGCGGACATCTCATTTGCTGTAAAGGAAGTGATAAATCATTTAAAATATATTTCTGCTGCTTTGACTTTTGTTTCTCAAAAGACTGTTTTGTTCATGCAAAATGTTAATGTCTTTGATGAATATGCAGTCCCCCAGTCAGCTTAGAGCTTACATTTACTATAGCTTGTGCTTTTTAAAAGGTACTCTTTTAAGTGCTTTTCCTATATTAACTCACTTATTTCTCACAATACCTCTCTGAAGTATGTACTGTTGGCGCCCTCATTTTACAGCTGAGGCAGCTGAGGCACAGAGCAGTTTAAGTAACTTGCCTGAGATAACCCAGGTGGAGCCAGGATCCAATCCCAGCCATTGCACCTCCAGAGTCTATTCCCTTAACTTCTCAGATAATTTATCCTCCCCAAATTTGTGGCATTTTGGGGTTTTTTTGTAGATTTGTTAAAAACTCTTTGAATAAATGTTAGTATTTGCACCATTTGCTTTTATCGTACCTCTTCCACTTCCTTTAATGCATGTCTACTCTTGGTTCATTGACTTCGGAAAAACTGTAATGGCAATAACAGTCCCCTCTTCCCGTTAAGGGAGACCCACAGATTTCTATGAATGAACATAATAGCAATAGAGGTATTAAGTGTGCTCACTTTTCTACAGATTCACTGCTTTATTTAATGCAGTAAATTGAAGTAAGTTGCACTAAGTTATATAAAATTGCTGCCAGAATAGGAGTGGTGACCTCACAATGTAGACACCTAGCTTATTGACATTGTGGAAACTAATGTCATGGAACAGATAACTGCTTTACCTGGGCTTGTGCTTGCAATAGTTTATCTATTAGTGTGTATATACATATGTGTGTCTGTTTATTACATTTATGATATATTGAAATAGGCAGTGCAGCACCAAAGGAAAATTACTTCTTTTTCTGTTTTGCAAAATCAGTGAAATGTCACTACTTTTGAGAAAAATGGTCTACTGACGCCTTCCTCATTTCCTTTTTTTTTTTTCTTTACTCTTGTCAGTTCATCTGTGACAATGGATGGGGGTCATAATCAGTCTGTGTTGCAACTCCAAGACCAAGTCAGTAGCACTGCAGGTGTCTGGTGGTCAGATACTTAATTAAGTACCTTTGTGGTGAGTATCAAAATGTTAGGAAAGCATGTTTATGACTTACGTAGATATTTAATTCTTGAGCACATATACTTGTATCTTATCAGTGCTGTGGTGGGTATTAGGCCTTTTAACTACCCTGAGAACCCCTAATCTATAGAGTGGAATTATCAGGTTTGTTCTCCCTATATTTTCTCTTGTAATGAACTGGAGTACTTTAATGAGTTTCCAAAACACATTTGGAAATTGATTTAAATTGCGTGTTAAGCATTTTAGCAAGCATTAGTGTAACAGTTTTTTTTTTTTTAACAAAGAGCAGACCAGCTCTTGGTAAACCTCATCTGCCAATCCTGCAGAATAAACCTCTCTGACTGTTGAACCGTGGAAGAACCCTGGTGGATTTCCTGTTTGATTTCCTTATCCGTGCACCCAGACCGAATTGGCCATGATTGGAGGAGAGGTAAGTAAACACAAGGCAGAAAAACTTACCACTTAGAGCAGTGACCCAGGAAGTGATAGCATTAAGTAGAAAGAGTGTGTGCCTTGGAGGTAGACCTGAGTGTCCACTAAATCTCAAGGCAACAATGAGAAGTTATTCACTGTCAACAATGAGAATTTCCTGATCCTCAGCCTCTCAATCTCTGAAATGGGATTAAGAGATTGCCTGGCATGTAGTAGTTAGTTGATTTCTTTGCTTGGAAGTATATACTCAAAAATAGAAAAATGCAACTGGCAGACATTTATCCCCAGTTGTACAAAACATTCAAAGTTAGTTTTATAAGTAACTTTTGGGGACAACAGAAATGTAATCTTGAAACTAGTATTCAGTCGGTTATCATTCATCAAATAGTAGAATGCCTATAATTGTGGCAGGTGGTAGGACACAGTGGTTACAAAACCAAACAGCTGACTAATTCCTGCCCTTCTGGAATTTTTAATCTATCAATACGGGTATGGCTGTCGCCTCTGATAGGAGAATGAAGTAAATGAGCAGGGTGTAATGGTAGAGAATAGAGAAGTGTTTGAGGCTAGTTAGAGGATGGTAGCTGTGAGGATGGGGAGACCAAGTTTTGGTGGTCTGGGAAAGCCTCTAGGAGGCGGTGGTGTATGTGCTGAGTGTGAAGAAAAAGAAAGCTCTATCTCTGAGAAAGGGAGAGTGTTCCAGGGAGGAGGAACTGTACGTACTGTGAGCTTAGAAAGAGCTCAGCTTATTCAAGGAACCTAATGGAAGCAATGGCTAGACCTTAGTGATAGGCCATGGGAAGGAGTGTGGCTTTGCTCATTTAACATAGATTGGGAAACTGATGATTTTAATCAGGGAGTAGTGTGATGTGCTTCATGGTTTGAAAGGTTATTTTGGCTGCCCAGTAGAGAGTAGGTTGAAAGGGACGAGAGTGGAAGTGGCTGTGAGTGGAGGCAGTGAGGGCTGAAAGGTGATATGTTTGAGACATGCGTAGGACATAGAAATGGCAGGGCTTGCTGATGCACTGGATGCGCCATAGTCCACTTTGCACTGGACCAACCACATCTTAGGCGTCTTCAGTCCCCATTACAAGGACCTAGATGTGAAATCATAGGGCAACTGAACCATGTAATAGAAGAGTTTTGTTTAACTAGTTTGGTTAGAATTGTTTGTAATTTCATATTTTATTTTTTTGCAGGAATGTGTCCTTGGTCTGACTGACACATGTCACTTTTTCATCAGTGACACTGAGGTATAAAGGCTTGTTTGGACACTGGATCTTTCTTAGTCTTGGCTCCAAGTAATATAGCTGACTCACCCCTTTGTTCCCTGACCTTTTGTAGGTTGCTTCAAGTATCCCATCATTTGCAGTATATGATGAGTTTATATTGTTATCGACTCATTGCCATACATGCCAGTGTTTTTGCCTGAGAGATCCTTCATTGAAAAGTAAGTTTTCAGTGTGTGAAATAGAAAATAGTCCCTGCTCTAATATCATTTGTCCTTTGAAGTCTTGATGACTTAAGATTGTTGCATACATTGGCTGTTATTTACTATTTTATTTATTTATTTTTATTTTTGACATTTTTATTGGAGTATAATTGCTTTACAATGCTGTGTTAGTTTCTGCTTTATAACAAAGTGAATCAGTTATACATATACTTATCTTCCCATATCTCTTCCCTCTTGCGTCTCCCTCCCTCCCACCCTCCATATCCCAGCCCTCTAGGTGGTTGCAAAGCACCAAGCTGATCTCCCTCTGCTATACGGCTGCTTCCCACTAGCTATCTATTTTACGTTTGGTAGTGTATGTATGTCCATTCCACTCTCTCATTTTGTCACAGCTTACTCTTTCTCCTCCCCATATCATCCATTCTCTAGTAGGTCTGTGTCTTTATTCCTGTCTTACCCCTAGGTTCTTCATGACCTTTTTTTTTCTTAAATTCCATATATATGTGTTAGCATATGGTATACTTTTTTCTCTTTCTGACTTATTTCACTCTGTATGACAGACTCTAGGTCCATCCACCTCACTACAGATAACTCAATTTCATTTATTTTTATGGCTGAGTAATATTCCATTGTATTTATGTGCCACATCTTGTTTATCCATTCATCTGTCGATGGACACTTAGGTTGCTTCCATGTCCTGGCTATTGTAAATAGAACTGCAATGAACATTTTGGTACGTTACTCTTTTTAAATTATGGTTTTCTCAAGGTATATGCCCAGGAGTGGGATTGCTGGGTCATATGGTAGTTCTATTTGTAGTTTTTTAAGTAATCTCCATACTGTTCTCCATAGTGGCTGTATCAATTTACATTCCCACCAACAGGGCAAGAGTGTTCCCTTTTCTCCACAACCTCTCCAGCATTTAATGTTTCTAGATTTTTTAATGATGGCCATTCTAACCGTTGTGAGAGGATATCTCATTGTTGTTTTGATTTGCATTTCTCTAATGATTAATGATGTTGAGCATTCTTTCATGTGTTTGTTGTCAATCTGTATATCTTCTTTGGAGAAATGTTTATGTAGGACTTCTGCCCATTTTTGGATTGGGTTGTTTGGGTTTTTTTTGATATTAAGCTGCATGTGCTGCTTGTAAATTTCGGAGATTTTTCCCTTGTCAGTTGCTACATTTGCAAATATTTTCTCCCATTCTGAGGGTTATCTTTTGGTCTTGTTTATGGTAACCTTTGCTGTGCAAAAGATTTTCAGTATCATTAGGTCCCATTTGTTTATTTTCATTTTTATTTCCTAACACAACTTTGTAAAGCAACTCTACTCTAGTAAAGTTAAAAGAAAAATAAGTAAAGTGTGGTATTTTCCCCCTTCGTCCTCAACCCCCACTTTTTCCCAAATAACCAATGTTAATAACTTAGAATATATCCTTCTCCAGGCTCATATAATTATAGGCATACACATATATACACATATATGCAGTCCATAATCCAATTTCATCAATTTTCCAAATAATGTCCTTTATAGTTAATCTTTCCTAGTTCAAGATCCAGCCCAGGTTCATACCTAGCACTTACTCCTTCAATACGGAACAGTTCTACCGCCTTTCTTTTAGTTTCTTGGTCTTGAAATTTTAGAAGAGTTTAGGCCACTTATTCTGTGCAGTGTCACTCCATTTGGGTTAGACTGGCATTTCTTCACCATAAAATCCACAATGGGTCACCCATGAGGTTTCAGCTGAAACTGCAAGATACCTGCCTGGGTCACACCTGCTGCTGCTTCTGCGCCTGCAGTTCCTCACAAAATTTTGAAAAAGCATGTCCATACTGCTTGAAGCTGCAGGTGCTGGATACAGCTGGAATGTGCCTCCAGCCCAAGGCTAAACCAACACCCCAAAATACAGACACTTATTAATTGAGAAGCAAGCACTCAGTTTTAAAGAAGCAAAAATTATGAAGTACAAATTCTCCAAAACTATTTTGTGGATTACTTGTAAAATATGCAACAGAACAGTAACCAGTAAAATAATGGGAAAAGTAGATGCTTCCTATAGGTGATGAGAAACAATTCCACCACTCCTCAGATTTAAGCCTTGCAGGAAGACACAGGAGACTAAAGCTCTGAGTTCTGCAAGTCTGGTTGCAATGGCAAGAGCCCAGCCTGGTTTTCAAAACACCTACATCTGGACAGTCAATACCCATTTGCTCCTCAAAGGATGTGAGCAAAACAAAGAAACACTTCTCTTAACTAAAATGCTGGTTAGTCAGAAAGAATTCCAAAAGAATCCAAAGTGGATTTCAGACATTTCTTGTCTCCTCTGTAAAGAATGGATTTTGAGAAATGTCTCAGGCTATTTCTGAACTAAAGCTAGTCAGTAAAACGACTTCTTTGACTTTTATTTATTTTCTGAATACATGGAAACCAAATCCAAGAACAACCTTTTCTTGGCATCCTTGACATTTGTCGGAAATAAAAACCTCATTGGAATGAGTAACTGAAACCTACCCACCTCAAGGGTTGGTTGTGCAATCAAAAAAAATGTGAAAGTGCTGGTCAATATTAAATTCAAAAGCAGGTATTAACTGGTATTATTATTTTTCCTGCTCTCATCAGTTTTCACTATTTATAATCATTTTCTTTCAAAAGGAAATTGAGATCTTTATAAGTGTGTCTACTCACTTGGAAGGATTTCTTTAGGGGGTCAATAGCCTGATTGCTAATTCAGAAAACCAGTGTGTCCTTATTCTCCTACAAACATCTGCATAACTATACGCTAGTGAAATCTGAAGATTATCCCTATTTGGGGTGTAAAAATATCCAGGATAGTCTTAATTATAGATTATCTAATAAGATAAAGAGTGCAAATATATTTTCAAGAAATTTTCATTTTTATTACTTCCTGTTGTTCCTCTAGTAATATTTCACCCTAGGAAACAGTTTTATTTATTTTAATACAGACTTATTTCTGGGTTTAAAATTATTTTAAAATGTTAACTTTTACTTTAGCTATCTTACATATTTTCAGGAACAACACAGGTATGGGGTTTTTGTTGTTGTTTTGTTTCGTTTTTAGTAAGCTAGGGTTGTTTTCCACCTTTCTATTTAGCTCATTTAGATATGTTGTAAAAAAATTGGCTTATGCATTTTTGGTGGGAGTATCAGTGAGGTGATGTGTCTTTCTCAGCATCAGGTCAAAAAGGCCCATGGTGCTGGTATGTCCCAATATTCATGATGTTCATTTTGATTACTAGAGTAAGTTGGTTCCACTAGGTTTGTCCAATATAAAGTTTGTATTTTCCTTTGTAATTCATAAATACAAAGACTGCAAATATCTTGTTCTTCATCAAACTCTCACCTACTAATTTTAGTATCAATTGATTTCTTAATTTTATTTTCTTTCCTTCTTTCTTCTTTCCCTCCCTCCTTCCTTCCTTCCTTCCTTCCTTCCTTCCTTCCTTCCTTCCTTCCTTCCTTCCTTCCTTCCTTCCTTTTTCTTCTTCTCTCTCCCTCTCTCTCTCTCTCTTTCTCACCTACCCCTTTTCTTGTCATATTATGGTGTTCACTGGTTTATTTATATCAGTATGGCCTCATATGTACTTTTATTATTCAATGGGATATAATATACTTTTTAGTTGCAAACACTAACTATAACTATAATCTATGAATAGTTATTTTGACATTCAAATTGTTCCAGGTTTGTCTATCCTGAGCCCCTGCATTATAACTCGTGTGTAATTTCGCATGACCCAGTCACTCCCTGAGCACTTGCTTCCCTAGCTGATTCAATCCGATATTCCAGTCTCCCCCTGTACTTTTCCTGTCCCAGCCCTGCAATCTGTCAATTCTCCAAGGGGTCTTAGTTCCTTTTAGTGGAAAACACATGTGTGCTTGTATATCTCTGTCTATTTCTATCTCTGTTAAAACATAGACACAGACATTTATTTTTGTCAGTGTTAAAAGCCATGTTTTAAAACTGATACATGTACTTCCAGTCCAAAACTACAGGCTGTATGTAATGCATGCTTCTCACTTTCTGTATTTGTAGCTCCTTCTTCCCATTTTTCTCAATGTATTTATTCTTTTATTCAAGTCTTCAATACAAAAAATGGTTTTGGAACTGCTAACCCGTGCCACAATGAAAATCAAACCAGCAAACTAGAGTTAAATTCTTATTTACAGGTCTTTTTTTATTTTAGAAAAAAAAGAGCGTGCACATCCTTGCGTGTTCCCAGTGTTGGGGGGAAAAACAACAACTATGTCATCATGAAGTATGATGTTAACGTTAGGATTTTTATAGATGCCTTTATCAGGTTGAGGGGGTTTCCCTCTACTTCTGGTTTGCTGAGAGTTCTTATATATATGGATGTTGAATTGTGTAAGATGTTCTTTCTGCACCTATTGAGAAGATTCCTTTTCTCCTTTATTCTGTTGATATGACGTGTTACATTCATTGGTAATTGAATGCTAAAATTTACATTTCTGAGATAATCATCATTTGGTCAAATGCATTGTCCTCTTCATATATTGTTGGATTTGGATTACAAATATTTTGTGAAAAACTTACATCTATGTTAATGAGGGTTATTGGTTACTGATTTTTTTTTTGGGGGGTGGATACATCTCTGTCAGGTTTTGGTTTCAGCATTCTCCTGACCTCATAAAAACAAGATGGGAGTTGTCTCTTCATCTGTTTTTTGAGGAGGTGTGGTAGGGCTGGTATTGTTTATTTAATAAACATTTGATAGATTTCACCAGCTAATTATTTGTTTCTGGAGTTCTATTTGAGGAAAAGTTTATGATATCAAACTCAGTGTCTTCAGAAGATATAGAGCTACTCTTATTTTTTATTTCATCTTATGCCAGTTTGGGTAAGTTTCGTTTTCCAAGAAATTTTTCTATTTCATTTAAGTTATTGGATATATTGTCATAAATTTGTTCATAATATTCTGTCATGATTCATGTAACATCCATAAGATCATTTATTGTAGATACTGGCAATTTTCTTAGTCTTGCTAGGGAGTTATCAATATTTTTATTTTTTTTCAGAAAACCAAATTTTTGACTGTTAATTTAAGCTATTGTCTATTTTCTGTTTCATTTAAAGCTGTTCTTACCTTTATAATTACCTACCATCTATTTACTTTGGGTTTAATTTGCTCATCTTCTTCTAGATTCTTAAAGTAGAACCTTAGATTGATTGTAAACCTCTTTTCATTTCTAATCTAAATATTTAAAACCATAAATTTCCCTCCAAGAACCTCCTTAGCTACATCCCACAAAATGTGATGTATCATTATGAGCATAAGTTGGTCTGTCTTCTACTCGTCCTTGTGATTTCGTCTTTTATCCATGGTTTATTTAGAACTGAGTAGTTAAATTACTAAATATCTTAGAGTTACTGACTCCTAATTCAATAATTTTGTGATCAGAGAATGGACTCTGTAAGATGTCAATCTTTTTAAATTTATAGAACCTTTTTTTTTTATTTTTAAGCATATGGTTGGCCTGTTAGGCTTCCAGGTACACTTGCAAAGAATGTGTTTCTGCCATTCTTATGTGTGGTGTTCTTTATTTTCATCATTATTATTTTTTCCCAAGTACAAGTAATTTTATTTTATTTTATTTTTTATTTTTAACATCTTTATACAATGGTATGTTAGTTTCTGCTTTATAACAAAGTGAATCGGCTATACATATACTGTGTGGTGTTCTTTAAATGTCAACTGGTTCAAGGTGGTTGACACTTCTGTCAGGTTTTTTATACCCTTACTATCTTCTCTGGTTGTTCTATCACTTACTGAGAGATTGGTGTTAAAATCTCCAGCTATGATTATGGATTTGTCTGTTTTCACTGTAGTTCTGTCAGTTTTTGCTTCATGTTTTGGAAACCTTGTTCTTAGGGGCATATACATTTATAATTCTTTAATTGTTATATATTCCCAAATGAACAGGCTATTTGTTGTTGTAAGTGTTCTTCTTTTCTCTGATTATACTCCTTGTCATGAAGTCAATTTTTTACAGTATGAATTTGCTGGCTTAGTTTTCTAATGTGTACTGTTTGCACGGTACATATTTTTCCTTTACGTATTTGACTTTCAACCCCTCTGAAACTTTACACAAAGGTAATTATTTAATTTTCTTGTAAATTTTCTTAACACCTTTATTGGTGTAAAATTGCTTTACAATGTTGTGTTGGTTTCTGCTGTATAACAAAGTGAATCAGCTATATGTATACATATATCCCAATATCCCCTCCTTCTTGTATCTCCCTTGCACCCTCGCTATCCCACCCGTCTAGGTGGTCATAAAGCACCAAGCTGATCTCTCTGTGCTATGCAGCTGCTTCCCACTAGCTATCTGCTTTACATTTGGTAGTGTATATATGTCAATGCTACTCTCTCACTTCGTCCCAGCTTACTCTTCCCCCTACCTGTGTCCTCAAGTCCATTCTCTGCATCTGTGTCTTTATTCCGGTCCTGCCCCGAGGTTCATCAGAACCATTTTTTTTTTTAGATTCCATATATATGTGTTAGCGTAAGGTATTTGTTTAACTCTTTCTGACATACTTCACTCTATATGACAGACTGTAGGTCCATCCACCTCACTACAGATAACCCAATTTTGTTTCTTTTTATGAACATAAGCATATCTTGATGTTAGTTAGACTTAAACTTCCCTAGCAGTTTAACCCCAGAGAAACATTTCAAATCTTATAACACCCTATATTAGGGGTGGAGTGGAAGGAAGCAGATTAATTCTATGAGATTATTCCTGTACTAAATATAGTTTTTCTGTGGCATAAAGTCATGAATTATTTATGTACCAGAGAAAGTACTCTTTAAGCAAGTTGAAGGCATTTGCTCTTCAGAAACCTTTGAGGTTCAAATTGTATTTGGAAAGGCTCTTTCCCACTGAAGAATAGGACTGGTAACCTCTGGAACATAATGCCCTTGAATTATAATAGGAATTACTTCCCATCTGGAAATGGGATCAAAGACAAGCAGTCCAAGCTAGTCAACCCAAAGGATAAGATAGACAGTGTTTTTGTCACAAAAGGAGAAACACACTAGTCATGATTTGAATATGTTGCTTTCTGATTACTGCTAACTTGCAAACTGGCCCCATTCCATTCACTTTCACATGCCCTACTTGTTTGCATTTCATTGAGTGATTTTTGTGGTTAAAGGAGGCCAAAAATGGAAATCTCTGTTTAAGAATCCATACAAATAATAATTAAATGCTTGGAAAGAGTGTGTAAATTTCATAGAAGAAGAACAAATAAATTAAAAAGAATAATCACCCCATTTAATGTTTTACGTAGTTGAAACCAGAATTTTCCTTACCGTTTGTTTATCTTTCTCTTCCCAATGAGATTTTTCCATTGTCATCCAGTGAACAAATTACTTTTGACTTTGTTTCTCTTTCTTCGTTCATTCATCCATTTATTCACTTTTACCCTTTAGCAAGGTTTTAAAGGCTTCATTATCCCAAACCCACATACTAGTATTAGAGTAATATTTACATAAGAGTTAGTTATAAGAAATAGTTCAATCAGGAAGCTGCTGTTCCATCCTTTGATGCTTGCCCTTAATTTCTCATACCACCCCCCTTCGCACTGTTGCCTTATACTCTCTATATCTAACCAATTACAAACAATAGACTTCATTACATTTAAAAAATAATAATACTCAAACTCAGGGAAAGAGTAAGTCATTGATTCAGTAGAAAGGTAAAAAATATTATTTATTTTTTCTGTAACAATTTCACTTACTTTATATAAACTCTCTAAGCAATTTCTAATTACTTTATCTTGAGCTGAATGCCAGGATGCCATTTCATCTAAAGAGAGGTATCCTCACTTGGGAAACTTAGAGACTACTTATCTAGAAATGCACCTTGACTGAGAGATCTGCTTTTGTTTTCCTCCCCAACTAGCTTTAAATTCTTAAATTGCTTTTTGCTCTTTACAATAGAAAGATGTTCAATAATGTACACACAGTGACAGCTGAAATACATTCATTTAATAAACATTTAAACTCTCGCAATCCGTGACTGTTGCTTTTTGCCAGTTTAGGCAATTTAGCCAATATCAGTCCCTACTTTTCAACTTCAATTTTTTTTTCTTTTCTTTTTGACTGCTAAGTATGAGGAGGAAAGCTTCTCCCACCGTGACACTCACTTTGTTTTGTAGCCTCTCAGTTAAGGCGTTGGGAGATGGGGAGGCAAAACCAGATGTACAGTCATGGTAATGCTACAGGAAAAAACTACACTAAATAACAACAAACTAAACACCACACCAGAGGAGATGTACCCATTTGGGATACAGTACAGTCCTTGACAATGATGAAGATTTATCCCTGTCTCTGTCTTTCCCTCTCTGTATGTCTCTCTCTGTCTCTCTTTCATTCCCTATCTCTGTCTCTATTGTCTCTGTCTGCATCCCTGTCTATCGCTAGCTGCCTGTCTCTTTGTGTACCTCTGTCTCTGTCTCAGTCAATCTCTGTCACACTCTGTCTCCGTCTTACTGTCCCTATCTTTCTGTTTCCCTCTGTCTCTGACAATCTGTGCCTCTCTGACTGTGTCTGTCTGGGTCTCTGTCTTTCTGTCTCTGTCTCTGTATCACTCTGGTGTTTCGATATCTGTCTGTATTGGTATCTCTCTGTGTCCATGTATCTCTTTCTCCATCTGTCTGTCTCTGTCCCTTTCTGTCTCATCTGTGTCTGTCATAATCTGTCTCTGTCTCTGTCTCTCATCTCTCCCTCCCTCTCTGTCTCTGGCTTTGTCCCTCTCTATCACTATCTCTGTGTCTACATTTCAATGTGACTCTCTTTCTCTGTTCATCTTTCTCTGTCTCTGTATTTGTCACTATGTCTGTCTGTCTCTGTCTTCCCATCTGTATCTGTCAGCCTCTGCCTGTCACCCTGTCTCTGTCTGTAACCGTCGCTCTGTGTCTTAGTTTGTACAAGTGTCTGTCTGTCCCTATCTGGGTCTTTTTTCTCTGTCTCCCTGTCTCTGTCCCTATTTCTCTCTGTCTGTGTCTGCCCCTTTCTGTGTATCCCTTTCTACCTGTCTCTTCTTCGGGAGGAGGTGTAAAATCTGGCTCTGTCCATCTGTTGGGCTTTCTCAGCCTGCCCGACCAGCTGTCTCTGTTGTTATGTCAGGCTGTCCTGTCTCTGGCTGTTTCTGCCTCTGGCTCTGTTACATCTTTTGATAGTCTGTCTCTGTCTCTGCCTGTCTTAAGGAGACAGGAATGAAAGGTTATTACAATTCAGTATACAAACCCTCTTCTCTTAGGTTCCCAACCAGTGGTGTCCCGGCCTCAGATGCTTGTAAGAAGATAAAGGTTAGCGCTCATGTTCAAAGACATAAGAGACCTAAACAAACAATGGCCTATGAAGGAGAAAGCGGTGTCCCAGAGATGTAGGTGGGATGGACACAAACAGCACACAAGTGTAAAGTATGCTACTGTGGAAAGCGTCTATATATAAACAGCACAAAGATGACACTGGAATTTTAATGAAAGATACATCATGTGCTACAAAAAGAAAAACATCTTTAAGAGGAAAAGAAAAACAAGAGGGAGTGTCTAGGCACAGGGTCTACTGGAGGTGCTTGCCAAGTCTCAGCCACAGAATTTGGACATGAAGCTGCCTGATGAGAGTTAAAATAGCAAAATACACCTATTTTATATAAGTACACAACACAACCCCTGGGATTAAACATAAAATTTTGCATTGAGGTCAGTAAGATACATATTGTAATAAGTGGATTGAAATAAGATCCAAGGTTCCAATGTCATCACCTGTTTAGCTAGTAACATGACTCCTAAGACATTCATATTTCACGAGACCGCATAAAGATCCAACCTTTCCTTGTCCAGTCAGCTACCTGGGCCTTGATGCCCTTCACTTTATTCAGGATAAATCTCTTGAGAGGGGTGTATCACCTGCCCCATGTTCCAAGGTTTACTTGCTTGACTCCCGTTGCCATCTAAATGTCATAGACTCTCAAATTCACAGACCTCTTCTTTGAAACCAGAACTATAGGCAAAGGTCTGCCTCACAACTTGGAAATCTCAAAGGTGCTGCAATCTACAAAGGAACAAAATAGAACTTATGGTCCAGGCAACCAATATTAACCTAAATGTAACTTCCTTCCTCATTTGAATAAATAAACAGAAAGACATTGATGGTGGTAAGGAGATAACAACCAAGATGTTGGCTGCAAGTTATACTTCCTTACGTGTTTGTTTGAGTTTCAGGAATCAAATTTGTCTGTTCGTGACGTTCTAAAGACAGGTGGCGTTTTCTCTAGTAGGCAAGAGAACTGAAATTTACCTCATTTATTTAGACAACAAATAGCCAATTGATATATGAACAGTCTTTGGGAAAGATTTTTTCTAAAGGTGCAGGGGAAAGCTTGGTTTAGTCTGTGAACACATTTTCCACATCAATTGTTTTGATTAGATTCTGAGATTAGACAACAAAGAATAGTTTCACTCCATATTGTAGCAAAATTCAACTATCAAATTTGCTTTAAAGACTAACAGGGTGATATGATTCAGTGGAAGGGATCTAAAACCACCTAGGCAAATTAATGCAAAGATTTGAATACCCAAAAGATCCTTAAGTCTCTGAAATATATTCATCACATAAATACAATGTACTACATTGGCGATACCTGTCAATTATTTAAAAAATAAAAATAAAAATAATACAAGGGGATGGTAAAAATTGGAATCTACAAGCAACTTATTGTTTTCATTAGCATGTTTGAAGCACATGGCATTTTATGAAGAACGGTGACTCTAAGTGGATTAAAATTTTCCAAGCAGTCATGAAGTGCATGCTTTGGATGAATGCAAATGGCTGAGTAGGGTCCACCAGCAGGTGAGGAGACTTCCTGTAAGAGGTACATTCTCCAAAATGGTAGCCCCTAGTCATATGTAACTATTTAAATTGATTAAAATTAAGTAAAATTGAAAATTCACTCTCTCATTCTCACGACATTTGAAGTGCTCAGTGGCTACCTGTAAACAGTAGCTACTGTACTGTGTGCAGCACAGATAGGGAATATTTCTATCAGTGCAGTGAGTTCTATTAGATAGTGCTGTTCTATCATCAGTTGCCCCAAGTAAATTTTACATTTCTTTCTACTTCTGAATACATAGGTTGCCTGGATAACCTCGAAGTGAGTTGATGATGTTTGTGGGGGTGGGGAGGAGTTAGAAATATGGAAATACAAGGTGGTCACGTTTCGATTTGCAGGGTCTCATCAGGATCTCATTTGTCTCGCTGTGCTTGTTGACATGTTATGGAGGCTGGGTCCTGGGCTTGAGGAAGGTTGGTAGCCACCAACAGGGGTGGTTTGTTCTGAAGCCCTGTCCTCTGGAATTAAAGGAATTTGGGTCTTATCTTCTGTGGCCCATAGAGCCTGTGACCTGGTAGTCAGACCATCATCTCCATCTCATTGTCCAAAACTCAACCTTTTCCTTCCTTCTCCCATTCCACCTTCGTGAAAATCTATGTTCAATATATTTTATGTTTGATTTCTTTTTTTACTGTTCATCTTGGTAATATCTCCACCAGTATGCCAGCCCTCTTCTCAGTCTCAAGGCCTTGTAATTTCCTGTTGAAAGGATACAAAATAAATGTCTTTGTAAACTGAAATTTATGTTAGAAATATTAGCCTGTGGGGTTATTGTAGTAAACACATCTGATTCTTCGTTTTGCTTTGTCATCAAGTTTAACGTGACACAATATGCCAAACCATCCAAGCTAAGGACCACCAGGAAAACATTTGTAGTTGAACAAGCTGGGTTTACTTTTCCTTGTTGTGAAGGAGAACACACACAGTGAGGAACTGTGGGCCTTATAAGTAAGAGGGTGATAGAACAGGGATATTAAAACATTTTGACTTATTTTAGGTGATTTGGGTGAGGTCTTAAGGAAGAAGAGTTTTGATCTAGATTGGATACTATCAGGAAGACAGGGTATTCCTATGACTGAGTATCTTCATAAACCTCTTGTATAGAGAGAATAGATTAGAATGAGGTTGAAGATGCAGTTGTTGAAAACAAACAAACAAAGCAAAAAAGCAAAAACAAACAAAAATCCCCCAACTTGCTGTCACTCGTATATGGTGTTTTGTACAGTGCTCCTGCTTTTGTCTGTACTTAAAAAAAAAAATTATGAAGCGGCCTTTGTTGTGTCTCACTTTCTCATTATCTCAGTTTGAAGTGATCTCATGATCTCATCTGAAGTTGGCATTCTGTGAGATTTTTTAATATCTAATGGGAGAATCACATACCCTAGCCTGGATGTCAAGAGATATTTTTAGTACCCCCTTTTGGCCACAAGGCATTAATCCATGTTATCTAGACTGCCATCATTGCTTTGATTTTGCTGGTGAGGAATTTATTTAGAGAATGTAGTCTTTAGTTGGACATGGGTTGATCTCTCCCGCTCGTTTTGTTGTAGAATGCATCGTTGAATGCTCTGATGTGACATTGGCTGTTCAGTAGCATTTAAGACTCTGGACAGGATGTACTGGCCAACTGAAAAACAAGTAATCATATAAAACACAATGATTATTAGTCCTTGAAACAAGTCTTGAAGTCAATGGCCTAGATTTTAAAAACCAGGCAGTGAATCTCCCTGCATTCACTTCTGATAGCCACATGACATTTCTCAGAATCAAAGACAAGTTTGGGGCCGTCCTTCCTAGTTATGATCTTTACTAATGTGAGGATAGCAGGTCACAAAGCATATATGAATAGGGTGTCGGTTACTCTTCCTGGGAGATATTTTTAAAAGTTGGTTTGACTATTACTGGATAATCCTCCCCACCCAGCCACCCCAGGGGAACAAAATCTTCAGGAATGTTCAGTTTTACATATCTGAATGTCTCTAACAATTATCCTGAACACACAAGATAAGTTAGCATATTCCATACGGGTGTTTCATTATTATTATTATTATTATTTTTTTTTTTTTTTGCATTACGTGGGCCTCTCACTGTTGTGGCCTTTCCCGTAGCGGAGCACAGGCTCCAGACGCACAGGCTCAGCGGCCATGGCTCACGGGCCCAGCCGCTCGATGGCATGCGGGATCTTCCCGGACCAGGACACGAACCCGCGTCTTCTGCATCGGCAGGTGGACTCTCAACCACTGCGAAACCAGGGAAGCCCATACGGGTGTTTTATTAAATGTTATGTAAGAAATAGTACCCCAGTGTGGCACAGACTATATCTGTTGTATAAGTATCATTTATCACAGCAAGAGAAAGCCAATTTTGTGTTCCTCAAGGCAAACAAACTGTATTTAGCAGAGTAAACCAGTTGCACAAAGCAGGCCGACTATCATGAACAAACGGAATACCATGAGCAAATTTGACTCTCAGGGCCAGGATGGCCCCGATATTGGAGCCTACTCCTGATTGAGTAGGACTTCCTTATAGGATTGTAATGACCTCAGCAGGAGGTCAGTGTCCAAATTTCAAAGTCTGGAGGTCGGGGTTAATGCTGTAAGGCAAACTGACAAATCAGAAGGGGCCTTCAAAAAGAAATCTGTCTCTAAGAGTGTTTCAAGGAGCAACATTTCTTTCCTTTGTCTGCAGGGTCTGATGGATAATGTCAGATGTTTTTCCTTAAGTGGTAGAAGGAGATCACAGGAGTAAAGAAGTAATACAATAAAGATAAGGGAAGGTCACAGTAATGTGCTAGAAGACATCACAGTGTAATGATAGACAATATTGATAGTAGAGTAAAGGAGGAGATAAAGGTCTTAGAGAATCAGAAAATTAATCTCATTCTGTCATCTTGGGAGGAATCTGTCCACTTCTGAAGTCAGTGTCACCTAGAAGACTGCTAAGCATCCCCAGTTTAAGGTCTTCAGATGGAGTGGATATCCAGTAGACAGGGGGATGTGATGAGGAACCACTCAAGGATCAACACTCTGGAGTTTTAGTGATGTTAGTTGTTAACAGTACCTGGTAAGACATTTTTTTTTAACCTACGCTCAAGGGCAGATCTTTCTGACACTTATTTCAGAAAACGAAGTTTCCACGTTGCAGATCATGTAAAGGCTGTTTATGTGAGTGTTTTGTAGATTTGCTCATATCTGTGTGATAAAGCTGGAAGTATCACATGAGAGCATTCAAGTATTAACCCTATCAGCTTGTAAAAACGGTAGAATCCAAAATTGGGAGTGAGGTTCCCAACTGTATGGGCTGGCCTAATATGAATTAATAAGTAGATAAATTGTGGGTCCCAGATGGGATTGAACTCACAGACATGAAATTTAATGGTAATATTTGAGACCATGGAAAAGTTTTGAAGGGCTTTACCAATTTTAGTTTTAGCATTCCGTATTTATGATGGATTACACTTTTATTATAGAAATGATCAGTCTGTTTCTATTTGGTTTAATTTTGGTAGGTTGAGAAAATTATTTATGTCATCTGCTTTAAAATTAAGTAATTTAAATTAATTCAAATTAAGTGATATGCTACTTATATAAATATCTACTGATGCGAATGATTACTTCTTTTCTCATTCCTAATATCTTTTGTGTCCCTCTCTCTCTCTCAGTGACCCTTGCCATACATGTATCCATTACTTTTGCATTTCCTAACAGCAAGTGTTTGGTTTGCTTGAACTTCTTTATGGATTTTTTCTTCTTTTCTCATTATTTAATTTTGATAAATGTTCCTTCCTTCCACTTTCTTGCATTTATTCTGTTCTTCTCATTCTAATTTCATATTTTGGTTGCTTAGCTCATTAATCTGTGGTCTTTCTGCTTTTCTAATACAAGCATTTAGTGTTATGAATGTCCCTCAAACTACCATTTGGGTGTATTCCACAAGATTTTATAGGTGCTATTTTCATTATCATTTGGTTGCAATACATCCCAATTTCTATTATGATTAATAATTACAATTTATCCCTCATTCGTCATATATATCACTTGATTCAGGTCATATTTTTAAAGGTTCCCACCCTAAGTGGTTTGTTTCTGTTTTCTTTGGGTTATTATTTTTTAACTTAATTACATTGTGTTCAGAGAGCGTGGTTTCCACCTTCACAATGCTTTTTTGAAAATTGCTGACATATTTGTGGCCTAGTATATGATCAGCTTTTCTAAATGTTCCAATTGTGCTTCCAAAGAATATATATTCTCTAATCTTTGGACCTATTATTCTGTATATACCCATTAAATCAAAATTTTAATAGGGTTCTTCAAATCTTCCTTATCGTTGCTCATAGTTATAGTTTTCTTAATCGATCATTTACTGAGAGAGACACTAAAAGTTCCCACTCTGTGAATTTGTCAAATTCAGTGAATTTTTGGCATATGTATATTTTGAGCCTTGAGAATTGTAATCACACTCATTAACCCTGAATCCCTCTTTTTAATCATTTAAGAACTGAAATAATCATTAAAATAATGTTCACAACTATATAATTTTGACCCTTCCATGCCCTTATGATTTAGATAGTGCTCTTTGAAAGGTCATACGGCTCCATTTTGAATTTTTCCTAGTAATCTGTAGTTTGCAGTTGTTTCTGTCGTCTTATTTCAGCATCCTATTTATTGTGATTTTTTTTCCCTTACATTTCTCACGTATTATTCTCTTTTTCTGTTTTGTACTGCACTGATTGAGTCTCTGTTGGATGGACTGAGTGTTCTTTAGTACCTTATTTCCTCTAGTGGCTTGGAAGTAATATATCTTATTTCTATTTCTCAATAAATGGGTGAAGTCCCCATGACATTTTAACATGCTCTCCAGTGTTGCCAAGTCAGGTGTGATGCTATGAGTAAATACTTGTTCATAGACTGCTTTACCCTAAACCAGTGTTCCTTAGGGCACATGTAAGACATCAACACAATCTAATGGACATCATGACAAAGATTTAAACCCAGTTGTTCCGACTTGGAGGTGGAAGGGTTGTAGTAGAGCAGGGAGCTAACATTTACTGAACAGCCTTAATATTCCAAGCACTTTATATGCATTTTTCTCTTTTGACCCTCACAAACACCATACCAGGTAGGCATTCTTATATCCTCATTCAAAATGGGAAAAGTGAGAATCAGAGAGGTTAACCTTTCCCTCATGACATAGCTAGTCATTTCTGGAGTGCATCTAGGTCCCTTTCACTGTAAACATCAGGGGCTTCCCAATATTGCACATTGTCTTCAAAGGTAGATACATAGACCGTAGTCACATGAGGCCTGTCACACTGAACAGTTAAACTTCTGAGACCCCGGGCCATGTTCAACCATAGGAAAGTGACCTTTTATTTGCCTCACAACTCAACTTTTTTTTCCTCAAAACTGCCACTGCCACACAACTGTAGATAATTCATCTTCCATCGATTCCTTTCAGCAAACTTGAAGGACACATAAGCATTTCCCATTTGGGGGACACATTTGCCAGCTTATCTGTAAGGTTTTGCCAAACGTGGTTTCACCATACCTAGCCAGGAGCAGGGGCACATGTCAGTTAGGTATATGTGGGGTTTGGATATGTAGAAGAAACAACCCCGTGCATGCATGACACTTTCAGTATGGGACCACTCCAGGGATTTCTATCAGCCTGCATCACATTTCTTTCGTAGAGCCCGTAATGAACTTCTGCAATCCTTCTAGGAGCCACACATTTCAGCAGGCCTCCTGTTGAGATCCATGAGCCTCTTTTCGCCCAAGGGGCTTCAGCGCACCTTGTTAGCTTCGCTCAGTTTCCAAAGACCTAAGAGGTACAGTGTCTAGGTTTGGAAGGTTCAAAAGTAATCGCTGCATGTGTCCCTCACAAGGGATTGCTTCTGGTCACTGAAGGAGCACTCTCGGGAAACCTTGGTGCCAAGTGCTGACATCAAAAGGATCCCGTTCCTTAGGGCCGTCTTCATGACAGGCAGGTGGAGAAAGCACAAGCTGCCCCTGGGCCTGAGGTCCCCGCTTGTGTGGAGCTTCAATTCAAAGGCCAGTGCCTCTCCAAAGGCTTGGTGGGGAAGCCTCTGAAAATACCCAGGTTTTGCCTCTGCCACTAGGCTCAGTAGTCAATGAGTGAATGAAATTTGTGTTCCACGTGGGCCATCCACCTACCGAGCGAAAGTACCATCCTTTGCCAAGGTGGGCAAGCAGCACTTGGCCAAGTGCCTTTAAAAGCTTTTGTTCCCTGTGGGCTTCAGAACCAAGAGCTTAGTGCAGCTTATGGGATCCCTTGTGGAAACCGGGTACCACAGTTCTCCAATAGGTTTCACTACATTCTAGACCCTTGGCCTATGTGTTTCCTGCACGGAAAGCAACATGGTATACCATTGCTTCTGTCTGGCCCACCTCAGTCATATGCATTTCTGAACTGGGGACAAACTCTTTCCCCATTCCACAGTTGAGTCCTCCCTTGCAATGGACTTGAGGACACAGTGCCAAGAAGAGTTTTCAATGTTACCTCCTGTGATCGTAACCACTTTGTGTGAACACAAGTCACCTCACTCCTCAGGCAGTAAGGACTTCCCGCACTCAAGGAAGAGCACGAACCCAGGATTTCTTTCCCACAAGCAGCAGTGAACCAACTCCTGCCTTCCTTGTAGGAGCAGTATCTTCCAACTTCCTTTTAAAAGGCTTTCTCTTCCTGTCCCCTGGAGCACCCTTCGCTAAGCTCCACCTCCAAGAAGCATGCACAAATGATAAGATTTTAGATCACACCACTCATCTACGCAGGTGTCAGTGCACTCGGTATGACCTTCTATTGTTGAAGGAACCCTCCTGGGAGAAACGTTTGCAAACCCTTCTGTCTCCACAGGGTTTCCTATTGGAAACTGGCAATGTTTTGTGGTGATTCGCTCAACCTGCTAGTCTGCTGCCAGTGTCTACAGATTGCTCCATGAGAGCAGAGTGTTTTGAGGGAGCCGATGAACCACAATGGCAGAGGGTGACTGTGACTGAAGACACTGCATGCTCCCTGGACCAGTGTCCAGTTCCCTTTATACTGAACGAATTTTGCATTTGAAATTCCCTTCATCAAGAATCTCAGGTACACTTCCCATTTACCCTGTAGGAAACTGCCTTCCTAGACAGTTTGAAAGGCTATCACTAGTTATCACCCTGAGAAACTAGGAGTGTAGTGTTGTTTGCATTAACCGGGGACTGGCGTGTTGGGAAACGGGGCACAAATCTTTCAGAGCCTGCTTGGAACGAGCCGGCTCATAAGTGCCTGATCCCGTAAGAATCATGGACGTCACATTGCGTTCACCTAGCTCATCAGATGCACGTGCACATCTGGGGAACGAGCCTGGCCGTGCTTTCTGCACCAAACTTCATTCACTCCATTTGGAATATTGAACACAGAGCTCAGGGCAGCACGAAGGCACCTCTGGCGAAAGTGCTATTTCCAGGTCTACCAAATAATTCACTCCCATAGGGAACTCTGTGGCTAAGCTCCAGATCCAGAAAGGGCCAGATGCCTAACATTCCTTTCACCTAGCTTTAAGGACACATACTTGTTTTCCATAAGGGAGGCACATTTGCCAAGCCATCAGTAAGGCTTTCCCAAACACATAGGCTCCAATATTGGGGTCACCCTGGCCCTGAGAGTCACATTTGCTCATGGTTTTCCGTTTCTTCATGATAGTCGGCCTGCTTTGTGCAACTGGTTAACTCTGCTAAATACAGTTTGTTTGCCTTGAGGAACACAAAATTGGCTTTCTCTTGCTGTGATAAATGATACTTATACTCCGGATATATTCTGTGCCATACTGGAGTACTATTTCTTAAAACATATCTTATATAACACCCATATGGCATATGCTAACTTATCTTGTGTGTTCAGGATAATTGTTAGAGACTTTCAGATATGTAAAACTGAACATAGCAGCAGATTTTGTTCCCCTGGGGTGGCTGCGTCGGGCGATTATCCAGTAACAGTCAAACCAATTTCTTTTTAAAAATCTCCCAGGAAGAGTAACTGGCTCCCTATTTTTATATGCTTTGTGACCTGCTATCCTCATATTATGGAAAATAATAACTAGCAAGGATGGCCCCAAACTTTTCTTTGATTCTGACGAAAGTCAAGTGCCTATCAGAAGTGAACGCAGCTAGATTCATTGCCTGGTTTTTATAATCTAGGCCCTTGATTTCAAGACTTGTTTCAAGGACTAATAATAATTGTGTTTTGAATGATTACTTGTTTTGCAGTTGTCCAGTGCATTCTGTCCAGAGTCTTAAATGCTATTGCACAGCCAATGTCACATCAGATCATTCAACGATGCATTCTACAAAGAAAGGAGAGAGAGAGGAGAGATCAACCCGTGTTCAACTAAAGACTACATTCTCTAAATAAATTCCTCACCAGTAAAATCAGAGCAATGTTGGAAGTTTAGATAACATGGATTAAGGTCTTGTGGCCAAAGGGGGGTACTATAAATGTCTCTTGACATGCAGACTAGGGCATGTGTTTCTCCCATTAGACATTAAAAAAATCTCACAGAATGCCAACTTCAGATGAGATCATGAGATCTCTTCACTCTGAGATCATGATAAAGTGAGACACAACAATGGCCGCTTCATAATTTTTTTTTCTAAGTGCATACAAAAGCAAGATGACTGTACATGTCCCCATATATACCTCCCCTTGCTAATATGAGTGACAGCTAGTTGGGGGGTTTTGTTTTTGTTCTGTTTTTCTGTTTGTTTGTTTTCACCAATTGCAGCTTCAACTTCATTCTAATCTATTCTCTCTATACAAGAGGGTTATGAAGATGCTCAGTCATAGGAATACCCTGTCTTCTTGATAGTATCCAATCCAGATCAAAACTCTGCTTCTTTAAGACCTCACCCAAATCACCTAAAACATGTCCGAATGTTTTAATATCCCTTTTCTATCACCCTCTTACTTATAAGGCCCACAGTTCCTCATTCTGTGTGTTCTCCTTCACTGCAGGGAAAAGTAAAACCAGGTAGTTCAACTACAAATGTGTTCCTGGTGGTCCTTAGCTGGGAGGCGTTGATATATTGTATCACGTTAAACTTGATGACAAAGCAAAATGAAGAATCAATTGCGTTTACTACAATAACCCCATATGCTAATACTTCTAACATAACTCTCAGTTCACAAATACATTTATTTTGTATCGTGTCAACCGGCAATTACCAGGCCTTGGGACTGAGAAGAGCGCTGGCATACGGGTGGAGATATTAACAAGATGAGCAGTAAAAACAAAAATCAAACATAAAGCATATTGAAAATAGATTTTCATGATAGTGGAATGGGAGAGGGAAGGGAAAGGTTTAGTTTTGGACAATGAGTTTGAGATGATGGTCTGAGTACCAGGTCACATGCTCTATAGGCCACAGAAGATAAGACCCAAATTCCTCTAATTCCAGAGGACAGGGCTTCAGAACAAACCATTCCTGTGCGTGGCTACCAACCTTCCTCAAGCCCAGGACCCAGCCTCCATAACATCTCAACAAGCTCGGTGACACAAATGAGATCCTGATGAGACCCTGCAAATCCAAACGTGACCACTTTGTATTTCCATATTTCTAACTCCTCCCCACCTCCACAAACATCATCAACACACTTCGAGGTTAATTCTGGCAACCTGTGTATTCAGAAATAGAAATAAATGTAAAATTTACTTGGGGCAACTGAAGATAGAACAGCACTATCTAACAGAACTCACTGCACTGATAGAAATGTTCCATATCTGTGCTGCACACAGTGCTGTAGCCAGTGTTTACATGCAGCCACTGAGCACTTCAAATGTTGTGAGACTGAGCTACTGAATTTTCACTTTTACTTAATTTTAATCAATTTAAATAGTCACATATGACTAGGGGCTACCATTCTGGAGAATGTACCTCTTACAGGAAGTCTCCTCACCTGCTGGTGGACCATACTCAACCACTTGCCTTCATCCAAAACATGCTCTTCGTGACTGCTTGGAAAATTTTAATTCACTTACAGTCACCATTCTTCATAAAATTCCATGTGCTTCAAACATGCTAATGAAAACAATAAGTTGCTTGTAGATTCCAATTTTTACCATTGCCTTGTATTCTTTTCTTGTTATTTTTTAAAATAATTGACAGGTATCGCCAATGTAATGCTTTGTGTTTATGTGATGAATACTTTTCAGAGACTTAAGGATCTTTTGGGTATTCAAATCTTTGCATGAATTTGCCAAGGTGGTTTTAGATCCCTTCCACTGAATCATATCACCCTGTTAGTCTTTAAAGCAAATTTGATAGTTGAATTTTGCTACAATATGGAGTGAAACTATTCTTTGTTGTCTAATCTCAGAATCTAATCAAAACAATTGATGTGGAAAATGTGTTCACAGACTAAACCAAGCTTTCCCCTGCACTTTTAGAAAAAATCTTTCCCAAAGACTGTTCATATATCAATTGGCTATTTGTTGTCTAAATAAATGAGGTAAATTTCAGTTCTCTTGCCTACTAGAGAAAACGCCACCTGTCTTTAGAACGTCACGAACAGACAAATTTGATTCCTGAAACTCAAACAAACACTTGAGGAAGAATAACTTTCAGCCAACGTCTTGGTTGTTATCTCCTTACCACCATCAATGTCTTTCTATTTATTTACTCAAATGAGGAAGGAAGCTACAGTTAGATTAAAATTGGTTGCCTGGACAATAAATTCGATTTTGTTCCTTTGTATATTGGAGCACCTTTGAGATTTCCACGTTGTGGGGCAGACCCTTGCCTATAGTTCTGTATTCAAAGAAGGGGTCTGTGAATTTGAGACTCTATGACATTTAGATGGTAACGGGAGTCAAGCAAGTAAACCTTGGAACATAGGGCAGGAGATACACCCCTTTCAAGAGATTTATCCTGAATAAAGGGAAGGGCATCAATGCCCAGGTAGCTGAGTGGACAAGGAAAGGTTGGAAACTTATGTGGTCTCATGAAATATGAATGTCTTAGGAGTCATTTTACTAGCTAAACAGGTGGTGACATTGGAACCTTGGATCTTGTTTCAATCCACTTATTTCAGTGTGTATCTTACTGACCTCAATTCAAAATTTTATGTATAATCCCATGGTTTGTGTTGTGTACTTATATTAAATAGGTGTATTTTGTTATTTTAAGTCTCATCAGGCAGCTTCATGTCCAAATTCTGTGGTTGAGACTTGCAAGCACCTTCCTGTAGACCCTGTGCCTAGATACTTCTTCTTGTTTTTCTTTTCCTCTTAAAGGAGATAGTTTTCTTTTTCTAGCACATGATGGATCTTTCATTAAATTTCCAGTGTCATCTTTGTGCTGTTTATATATAGACCCTTTCCACAGTAGCATACTTTACACTTGTGTGCTGTCTGTGTCCATCGCACCTACATCCCTGGGACACCGCTTTTTCCTTCATGGGCCACTGTTTATTTATGTCTCAAGTCTTTGAACATGAATGCTAACCTTTATCTTCTTACAGCATCTGTCTCCGGGATACCACCAGAAGGGAACCTAAGAGAAGAGGGTTTGTGTACTGAATTGTATTAACCTTTCATTCCTCTCTCCTTAAGACAGGCAGAGACAGAGACAGACTATCAAAAGATGTAACAGACCAGAGGCAGAAACAGCCAGAGACAGGACAGCCTGACAGAAAAACAGAGACAGCTGGTCGGGCAGGCTGACACATCCCAACAGATAGATAGAGCCAGATATTACCCCTCCTCCCCAAGAAGAGACAGGTAGAAAGGGATACACAGAAAGGGGCAGACAAAGACAGATAGAAATAGATAGAGACAGAGACAGGGAGACAGAGAAAGACAGACCCAGACAGGGACAGACAGACACATGTAAAAACTAAGACAGAGAGCGATGGTTACAGACAGAGACAGGGAGACAGGCAGAGGCTGATAGACACAGATGGGAAGACAGAGACAGACAGACTGAGAGACAGATGCAGAGACAGAGAAAGAGAGGCACATTGAAACGTAGACATAGGGATAGTGAAGAAGAGAGACAAAGACAGAGAGACAGAGAGGGAGGGAGGGAGAGAGAGAGAGGGAGGGAGGGAGGGAGAGAGAGAGAGAGAGAGGAGAGAGACAGAGAGACAGAGACAGATTGAGACAGAGACAGACCGAGACAGAAAGGGAAATACAAAGACAGGCAGATGGAGAGAGAGACACATGGACACAGAGAGAAACCGATACAGGCAAATTTAGAAACACCAGAGAGATACAGAGATAGAAAGATAGAGACCCAGACAGACACAGTCAGAGAGGCACAGATTGTCAGAGACAGAGGGAAACAGAAAGATAGGGACAGTAAGACAGAGACAGAGATAGACAGACTGAGACATAGGCAGAGGTAGAGAAAGACAGACGTAGATAGAGATAGACAGTGATGCAGACAGAGACAATAGAGACAGAGATAGGGAATGACAGAGAGACAGAGACAGACATACAGAGAGGGAAAGACGGAGACAGCGATAAATCCTCATCATTGTCAAGGACTGCACTGTATCCCATAGGGGTACATCTCCTTTGGTGTGGTGTTTAGTTTGCTGTTATTTAGTGTAGTTGTTTCCTGTAGCACTACCATGACTGTACATCTGGTTCTGCCTCCCCATCTCCCCACGTCTTGACTAAGTGGCTACAAAACAAAGTGAGTGTCAAGGTGGGTGAAGCTTCCTCCTCATCCTTAGCAGTCAAAAAGAAAAGAAAAAAAATGAAGTCAAAAAATAGGGACTGATGTTGCATAAATTGCCCAAACTGGCAAATAGCAACAGTCACGGATTGTGAGAGTTTAAATGTTTATTAAATGAGTGTATTTCAGCTGTCACTGTGTGTACATTATAGAATATCTTTCTACTGTAAACAGCAAAAAGCAATATAAGAATTTAAAGCTATTTGGGAGGAAAACAAAAGCAGATCTCTCAGTCAAGGTGCATTTCTGGATAAATAGACTGAATTTCCCAAGTGAGAATACCTCTCTTTAGATGAAATGGCATCCTGTCATTCAGCTCAAGAAAATGTAATTGGACATTGCTTAGAGAGTTTCTATAAAGGAAGTGAAATTGTTACAGAAAAAAATAGATAATAATTTTTACCTTTCTACTGAATGAATGACTTACACTTTCCCCTAGTTTAGTTAATTAAAAAAAATATAATGAAGTCTATTGTTTGTAGTTGGATAGATATACATACAGAGTATAAGGGAACACTGGGAAGGGGGGCAGAATGAGAAATTAAGGGCAAACATCAAAGGATGCAACAGCAGCTTCCTGATTGAACTATATCTTATAACTAACTGTTATGTAAATATTACTCTAACACTAGTATGTGGGTTTGGGATAATGAAGCCTTTAAAACCTCCTTAAAGGGTAAAAATGAATAAATGAATGAAGAAAGAAAAACAAAGGAAGTCAAAAGTAATTTGTTGACTGGATGACAAAGGATAAAATCTCATTGGGAAGAGAAATATAAACAAACGGTAAGGAAAATTCTTGTTTCAACTAAGTAAAACATTAAATCTGGTGATTATTCTTTTTAATTTATTTGTTCATCTTCTGTGAACTTTTCACACTCTTTCCAAGCATGTATTTACTCTTTGTATGGATTCTTAACCAGAGCTTTCCATTCTCTGACCTTCTTTAACCGCAAAAATCACTCAGTGAAATGCATACAAGTAGGGTATATGAAAGGCAATGGGATGGGGCCAGTTTGCAAGTAAGCAGTGATCAGAAACCAACATATTCAAATCATGACTACTGTGTTTCTCCTGTTGTGACAAAAACACTTTCACCTTATCCTTCTGATTGACTGGCTTGGACTGCCTGTCCTTTGATCCCATTTCCAGATGCCAAGAAATTCCCAGTATAATCCAAAGGCAATCCGTTCCAGAGGTTACCAGTCCTGTTCTTAAGTGGGAAAGAGTCTTTCCTAATACAATCTGAGCATCAAAGATTTCTGAAGAGGAAAGGCCATCAACTTGCTTAAAGAGTACTTTCTCTGGTGCATAAATAATTCATGACTGTATGCCACAGAAAAAAAATATATTTACTACAAGAATAATCTCACAGAATTAATCTGCTTCCTTCCGCTCCACCCCCAATATAGGGTGTTATAAGATTTGAAATGTTTCTCTGGGGTTAAACTGCTAGAGAAGTTTAAGTCTAACTAACATCAAGATATGCTTACGTTCATAAAAAGAAATGAAATTGGGTTATTTGTTGTGAGGTGGATGGACTTAGACTCTGCCATACAGAGTGAAATAAGTCAGAAAGAGAGAAACAAATGCCATATGCTAACACACATATATGGAATCTAAAAAATAAACTGTTTCTGATGAACCTAGGGGCAGGACAGGAATATAGATGGTGATGTAGAGAATGGACTTGAGGACACGGGGAAGGGGAAGAGTAAGCTGGGACGAAGTGAGGTAGTAGAACTGACATATATACACTACCAAATGTAAAACAGATAGCTAGTGGGAAGCAGCTGCATAGCACATGGAGATCAGCTTGGTGCTTGATGACCACCTAGAGGGGTGGGATAGGTATGGTGGGAGGGAGACACAAGAGGGAGGGGATATGGGGATATATGTATACATATAGCTGATTCACTTTGTTATACAGAAGAAACCAACACAACATTGTAAAGCAATTATGCTCCAGTAAATTTGTTTTAAAAAAAAAAGATATGTTTTTTTTTGAAGAACAAACAATAAAAAGAATATCATCAGTGTGGTCTGGCGGGTGTGCTCACATAGTGAGAAATCGTGGAAACCAAGTAGCAGCTCTAAACACACTAACTGGAAGAGAAATGAAACTGTTACTTTAACATTCATTTAGTCAAACTAAAGAAAATACATATTTTAAGAGAGTTTCACTAAGACTAGTAGAGTAGGTAGGCTCAGTTCCTTTCTAAAGTCAATAGCTCTTTGTCTTCACAGAAATGATGGGCGGGGCAGGGGGCGTGTCGATGGATCCTAATCCAGGAGGACAGTTTGCCACATTAAGAGCCCAAATGAGTTCTAGAGGTGTTTGGGGGGCTTCAAAATTTGTCCTCTTCATATGCTCAGGTAAACAGTCTCAAGTATTATGAGCTACAGTTCAACAAAGCCTCTGATAGAGTTGGTTACCAGAGATGGGCAAGCTGGGTTGGTCCCACAAAAGGAGCTGGCATCTGGACCAAGCTGGTCATCCCTGACACCACCCGGGAAAGAGATGCTCAGTTCTCTGAGCTTTTTTGCAGGGGTCCTTGCTATGGGCAATGCCCCTCTCGGTGGAGGTACAGGAAGATACAGGACACATATATGGGGAAAACCATGTCTTGGCTTTCCAGGTTCACTACCTCTAGCTCTTGATCCTTTCTCAGGGAAAGCATCTGGTATCCTCTGGCCTTCTTGAAAACGGCTATCCCAGCCCTGTCCACGGAGGACAGGCGCAGGCGGAACGTGACCTTTCTCTGCCAGAGTAAGCTGACCCCGAGGGCGCAGGACTCGTTCAGTGTGCTGCACCGTAAAATGATGTGCTGGTTGTCATAGCACACCACCAGGTCCCAGCTGAAGTTGAAGCCTTCAAACCGCCAGCTGCACTGCTTGTCCATGTGGAGCTGGCCCTCGCACCGCATGCTGTTCCCCTGGGGTTCGGACACGTAGATGTCCATGGGCCAGAGTTTTCTGGTCTACTTAGCCCGGAGGTGGGCAAGCCAATGCTCTTTGTACACTGGAGTCAGCCAACTGGCAGGGATCAGTGCATCCTGGTGGATGACGCGTGCTGACATCAGGTCCCAGATTACGTAGGCAAGCTGCAGCTGCTGGAACACTAGCACGAAGGCTCTGCCCTGCTCAGTCTCCAGGAAAGGGGTGCCCTCCGACTCCCTCCTGGACCTGACAAACCACAAGTTGGTGTCAGGCAATAGGGCTCTGCACAGGCCCCTCCATGTCAGCTGCAGCTGCAAGAATATCCACATTTTCAGCATGGTGTACACGTCCATCTTCAACTCCATCACCAAGAGATCTGAAGAGGCATTGACCTCTTTCATGAGATCCAGGCTGACTTCTCGCAATAGCTCCTGACTACGCTGGGTCATCTTGTTGTCCAGCAGTCACTGAAGACACATGCTCCTGATGTTCTGGAGTCCATAGCTTTCAGCAGAGTAGTAGTAGCTGCACACGGTCTGGGCACTGACAGTCTCCTTCATGACCTCCCCGCACTGCTGAACCAGCTCGTCCAGCTGCAGGATGCTGGCTGTGCCCAGGATGGCGATGACTCGACCGGCTGGGATGCGCATGGAGTCTCGGTACAGGGACCCTAAAGCCTCGTGCAGTGCCTCACGATCAATGTTCTCGTCAGGCATCTGCAACTCTATAGTATCCATGGTTTTCTCCCTTCAAGCACCACTGAACATGCAGCCTTTATGTAGACCCTCTTATTAGCTCCACTGTGAAGCTATATAACAGAGAATATTTAGAATGTAACCTATGGTTATACTACACTATTCAAAGTATGTAAACATTCTCCTTAGGCAGGGTCAAATGACCTTAGAGGCTTGCCAGTTTTAAGAGGTTTTTGTTTGTTTGTATTTTCCCTTATATTGGACTTTCCTAGTCATTGAAAGATCCAGAGTCTCTCTGCAACACCTCATTTGTTTAGTATATTACACTTGTCAGTGCAGTACTTCATATTATTCATTTCCTCAAAAATGGAAAACCATCCCATTCATTCCTCATTTTCTTTCACTGTACGTTTGTTACTTGCTAAGCCTTTTCTCTGGTGCTGGTAATCCAAAGTCCTTGCCTCCAATATTCAAAAATATAGTGGTGAAAAATAATACAAGAAATGACTGCAGCCATATGGGGAGAAAAGTTTGATCAAGGCCTCATGGGAGTACAGTTGAAGAAAGATATATATCTGCCTTGGAGTTGTGAGAAACGGTGGTCTTTGATCCAGATCTCAGACCACGAGGAATGCGTAGTTGTTTGCAAGAAACAAGGAAAGTGCCAACAGAGAGCTCAAGATGTTCAAACAGGTGGAGTGGGAACAAAAATAAAAACATTTTAAAAAGCTAAAAGTATTTTGGGAACATAAGATCTTGCCCCAAACTAAAGGTTGGTGTGCCTATGGAAAATGGAGGCATGAGCTCTGAGAAGCTTATTTGGAAACACATGTGTATGCACACACACAGTTCTAAATCATTCGATAACTGGCAATGCTATTTTAAAACAACAGTTAAGGACCAGGGCTTCCCTGGTGGAGCAGTGGTTGAGAGTCCGCCTGCCGATACAGGGGACACGGGTTCGTGCCATGGTCTGGGAAGATCCCACATGCCGCAGAGCGGCTGGGCCCCTGAGCCATGGCCGCTGAGCCTGTGCGTTCGGAGCCTGTGCTCCACAACGGGAGAGGCCACAACAGTGAGAGGCCCGTGTACGGCAAAGAGATAAAAAAACAGTTAAAGACCAAAGGAAACACGGGGGCAAAAATTGCCACATTTATCACAAAAAAAATGGTTTCACAGCTCAAGTGATGAGATAACCTAAGAAGTTAATTATGGAAATTAAGGTGCCTAGAGGACAGAGCTGGGACCAAGATGTAATTCTCCATAAAGGAGTGATCACTAACTGTTTTAGATGGGGAAGAGCGAATGGTGTTCTTGAAATTGATGGGGAAAATTAGTACACAAAGGCCTCTGTTCCACCATCATCCTATGAAGGGAGCCCGAAAGCAATCATCCCAGGAGGGAAAGATACACAGAGTGGAATCCATGGTATGGAATGCCCTTATCTGGCGGGGTGGGGCCTAGTGGGTGTGGCTTAGCGTGGCTCCTAGAGGACATTAGAGCAAACGTCATCTGTACCCAGCAGCACTCTGGGCTTAGCTAGTGCCCATGGCAACGGCACCCAGAGCGGAAGCTTGTCCACTGCACCGCTGAGGTATAGGCCATGGAAACACGAAGCAGTCGGATGCCATGGCACTCGGGGGAGCGTGGCCCAGAGGAGCCAGGTGCCACTGGGGAGGAGGAGGAGGCTGAGGAGGCAGTAGTGGCAGAGAGAGAGGAAGGGAAGGAGAGCGAAGAGGCCAGACCCACCACTAGTCAGGGGAGCCACAAGCGGAAGACAGGCCCCGGTGGTCCGCTCAGAAAAGTGTCCCGCCGGAAACATGCTAAAGATAGTTCAGGGTCCGTTTATGAGGCACTCTTCTTGAGAGGAGAAGAGAGTGACGTGCGGATCCGCGCACTGGGGGAGGAGTGGAACTTGCATAGGGTCCACTTGTGCCAGTCAGGGTACTTTGCTAGTATGTTCAGTGGTACTTGGCGGGAGACAACCATGGATACTATAGAGTTGCAGATGCCTGACGAGAACATTGATCGTGAGGCACTGAACGAGGCTTTAGGGTCCCTGTACCGAGACTCCATGCGCATCCCAGCCGGTCGAGTCGTTGCCATCCTGGCCACAGCCAGCATGCTGCAGCTGGACAAACTGATTCAGCAGTGCGGGGAGGTCATGAAGGAGACTGTCAGTGCCCAGACCGTGTGCAGCTACTACTACTCTGCTGAAAGCTACGGACTCCAGAACATCAGGAGTAGGTGTCTTCAGTGGCTGCTGGACAACATGATGACCCAGCGTAGTCAGGAGCTATTGCGAGAAGTCAGCCTGGATCTCATGAAAGAGGTCATTGCCTCTTCAGATCTCTTGGTGATGGAGGTGGAGATGGACGTGTACACCATGCTGAAAAAGTGGATGTTCTTGCAGCTGCAGCCGACATGGAGGGGTCCGCACAGTGCCCTGTTGCCTGACACCAACTCGTGGTTGGCCAAGTCCAGGAGCGAGTCAGGGGGCACCCCTTTCCTGGAAACCGAGCAGGGCAGAGCCTTTGTGCCGGTGTTCCAGCAGCTGCGGCTTGCCTACATAATCTGGGACCTGACGTCAGCACGCATCATCCACCAGGATGCGCTGATCCCTGCCAGTTGGCTGACTCCAGTGTACAAAGAGTATTGGCTTGCCCCAATCCAAGCTGAGCAGACCAGAAAGCCCATGGACTTCTACGTGTCCGAACCCCAGGGGAACAGCATGCGGTGCGGGGGCCAGCTCCACAGGGACAAGCAGTGCAGCTGGCGGTGGGAAGGCTTCAACTTCAGCTGGGACTTGGGGGTGTGCTATGCCAACCAGCACATCATTTTACGGTGGAGCACACTGAACGAGTCCTGTAGCCTCGGGGTCAGCTTACTCTGGCAGAAAAAGGTCGCGTTCCGCCTGCGCCTGTCCTCCGTGGACAGGGCTGGGATAGCCATTTTCAGGAAGGACACAGGATACCAGATGCTTTCCCTGAGAAAGGATCAAGAGCTAGAGGTAGTGAACCTGGAAAACCAAGACGTGCTTTTCCCCATATATGTGTCTCTTAACTTCCTGTTCCTCCATCGACCGGGGCGTTGCCCAGAGGGAGGACTCCTGCAAAATAGCTCAGAGAACTAATCACCTCTTTCCTGGGGTCAGGGATGACCAGCTTGGTCCAGATGCCAGCTCCTTCTGTGGGACCACCAGGCTTGCCCATCTCTGGTAACCAACTCTATCAGAGGCTTTGTTGAACTGTAGCTCATAATACTTGAGATTGTTTACCTGAGCATATGAAGAGGACAAATTTTGAAGCCCCCCAAACACCTCTAGAACTCATTTGGGCTCTTAATGTGGCAGCTTGTCCTCCTGGTTTAGGATCCATCGACAGGCCTCCCACCCCGCCCATCATTTTTGTGAAGACAAAGAGCTATTGACTTCGTAGGGAAATTGTGAGCCCACCTACTCTACTACTCTTAGTGAAACTCTCTTAAAATATGTGTTTCCTTTAGTTTGATTAAATGAATGTTAAAGTAACAGTTTTATTTCTCTTTCAGTTGGTGTGTTTAGAGCTGCTACTTGGTTTCCATGGTCTCTCACTATGTGAGCACACCCCCCAGACCACACTGGTGATCTTCTATTTATTGGTTGTTCTTCAAAAAAAGCATATCTTGTTTTTTAAACATATTTATTGGAGCATAATTGCTTTACAATGTTGTGTTGGTTTCTGCTGTATAACAAAGTGAATCAGCTATATGTATACATATATCCCCATATCCCCTCCCTCTTGTGTCTCCCTCCCACCCTTCTATCCCACCCCTCTAGGCTGTCATCAAGCACCAAGCTGATCTCCCTGTGCTATGCAGCTGCTTCCCACTAGCTATCTGCTTTACATTTGATAGTGTGTATATGTCAATGCTACTCTCTCACTTTGTCCCAGCTTACTCTTCCCCTTCCCCCTGTCCTCAAGTCCATTCTCTACATCAGCGTCTTTATTCCTGTCCTGCCCCTAGGTTCATCAGAACCATTTTTTTATAGATTCCACATATATGTGTTAGCATATGGCATTTGTTTCTCTTTCTGACTTATTTCACTCTGTATGGCAGAGTCTAAGTCCATCCACCTCACTACAAATAACCCAATTTCATTTCTTTTTATGAACGTAAGCATATCTTGATGTTAGTTAGACTTAAACTTCCCTAGCAGTTTAACCCCAAAGAAACATTTCAAATCTTATAACACCCTATATTGGTGGTGGAGTGGAAGGAAGCTGATTAATTCTGTGAGATTATTCCTGTACTAAATATACTTTTTCTGTGGCATACAGTCATGAATTATTTATGCACCAGAGAAAGTACTCTTTAAGCAAGTTGATGGCCTTTCCTCTTCAGAAATCTTTGATGCTCAGATTGTATTAGGAAAGACTCTTTCCCACTTAAGAATAGGACTTGTAACATCTGGAACGGAATGCCTTTGGATTATAGTGGGAATTACTTAGCATCTGGAAATGGGATCAAAAGACTAGCAGTCCAAGCCAGTCAATCAAAAGGATAAGGTAGAAAGTGTTTTTGTCACAAAAGGAGAAACACAGTAGTCATGATTTGAATATGTTGGTTTCTGATCACTGCTTACTTGCAAACTGGCCCCATCCCATTCCCTTTCACATGCCCTACTTGTTTGCATTTCATTGAGTGATTTTTGTGGTTAAAGTAGGTCAAAGAACGGAAAGCTCTGTTTAAGAATCCATACAAATAATAAATACATGCTTGGAAAGGGTGTGAAAAGTTCATAGAAGATGAACAAATAAATTAAAAAGAATAATCACCAGATTTAATGTTTTACTTAGTTGAAACAAGAATTTTCCTTACCGTTTGTTTATATTTCTCTTCCCAATGAGATTTTATCCTTTGTCATCCAGTGAACAAATTAGTTTTGACTTTCTTTGTTTTTCTTCATTCATTCATTCATTTATTGAATTTTACCCTTTAAGGAGGTTTTAAAGCCTTCATTATCCCAAACCCACATAGTAGTATTAGAGTAATATTTACATAACAGTTAGTTATAAGAAATAGTTCAATCAGGAAGCTGCTGTTGCATCCTTTGATGTTTGCCCTTGATTTCTCATTCTGCCCCCCTTCCCAGTGTTCCCTTATACTCTGTATATCTATCCAGCTACAAACAATAGACTTCATTATATATTTTTTAAAATTAACTCAACTAGGGGAAAGTGTAAGTCATTCATTCAGTAGAAAGGTAAAAATTGTTATTTATTTTTTCTGTAACAATTTCACTTGCTTTATATAAACTCTCTAAGCAATTTCCAATTACATTTTCTTGAGCTAAATGCCAGGATGACATTTCATCTAAAGAGAGGTATCCACACTTGGGAAATTCAGAGACTACTTATCTGGAAATGCACCTTGAGTGAGAGATCTGCTTTTGTTTTCCTCCCCATCTAGCTTTAAATTCTTAAATTGCATTTTTCTGTTTACGATAGACAGATGTTCAATAATGTACACACAGTGACAGCTGAAATACACTCATTTAATAAACATTTAAACTCTCACAATCATAACTGTTGCTATTTGCCAGTTTGGGCAATGTATCCAATAGTAGTCCCTATTTTTTGACTTCATTTTTTTTTCTTTTGTTTTTGACTGCTAAGGATGAGGAGGAAAGCTTCTCCCACCTTGACACTCACTGTGTTTTTTAGCCTGTTAGTCAAGGCGTGGGGAGATGGCGAGCTTTGAATACCCAAAAGATCCTTAAGTCTCTGAAAAGTATTCATCACATAAACACAATGCATTGCATTGGTGATACGTGTCAAGTAGTTTTTTAAAAAATAAAAATAATACAAGGTGATGGTAAAAATAGGAATCTACAAGCAACTGATTGTTTTGATGAACATGTTTGAAGCACATGGAATTTTATGAAGAACAGTGACTATAAGTGAATTAAAATTTTCTAAGCAGTCAAGAAGAGCATGTGTTGGATGAAGGCAAGTGGCTGAGTACGGTACACCAGCAGGTGAGGACATTTCCTGTAAGAGGTACGTTCTCCAAAATGGTAGCCCCTAGTCATATGTGACTACTTAAATTAATTAAAATTAAGTAAAATTGAAAATTCAGTCTCTCGGTATCAGTAGCAACATTAGAAGTGCTCCATGACTGTGCGTAAACAGTGGCTACTGCACTGTGTGCAGCACAGCTATGGAACATTTCTATCAGTGCAGAGTTCTGTTAGATAATGCTGTTCTATCATCAGTTGACCCAAGTAAATTTTACATTTCTTTCTACTTCTGAATACGTAGGTTGCCTGGATAACCTCGAAGTGGGTTGATGATGTTTGTGGGGGTGGGGAGGAGTTAGAAAAATGGAAATACAAAGTGGTCACGTTTGGATTTGCAGGGTCTCATCAGGATCTCATTTGTGTCACCGAGCTTGTTGAGATGTTATGAAGGCTGGGTCCTGGTCTTGAGGAAGGTTGTTAGCCACCCACGGGGATGGTTTGTTATTAAACCCTGTGCTATGGAATTTGAAGAATTTGGCTCTTATCTTCTGTGGCCAATAGAGCATGTGACCTGGTAGTCAGACCATCATCTCAAACTCATTGTCCAAAACTCAACCTTTCCCTTCCTTCTCCCACTCCACTATCATGAAAATCTATTTTCAATATATTTTATGCTTGATTTTTTTTTTTACTGATCATATTGTTAATATCTCCACCAGTAGGCCAGCCCTCTTCTCAGTCTCAAGGCCTTGTAATTTCCAGTTGAAAGGATACAAAATAAATGTCTTTGTGAACTGAAAATTATGTTAGAAATATTAGCATGTGGGGTTATTGTAGTAAACACACCTGATTCTTCATTTTGCTTTGTCATCAAGTTTAACGTGACACAATATGTCAATGCCTCCCAGCTACGGACCACCAGGAACACATTTGTAGTTCATCAAGCTGGGTTTACTATTCCTAGCATTGAAGGAGAACACACACAATGAGGAACTGTGGGCCATATAAGAAAGAGGGTGATAGGAAAGGGATAGTGAAACGTTCGGACTTTTTTTAAGGTGATTTGTGTGAGGTCTTAAGGAAGCAGAATTTTGATCTGGATTGCATACTGTCAGGAAGACAGGTATTCCTATGACTATCTTCATAAACCTCTTATATAGAGAGAGTAGATTACAGTGAGTGTAAAGCTGCAATTGGTGAAAGCAAACAAAGCAAAAAAACAAAACCAAGCCCCCCAACCAGCTGTCACTCATATTAGCTAGGAGAGGGACATATGGTGATTTATACAGTGATCTTGCTTTTGTCTGTGCTTAGAAAAAAAAAATTATGAAGCGGCCTTTGTTGTGTCTCACTTAACATGACCTCAGAGTGAAGAGATCTCATGATCTCATCTGAAGTTGGCATTCTGTGAGATTTTTTTAATGTCTGATGTGAGAATCACATGCCATAGCATGGATGTCAAGAGACATTTTTAGTACCCCAGTTTGGCCACAAGACCTTTATCCATGTTATCTAGTCTTCCACCATTGCTCTGATTTTGCTGATGAGAAATTTGTTTAGAGAATGTAGTCTTTAGTTGGACATGGGTTGATCTCTCCCGCTCCTTTCGTTGTAGAATGCATCGTTGAATGCTCTGATGTGACATTGGCTGTGCAATAGCATTTAAGACTCTGGGCAGGATGTACTGGCCAACTGCAAAACAAGTAATCATACAAAACACAATGATTATTAGTCCTTGAAACAAGTCTTGAAGTCAAGGGCCTAGATTGTAAAAACTAGGCAATGAATCTAGCTGCATTCACTTCTGATAGCCACATGACTTTTGTCAGAATCAAAGACAAGTTTGGGGCCATCCTGGCTAGTTATTATTTTCCCTAATGTGAGGATAGCAGGCCACAAAGCATATATGAATAGGGAGCCAGTTACTCTTCCTCGGAGATATTTACAAAGAAATTGGTTTGACTATTACTGGATAATCCCCCCCCCAGCCACCCCAGGGGAACAAAATCTGCTGGAATGTTCAGTTTTACATATCTGAAAGTCTCTAACAATTATGCTGAACACACAAGATAAGTTAGCATATGCCATATGGGTGTTTTATAAGATGTTATGTAGGAAATAGTACCCCAGTGTGGCACAGACTATATCTGGAGTATAAGTATCATTTATCACAGCAAGAGAAAGCCAATTTTGTGTTCCTCAAGGCAAACAAACTGTATTTAGCAGAGTAAACCAGTTGCACAACGCAGGCCGACTATCATGAACAAACGGAATACCATGAGCAAATTTGACTCTCAGGGCCAGGATGGCCCCGATATTGGAGCCTACTCCTGATTGAGTAGGACTTCCTTATAGGATTGTAATGACCTCAGCAGGAGGTCAGTGTCCAAATTTCAAAGTCTGGAGGTCGGGGTTAATGCTGTAAGGCAAACTGACAAATCAGAAGGGGCCTTCAAAAAGAAATCTGTCTCTAAGAGTGTTTCAAGGAGCAACATTTCTTTCCTTTGTCTGCAGGGTCTGATGGATAATGTCAGATGTTTTTCCTTAAGTGGTAGAAGGAGATCACAGGAGTAAAGAAGTAATACAATAAAGATAAGGGAAGGTCACAGTAATGTGCTAGAAGACATCACAGTGTAATGATAGACAATATTGATAGTAGAGTAAAGGAGGAGATAAAGGTCTTAGAGAATCAGAAAATTAATCTCATTCTGTCATCTTGGGAGGAATCTGTCCACTTCTGAAGTCAGTGTCACCTAGAAGACTGCTAAGCATCCCCAGTTTAAGGTCTTCAGACTGAGTTGATATCCAGTAGACAGGGAGATGTGATGAGGAACCACTCAAGGATCAACACTCTGGAGTTTTAGTGATGTTAGTTGTTAACAGTACCTGGTAAGACATTTTTTTTTAACCTACGCTCAAGGGCAGATCTTTCTGACACTTATTTCAGAAAACGAAGTCTCCACGTTGCAGATCATGTAAAGGCTGTTTATGTGAGTGTTTTGTAGATTTGCTCATATCTGTGTGATAAAGCTGGAAGTATCACATGAGGGCTTTCACGTAATTAGCCCTTTCAGCTTGTAAAAACAGTAGAATCCAAAATTGTGGATGAGGTTCCCTAGTGTATGTGTTGGCCTGATATGAATTAATAAGTAGATGAATTGTGAGTCCCAGATATGGTTGATCTTACAGACATGAAAATTAATGGTAATATTTGAGACCATGGAAAAATATTGAAGGGCTTTACCAATTTTAGTTTTAGCATTCTTTATTTATTTGTTTATTGCGGTACCGGGGACTCTCACTACTGTGGCCTCTCCTGTTGCGGAACACAGTCTCTGGACGCACAGGCTCAGCGGCCATGTCTCATTGCTGCATTTCACACTTGACCAGCGACTCTGAAGGTTTGGAAAGAGCTGACGAATATGTCTGCCGTCTGCATTAACTGTACCTTCTTTTAGCTTCAGCTGTCATTTATTTCTCGATACCAGTTCTTACGAAGCCATCATGGTGACTGCCTGCTGAAGCCTCTTGTATTATGAGCAAGATATGCGTATCTTAAGGGAAAAACTCTTCAGGGAATAGGTGCTATATAGATTTACCCCTTTAAAAAATTGGGGGTAGATTTGTCTTGGGTGTTCATCACTAAAGTCATGAGGATGCAACCCACAGCCATTCTCCAGACACTTCAAGCAGCAGATGCTCCTCACCAACCAGACTGGATTCTCCATCAACCCGCAGGGTATACAACTGGAGTCTGGAATCGGTGCAAAATGAAGGCTGCCAGTTCTGCAGTGTGCGTTTGTGGGAGGCTGGTCCATGCAGGTCATTCTAACCCAACTAAGGAACTGAAGGTACATCAATATCCTCATTGTCTGGGAAGCCCTTCCAGAGCCCAGCATGTTCTGTGATATTTCCCGTGGGGCAATTTATAATTGGCCTTCAGTTTTTTAGAACAATCTCCAGTACATTCTCTGCCCTGTCTCCAACACTGTCAAGCAGCATAAAATAGTGGAAAGAGCATGGGCTTTAGACTCTGAGATTTGAAAGTGTTTTCCTACCAGCTAGCTGTGTGACCTGAGACTGCTCACCTGTAAAATTGAATTCAAATGCCTACCTCACACAGCTGATGTAAATATCACTGATAAACATCTGAATACCAGTGTGTGGCCTCCAGGAGGTGATCCCAAGGGTTGTTAGCTAGTATTATCTTGCAGAATTCTATCTCTTATAAAGGAGCCCAAATGCCTTACTATGATCCTGAGCCACTCCTACAACCAAAGACACACACATTCAATCACTCATAGGAGAGCGATGGCATCTCTACCATTCCCAGGGAGAAGCCCTACAGAACCACCCTCATAGCCTCCAAGTTTGCCTAGACAGCCTTCAAAGACCTAAATGCTCCACCCTGGAGGCCTGGTAAGTAAGCACAGCTGGCTGGCACCAGCAAGCTAGAGTAGAGAAGCAAAAATAGCCACAGAAGAGCTTAGTCAGCAAGGACTAAGCCTTACCCTGGAGGATCAGGGAATCAGCTAGGAGTTGGGTACATTGACTTGAGAGAGGTATGCCTTGTTCACCTCAGTTTCTGCCCAAACCACTACTGTCAACACTCTGAACATTCACTGATGGGTAGGTTGAAGTTTAGTTAATTCTTAACCTTTGGACCTCTTTGGCAGGGTGGTAAAGCCTATGGACCCGTCAGAATAATAGAATAATAGTTTTAACTGCATCAAATAAAATACATAGGATTACAGAAGTATTCTATTTTAGATCTCTTAAGGGTCTGTGAACCCCTAGTCGCTTAACCCCCAAAAGGTGACCATCTTGATGAAGGGGAGGCATGCGAGGTGGTTCTGGAGAATGGGAACTCACATGACATCCTAGAACCAAATGGTATACAGCATTTTAAAATGAAATATACCAATATAAGGCTAAACAACTGTGTAATCTCTTTCAAAGCACATTTATGAATTCTCTCACTTGATCCATATAAATCACCCTTGCAGAAAACAAGAATCCTCCTCACACATAGAAAAAGATGAATAGTTTTAGTAAGTATTTGGAAGTCATCTTAGTGCAATGGTTCTCAACTGAGGACAATTTTGAAACCCAAGGGACATTTGGCAATATCTAAAGATATTGGTGGTTATCATAACAGGAGTAGAGGGGTATGAAGTACTGGCATCAACTGTGTAGAGGCCAAGGATATTGCTAAACATCCTATAGGCACAGGACAGCAAAGAATGACGTAACCCAATATATCAACAGTGCCAAGTCTAAGAAACCCAGGTTATCTCAGTGGGCACACAAGGTTGTAGAAAAGCAAGATTCAGTGAGATTAAATGACTTTGTTTAAGGACATTAAGATGAGTGGACCCATGAGTTTGTTCTTTCCATATACCAAGAGGACATCTGTTGGTCTTGAAGTTCCTGGGACTTCAAAGCTAGTAAGAATAATGGTGGAACAGCCTACTGTAGGCATGAAGCGTAGGCAAAGGCTGAGGGAGCACGAAGAAAATAGGAATCAAGAGCAGGCCTTCAGGGTTGCCAAACATCACCATATTAACTTTGGCTTGTCGACAGATCTGTGACATTTATGGTTACCTAGCTTCTAAGATGTTCATCCTCAACTCAGTTACTACTAAATATGACAGACAAGGAAGGACAGCCAAAGACTCCCAAGGACTTGTCCAGCTGGTGCTTCTAGTGAAGCAAACAAGGTTATAGGCTGGAACAGGAGGGGGAAAAAAAGCTAATTTTGCTTCCCAAACTTGTAGTCGCCTTAAGAATCGTCAGTTTTGTTTATTTTTAAAAACATCCCTTCAATTATGGCTGTGAAAAATCCCTCAGATGTGTGCACATATATGTATATACACACATAAATATATGTGAGTATATATGTAGATATATGCGGACAATAAATTTATTTTAAAATATGCAGCAGTGCTAAGAAATAACACCAAGCTATAATCATAACGCCATAATTAAAACATTAGCTTCTGCCTCCGTTATTTTGTTGTTGTTGTTTTTTATGTCTAAAGGCCAGAGTTTATTTTATTTTATTTTTTAAACATCTTTATTTGAGTATAACTGTTTTACAATAGTGCGTTAGTTTCTCCTTTACAACAAAGTGAATCAGTTATACATATACATATGTTCCCATATCTCTTCCCTCTTGCATCACCCTCCCTCCCACCCTCCCTATCCCACCCCTCTAGGTGGTCACAAAGCACAGAGGTGAACTCCCTGTGCTATGGGGCAGCTTCCCACTAGCTGTCTAATTTACATTTGGTAGTGTGTATATGTCCCTGCCACTCTCTCACTTCATCACCGCTTACCCTTCTCCCTCCCCATATCCTCAAGTCCATGCTCTAGTAGGTCTGTGTTTTATTCCCGTCCTACCACTAATCTCTTTATGACATTTTTTTTCCTTAGATTCCATATATATGTGTTAGCATACGGTATTTGTTTTTCTCCTTCAGACTTACTTCACTCTGTATGACAGACTACAGGTCTATCCACCTCATTACAAATAACTCAGTTTCATTTCTTTTTATGGCTCAGTAATATTCCATTGTATATATGTGCCACGTCTTCTTTATCCATTCATCTGTTGATGGATACTTATGTTGCTTCCATGTCCTGGCTATCGTAAGTAGAGCTGCAATAAACATTTTGGTACATGACTCTTTTTGAAATATGGTTTTCTCAAGGTATATGCCTAGTAGTGGGATTGCTGAGTCATATGGTAGTTCTATTTGTAGTTTTTTAAGGAACCTCCATACTGTTCTCCGTAGTGGCAGTATCAATTTGCATTCCCACCAACAGTGCAAAAGTGTTCCCTTTTCTCCACACACTCTCCAGCATTTATTGTTTCTAGATTTTTTGATGATGGCCATTCTGACTGGTGTGGGAGGATATCTCATTGTAGTTTTGATTTACATTTCTCTAATGATTAATGATGTTGAGCATTCTTTCATGTGTTTGTTGTCAATCTGTATATCTTCTTTGGAGAAATGTCTATTTAGTTCTTCTGCCCATTTTTGGATTGGGTTGTTTGTTTTTTTGTTATTGAGCTGCATGAATTGCTTATAAATTTTGGAGATTAATCCTTTATTTGTTGCTTCATTTGCAAATATTTTCTCCCATTCTGAGTGTTGTCTTTTGGTCTTTTTTATGGTATCCTTTGCTGTGCCAAAGCTTTTAAGTTTCATTAGGTCCCATTTGTTTATTTTTTTAATTTCCATTTTTCTAGGAGGTGGGACAGAAAAGATGTTGCTGTGATTTATGTCATAGAGTGTTCTGCCTGTTTTCCTCTAAGAGTTTGATAGTTTCCGGCCTTACATTTAGGTCTTTCATTCATTTTGAGGTTTTTTTTTGTGTGTGTGTATGGTGTCAGGGAGTGTTCTAATTTCTTTCCTTTCATATCGCTCTCTAGTTTTCCCAGCAGCACTTATTGAAGTGGCTGTGTTTTATCCACTATATATTGTTGCCTCCTTTATCGAAAATAAGGTGACCATAAGTGCGTGGGTTTGTCTCTGGACTTTCTATCCTGTTCCATTGATCTATATTTCTGTTTTTCTTCAAGTACCATACTGTCTTGATGACTGTAGCTTTATAGTATAGTCTGAAGTCAAGGAGCCTGATTCCTCCAGCAACATTTTCCGTTCTCAAGTTTGCTTTGGGTATTCGGGGTCTTTTGTGTTTCCATGCAAATTGTGAAATTTTTTTGTTCTAGTTCTGTGAAAAATGCCAGTGGTAGTTTCATAGGGATTGCACTGAATCTGTAGATTGCTTTGGGTAGTAGAGTCATTTTCACAATGTGGATTCTTCCAATCCAAGAACATGGTATATCTCTCATTCTATTTGTATCATGTTTAATTTGTTTCATCGGTGTCTTATAGTTTTCTGCATACAGGTCTTTTGTCTCCTTAGGTAGGTGTATTCCTAGGTATTTTATTTTTTTTATTGAAATGGTAAATGGGAGAGTTTTCTTAATTTTACTCTCAGATTTTTCATCGTTAGTGTATAAGAATGCCAGAGACTTCTGTGCATTAATTTTGTATCCTGCTGCTTTACGAAATTCATTGATTAGCTCTAGTAGTTTTCTGGTAGCATCCTTAGGATTCTCTATGTATAGTATCATGTCATCTGCAAGCAGTGACAGCTTTTTGTCTTCTTTTCCGATTTGGATTCCTTTCATTTCTTTTCCTTCTCTGATTGCTGTGGCTAGAACTTCCAAAACTGTTGAGTAAGAGTGGTGAGAGAGGGCAACCTTGTCTTGTTCCTGATCTTAGTGGAAATGGTTTCAGTTTTTCACCACTGAAGATGATGTTGGCGGTGGGTTTGTTATATATGGCCTTTATTCTTTTGAGGAAAGTTCCCTCTGTGCTTACTTTGTGCAGGTTTTTTATCATAAATGGGTGTTGAATTTTGTCAAGAGCTTTCTCTGCATCTATTGAGATGATCATATGGTTTTTCTCCTTCAGTTTGTTGATGTGGTGTATCACGTTGATTGATTTGCATATATGGAAGAATCCTTGCATTCCTGGAATAAACCCCATTTGATCATGATGTATGATCCTTTTAATGTGCTGTTGGATTCTGTTTGGTAGTATTTTGTTTAGGATTTTTGCATCTATGTTCATCAGTGATATTGGCCTGTAGTTTTCTTTCTTTGTGACGTCTTTGTCTGGTTTTGATATCTGGGTGATGGTGGCCTCATAGAATGAGTTTGGGGGTTTTCCTCCCTCTGCTATCCTTTGGAAGAGTTTGAGAAGGATAGGTGTTAGCTCTTCTCTAAATGTTTTATAGAATTCGCCTGTGAAGCCATCTGGTCTTGGGCTTTTGTTTATTGGACGGTTTTTAATCACAGTTTCAATTTCACTGCTTGTGATTGGTCTGTTCATATTTTCTATTTCTTCCTTGTTCAGTTTTGGCAGCTTGTGCATTTCTAAGAATTTGTCAATTTCTTCCAGGTTTTCCATTTTACTGTCATAGAATTGCTTGTAATAATCTCATAATTTTTGGTATTTGTGCAGTGTCAGTTGTTACTTCTCCTTTTTCATTTCTTATTCTATTGATTTGAGTCTTCTCCCTCTTTTTCTTGATGAGTCTCGCTAATGGTTTATCACTTTTGTTTATCTTCTCAAAAAAAACCAGCTTTTAGTGTTATTGATCTTTGCTGTTGTTTCCTTCATTTCTCTTTCATTTATTTCTGATGTGATCTTAATTATTTCTTTCTTTCTGCTGACTTCGGAGTTTTTTTTATTTTGCTTTCTCTAATCGCTTTAGGTGTAAGGTTAATGTGTTTATTTGAGATGTTCCTTGTTTCTTAAGGTAGGATTGTATTGCTATAAACTTCCCTCTTAGAATTGCTTTTGCTGCGTCCTGTAGGTTTTGTGTCATTTTTTTTCATTGTCATTTGTGGCTAGGTATTTTAAAATTTCCTCTTAGATTTCTTCAGTGATCTCTTGGTTATTGAGTTGTGTGTGGTTTTGTCTCCATGTGTTTGCATTTCTTACAAATTTTCTCCTGTAATTTACATCATAGCATTGTGGTCTGAACAGATACTTGATACGATTTCAATTTTCTTAAATTTACTACGGCTAGATTTGTGACCCGAGATATGATATATCCTGGAGAATGTTCAATAAGGAGTTGAGAAGAAAGTGTATTCTGTTTTTTTTAATGGAATGTCCTATAAATATCAATTAAGTCCATATTGTTCAATACGTCATTTAAAACTTGTGTTTCCTTATTTCTTTTAATTTTGGATGATCTGTCCATTGGTGAAAGTGGGGTGTTAAAGTCCCCTACTATGATTGTGTTACTGTTGATTTCCCCTTTCATGACTGTTAGTATTTTCCTTATGTTTAGATGTGCTTCTATGTTGGGTTCATGAATATTTACTATTGTTATATCTTCTTCATGGATCAATCCCTTAATCATTATGTAGTGTCCTTCTTTGTCTCTTGTAAAAGTCTTTGTTTTAAAGTCTATTTTGTCTGATATGAGAATTGCTACTCCAGCTTTCTTCTGATTTCCATTTGCATGGAATATCTTTTTCCATCCCCTCGCTTTCAGTCTGTATGTGTCCATAGGTCTGAAGTGGGTCTCTTCTAGACAGTATATATATGGGTCTTGTTTTTGTATCCATTCAGCCAGTCTGTGTCTTTTGGTGGGAGCATTTAATCCATTTACATATGAGGCAATTATCGATATGTATGTTCCTGTTATCATTTTCTTAATTATTTTAGGTTTGTCATTGTACGTCTTTTCCTTCTCTTGTGTTTCCTGCCCAGAGAAGTTCCTTTAGCATTTGTTGTAAAGCTGGTTTGGTGGTGCTGAATTCTCTTTCGTTTTGCTTGTCTGTAAAGGTTTTAATTTCTCTGTCAAATCTAAATGAGATCCTTGCTGGGTAGAGTAATCTTGGTTGTAAGTATTTCCCTTTCATCACTTTAAATATGTCCTATCACTCCCTTCTGGCTTGCAGATTTCTGCTGAAAGATCAGCTGTTAACCATATCGGGATTCCCTTGTATGTTATTTGTTGTTTTTCCCTTGCTGCTTTTAATATTTTTTCTTTGTTTTTAATTTTTGATAGTTTGATTAATATGTGTTGTGGCACGTTTCTCCTTACATGTATCCTGTATGGGATTCTCTGTGCTTCCTATTTCCTTTCCCCTGTTAGGGAAGTTTTCAACTATAATCTCTTAAACTATTTTTGCAGTCCCTTTCTTTCTGTCTTCTTCTTCTGGGACACCTATAATTCGAATGTTGTTGTGTTTAATGTTGTCCCAGAGGTCTCTGAGACTGTCCTCAATTCTTTTCTTTCTTTTTTCTTTATTCTGTTCTGCCGTCATTATTTCCACTATTTTATCTTCCACGTCACTTATCTGTTCTTCTGCCTCAGTTATTCTGATATTGATTCCATCTAGAGAATTTTAAATTTCCTTTATTGTGTTGTTCATCACTGTTTGTTTGCTGTTTAGTTCTTCTAGGTCCTTGTTAAACGTTTATTGTAATTTCTCCTTTCTATTTCCAAGATTTTTGATCATCTTGACTATCATTACTCTGAATTCTTTTTTAGGTCGACTGCCTATTTCCTCTTCATTTGTTTGTTCTAATGAGTTTTTATCTTGCTCCTTCATCTGTGGTGTGTTTCTTTGTCTTCTCATTTTGCTTAACTTACTGTGTTTGGGGTCTCGTTTTCACAGGCTGCAGGTTCATAGTTCCCATTGTTCTTGGTGTCTACCGCCAGTTGCTAAGATTGGTTCAGGGTTTTGTGTAGGCATCCTGGTGGAGGGGACTAGTGCCCGTGTTCTGTTGGATGAAGCTGGGTCTTGTCTTTCTGGTGGGCAGGTCCGCCTCTGGTGGTGTGTTTTGGGGGGTCTGTGACCTGACTATGATATTAGGCAGCCTCTCTGCTTATGGGTGGTGTTTTATTCCTGTCTTGCTAGTTGTTTGTGATAGGGTGTCCAGCACTGTAGCTTGCTGGTCGTTGAGTGGAGCTGGGTCTTGGCCTTGTGATGGAGATCTCTGGGAGATTTTCTCCATTTGATATTACATGGAGCTGGGAAGCCTCTGGTGGACCAATGTCTTAAACTCAGCTCTCCCTTGTCAGAGGCACAGGCCTGCCGCCCGACTGGAGCACCAAAACCCTGTTATCCACATGGCTCAGAAAAAAAGAGAGAAGAGAAGAAAAGGGAAAGGAGGGGAGGGGAGGGGAGGGGAAGGGAAGAAGGAAGGATGGAGGGAGGAAGGAAGGAAGGAGAGAAAGAAAGAAAGAAAGAAAGAAAGAAAGAAAGAAAGAAAGAAAGAAAGAAAGAAAGAAAGAAAGAAAGAAAGAATATAATAAAGTTAATAATTATTTATTTTATAGATTAAAAAAATTAAAATGTAATTTAAAAAAAGAAAAGAAAGAAGAGAGCAACCAAACCAAAAAACAAATCCACCAATGATAACAAGTGCTAAAAACTATACTAAAAAAATCGGACAGACAGAACACTAGGAGAAATGGTAAAACCAAAGCTATACAGGCAAAAGCACACACAGAAGAATACACATGCACACTCACAAAACAAGAAAAAGGAAAAATATATATACTTGCTCCGAAAGTCCACCACCGCAATTTGGGATGATTCGTTGTCTATTCAGGTATTCCACAGATGCAGGGTACATCTACTTGAGGGTGGAGGTTTAATTCACTGCTCCTGAGGCTGCTGGGAGTGGTTTCCCTTTGTCTTTATTCGCACAGCTCCTCGGGTTTGGTTTGGATTGGGTCCCTCCTCTGCATGTAGGTCGCCTGAGGTCATCTGTTCCCGCTCAGACAGAATGGGGTTAAATGAGCAGCTTATTAGCGGGCTATGGCTCACTCAGCCCTGGGGCAGGGGCTGGTGGTCAGGGAGGGAGGGAGGGGTATGGAATGCAGTCAGCCTGCAGCAGCAGAAGCCATCATGACATTGCACCAGCCTGAGGCATGCTGTGTGTTCTCCCTGGAAGTTTTCCCTGGATCACGGGACCCTGGATGTGGCGGGCTGCTCAGGATGCTGAAAGGAGATCTGTGGATAGTCACCTGTGCTTGCACACAGGCCTCTTGGTGGCTGCAGCAGCAGCCTTAGCATTTCATGCCCATCTCTGGGGTCCTCGCTGATAGCTGCGACTCGCGACCATCTCTGGATCACCTTTAGGTGGCGCTCTTATACCCCCTCTCCTCGGGCACCGTGAAATAAAGAGGCAAGAAAAAGTCTCTTGGCTCTTCGGCAGCTCCAGACCTTGTCCCTGGACACACTCCCGCCTAGCTGTGGTGCACTAGTCCCCTTCAGGCTGTGTTCATGCAGCCAAACGCAGTCCTCTCCCTGAGATCCAACCTCCGAAGCTGGAGCCTCAGCACCCAGATCCCACCCACCCTGGTGGGTGAGTAGACAAGCCTCTCAGGCTGGTGAGTGCTGGTCAGCACCCATCCTCCGTGAGGGAATCTCTCCGCTTTGCCCTCCGCACCCCTGTTGCTACGCTCTCCTCCATGGCTCTGAAGCTTCCACGCTCAAAGTCCATGTTCTTAATTACTGCACTACTTTGTCTCCTGGGAATATTTATCTCTTAATTAATGGGAATAATGAGCAAATAACTGAATATAATAAATTATATGTTTCTTAAATGTCGTTATATGTAATATATTTAATTAATGAATATATTTCCTTCCTGTGTATGATTTGGGAGCTGTCTGTATAATGCTTAGTAGTTTTTCAAAGAGCATGTGTATGGATTATTTCCTTTCCCAGAGTTGAAAGTTTAGAGGACAGATTTAAGGCAAACTAGAAAGTGTGATGCAATTGAGAATATAGTTTCATGTTTAAAAAGACTGTGAGAAGAATAGCTCTAAGTCACTTAGAGAAGATTTCATGAAGGGCATAAATAACTTACCTTGAACTTTGAAAAAGAGAGAGGTTTAGGATTTCCAGAGAAGGATTGAGAATGTTGGGTGTGGTGGGCAGAAGAGTGTCAGTGAGAACCCGAGGCAGGAATGCTCCTGTGTGGGGCTGAATGCAGTGGAAAGACTGAGTCCAGGGAGAGCTGGTTGAATAGGGAGGTCCGACTAGTGCCTCAGCTTGTTCAGTGCCCACTGAGGATCTGCTGCTTGAGCTAAGGCAGGAAGTAGCCATTTTGAGTTCCCGCATGAAGTAGTAAAAACAGGCCCTCCTCCAGTGTCTGAATGCTACAGGAGGAAGGCATTAGCGGCAAAGAAGTCATCTCCCAAACTAATTAGTCATGTTGATATGAGACGCTTAGGAAAGGATCCATTCAACTGAGACCTAAATATCTGCTGTAGCCTGGTTTGAATGCTGGTAAGTGGTAACAATGGAAGACTCCTGGGCCTGGGTCAGTGAGTTTTTCTTCTGTAGTCAGTTTCTTGAAATGTTCTCTTCAAATCGAAAGACCTCAGAGTATAAGATACTTAATTTTAAATACTAGAAAACCATATTCTTATCCCAGGCAAACATTATTTTTGGATTTTCTAGTATTGGGCATTACCTCAGGATTTGTCCCACCAAATAATGAGTTGACTGTATATAAAGTGGTTGGTTCTTCATTCAGGAAAATCTCGGTGATGTTAAAGTTTTATTAATGTTTTGAAATTCTTCAATATTTAAAACAGAATTCAGTTTGAGAATAGTGAAGATGAAGTAAACCCCCTGAAGCTCAGCCTGCTCACCTGGGTTCAGGAAGACGTTTTCCTGGCTGTGAGCCACATTCAGTCCAGCCCATGGTCTGTCATTCACCATCTGACTGTGGCCCCTTCTGAGATGGATAACAAGCAGGGACAGTTCAATATTAGGTATTCCAACAGTTCCCTGTATTCCATGTGTTAATATGCAGATAGAGTTAAGCTTCTGTGTTTTACTAGCCTAAGACTTTTTTTTTTTTTTTTACTTCCACTGAGCAGGGTTGAGGGGCAGTGGCTTCCTTTTTAGGCATACTTAGCAAGAGGGTTAATTCTAGTTTTTAGTCATGCCAAAATATAGACTAAAATGCATCAAGAATTGGTGAAAAAGAGCACAAATACCAATAGATGAGGCAAAACATTTTAAGGTGTGTTAAGAATTTTAATTCAGCCTATACTTACATTCCAGCAGAGTAATTATTAGCCTATGAAAATTAGCCACTCTAATTACTCTTGTTAGTTATTAAAATCAATTATGAGATCTGTATATATGCACTTCATTTTGATTTAGTGACTTCAAAATACTTCTTCTGACCTCCTATACATTTTGTTTGGCACTTGATTGCATTTATTACTAGAAAGCCTCTTGTATTTTTCTTTGCTAAAATTTCATAGCTCCCCGGCCCTTAGTTTCATTTCGATTTCTGACTGCATCTTTGTCATGTAACAGGTTTCATTAATGAATGCTGTTTTCTATATCACAAGCCCTGTTGTGCAGCCGATAGCATTGTCTGGACAGCTCCGAGAAATCCTCATGTTTCCAGTGTCAGAACTCGGCACCTTAGGCATACATTGATAGTAATCCCCAGATTCACATGGAATTAAAGGTCTACTGGTTAGCTTTAAATTCTGAAAACCGTTGTTGCAAAATTAGGAACCTTTATTGTATACATAAAGCATATTCCAAATGCAGTCATTAACTTCTAATCTTTGAATGATAATGCTTCATAGTTTTAAAAAATATATTCATTTATTTTTGATTTATTTTGGCTGCACTAGGTCTTAGTTGCAGCACGCAGGATCTTTTTTAGTTGTGGCATACGGTATCTAGTTCCTCAACCAGGGATGGAACCCGGGCTCCCTGCATTGGGAGTGTGGAGTCTTAACCACTGGACCACCAGGAAAGTCCCAATAATGCTTCATTTTTTTAAGAAGGTTTTGTGAGTATGTCTGGATGCAGAATATGTGCTAGCTGCATGCAGACTTAACAGGGGCTTCCTTTGGAAAACAGATCAGTTTACATTAGAAATGCCTGAATTATGCATGTTTCAGCTATTCCAAATTTGAAGTTTTTTATCATTACCTTGTAAAAGGTAGATGCCGTCATCTCATTTGCTGTAAAGGAAGTGACAGGTCATTTAAAATATATTTCTGCTGCTTTGACTTTTGTTTCTCAAAAAAGACTTTTGTTCATGCAAAATGTTAATGTCTTTGATGCACATGTAGTTCCCCAATCAGCTTATAGCTTACATTTACTATAGCTTGTGCTTTCTAAAAGGTACTCTTTTATGTGCTTTTCCTATATTAACTCACTTATTTCTCACAATACCTCTCTGAAGTATGTACTGTTGGCACCCTCATTTTACAGCTGAGGCAGCTGAGGCACAGAGAAGTTTAAGTAACTTGCCTGAGATAACGCAAGTGGAGCCAGGATCCAATCCCAGCCATTGCACCTTCGGAGTCTATTCCCTTAACTTCTCAGATAATTTATCCTCCCCAAATTTGTGGCATTTGGGGTTATTTTTGTAGATTTGTTAACAACTCTTTGAATAAATGTTAGCACTGGCACCATTTGCTTTTATTGTACCTCCTCCACTACCTTTAAGACATGTCTACTCTTGGTTCATTGACTTCGGACAAACTCTAATGGCAATAACAGATTCCCCTCTTCCTATTAAGGGAGACCCACAGATTTCCATGAATGAATATAATAGCAATAGAGGTATTAAGTGTGCTCACTTTCCTACAGATTCACTGCTTTATTTAATGCAGTAAATTGAAGTTGCAATAAATTATATAAAGTTGCTGCCAGAATAGGAGTGGTGACCTCACGATGTAGACACCTAGCTTATTGACATTCTGGAAAATAATGTCATGTGACAGGTAATTGCTTTACCTGGGCTAGCGCTTGCAATAGTTTATCTATTAGTGTGTATATACATATGTGTGTGTTTATGATATTTATGATATATTGAAATAGGCAGTGCAGCACCAAAGGAAAATTACTTCTGTTTTGCAAAATGAGTGCATTGTCACTACTTTTGAGAAAAATGTTCTGTTCATGCCTTCCTCTTTCCTGTTTTTTTTCTTTACTCTTGTCAGTTCATCTGTGACAGTGGATGGGGGTCATAATCAGTCTGTGTTGCAACTCCAAGACCAAGTCAGTAGCACTACAGGTGTCTTGTGGTCAGATACTTAAGTACCTTTGGGGTGAGTATCAAAATGTTAGGAAAGCATGTTTATGACTTACGTAGATATTTAATTCTTGAGCACATATACTTGTATCTTATCAGTGCTATGGTGGTTATTAGGTCTTTTAACTACCCTGAGAAGTAATCTATAGAGTGGAATTATCAGGTGTGTTCTCCCTGTATTTTCTCTTGTAATGAACTGGAGTACTTTAATGAGTTTCCAAAACACATTTGGAAATTGATTTAAATTGCATGTTAAGCATTTTAGCAAGCATTAGTGTAACAGTATTTTTTTTTTAACAAAGAGCAGACCAGCTCTTGGTAAACCTCATCTGCCAATCCTGCAGAATAAACCTCTCTGGCTGTTGAACCGTGGAAGAACCCTGGTGGATTTCCTGTTTGATTTCCTTATCCGTGCACCCAGACCGAATTGGCCATGATTGGAGGAGAGGTAAGTAAACACAAGGCAGAAAAACTTACCACTTAGAGCAGTGACCCAGGAAGTGATAGCATTAAGTAGAAAGAGTGTGTGCCTTGGAGGTAGACCTGAGTGTCCACTAAATCTCAAGGCAACAATGAGAAGTTATTCACTGTCAACAATGAGAATTTCCTGATCCTCAGCCTCTCAATCTCTGAAATGGGATTAAGAGATTGCCTGGCATGTAGTAGTTAGTTGATTTCTTTGCTTGGAAGTATATACTCAAAAATAGAAAAATGCAACTGGCAGACATTTATCCCCAGTTGTACAAAACATTCAAAGTTAGTTTTATAAGTAACTTTTGGGGACAACAGAAATGTAATCTTGAAACTAGTATTCAGTCGGTTATCATTCATCAAATAGTAGAATGCCTATAATTGTGGCAGGTGGTAGGACACAGTGGTTACAAAACCAAACAGCTGACTAATTCCTGCCCTTCTGGAATTTTTAATCTATCAATACGGGTATGGCTGTCGCCTCTGATAGGAGAATGAAGTAAATGAGCAGGGTGTAATGGTAGAGAATAGAGAAGTGTTTGAGGCTAGTTAGAGGATGGTAGCTGTGAGGATGGGGAGACCAAGTTTTGGTGGTCTGGGAAAGCCTCTAGGAGGCGGTGGTGTATGTGCTGAGTGTGAAGAAAAAGAAAGCTCTATCTCTGAGAAAGGGAGAGTGTTCCAGGGAGGAGGAACTGTACGTACTGTGAGCTTAGAAAGAGCTCAGCTTATTCAAGGAACCTAATGGAAGCAATGGCTAGACCTTAGTGATAGGCCATGGGAAGGAGTGTGGCTTTGCTCATTTAACATAGATTGGGAAACTGATGATTTTAATCAGGGAGTAGTGTGATGTGCTTCATGGTTTGAAAGGTTATTTTGGCTGCCCAGTAGAGAGTAGGTTGAAAGGGACGAGAGTGGAAGTGGCTGTGAGTGGAGGCAGTGAGGGCTGAAAGGTGATATGTTTGAGACATGCATAGGACATAGAAATGGCAGGGCTTGCTGATGCACTGGATGCGCCATAGTCCACTTTGCACTGGACCAACCACATCTTAGGCGTCTTCAGTCCCCATTACAAGGACCTAGATGTGAAATCATAGGGCAACTGAACCATGTAATAGAAGAGTTTTGTTTAACTAGTTTGGTTAGAATTGTTTGTAATTTCATATTTTATTTCTTTGCAGGAATGTGTCCTTGGTCTGACTGACACATGTCACTTTTTCAGCAGTGACACTGAGGTATAAAGGCTTGTTTGGACACTGGATCTTTCTTAGTCTTGGCTCCAAGTAATATAGCTGACTCACCCCTTTGTTCCCTGACCTTTTGTAGGTTGCTTCAAGTATCCCATCATTTGCAGTATATGATGAGTTTATATTGTTATCGACTCATTGCCATACATGCCAGTGTTTTTGCCTGAGAGATCCTTCATTGAAAAGTAAGTTTTCAGTGTATGAAATAGAAAATAGTCCCTGCTCTAATACCATTTGTCCTTTGAAGTCTTGATGACTTAAGATTGTTGCATACGTTGGCTGTTATTTACTATTTTATTTATTTATTTTTATTTTTGACATTTTTATTGGAGTATAATTGCTTTACAATGCTGTGTTAGTTTCTGCTTTATAACAAAGTGAATCAGTTATACATATACATATGTTCCCATATCTCTTCCCTCTTGTGTCTCCCTCCCTCCCACCCTCCCTATCCCACCCCTCTAGGTGGTCACAAAGCACCAAGCTGATCTCCCTGTGCTATGCGGCTGCTTCCCACTAGCTATCTATTTTATGTTTGGTAGTGTATATATGTCCATGTCACTCTCTCCCTTTGTCACAGCTTACTCTTTCCCCTCCGCATATCCTCAAGTCCATTCTTTAGTAGGTCTGTGTCTTTATTCCCATCTTACCCCTAGTTCTTCATGACCTTTTTTATTCTTAAATTCCATATATATGTGTTAGCATACGGTATATATATTTTTTCTTTCTGACGTATTTCACTCTGTATGACAGACTCTAGGTCCATCCATCTCACTACAAATAACTCAATTTCATTTCTTTTTATGACTGAGTAATATTCCATTGTATTTATGTGCTATATCTTGTTTATCCATTCATCTGATGATGGACAGTTAGGTTGCTTCCATCTCCTCCCTATTGTAAATAGAGCTGCAATGAACATTTTGGTACATGAATCTTTTTGAATTATGGTTTTCTCAGGGTATATGCCCAGTAGTGGTTTTGCTGGGTTGTATGGTAGATATATTTGTAGTTTTTTAAGGAACCTCAATACTGTTCTTCACAGTGGCTGTATCAATTTACATTCACACCAGCACTGCATGAGTGTTCCATTTTCTCCACACCCACTCCAGCATTGTTTCTAAATTTTTCTAACATCTTTATTGGAGTATAATGCTTTACAATGGTGTGTTAGTTTCTGCTTTACAACAAAGTGAATCAGTTATACATATCCATATGTTCCCATATCTCTTCCCTCTTGCGTCTCCCTCCCTCCCACCCTCCCTATCCCGTCCCTCTAGGTTGTCACAAAGCACCGAACTGATCTCCCTGTGATATGCGGCTGCTTCCCACTAGCTATCTATTTTAAGTTTGGTAGTGTATATATGTCCATGCCACTCTTTCACTTTGTCACAGCTTACCCTTTCCCCTCCCCATATCCTCAAGTCCATTCTCTAGTAGGTCTGTGTCTTTATTCCCGTCTTACCCCTACGTCCTTCATGAACTTTTTTTTTCTTAAATTCCATATGTATATGTTAGCATACGGTATATTTTTTTCCTCTTTCTTGCTTATTTCACTCTGTATGACAGACTCTAAGTCCATCCACCTCACTACAAATAACTTAATTTCATTTCTTTTTATGGCTGAGTAATACTCCATTGTATATATGCGCCACATCTTCTTTATCCATTCATCTGTTGATGCACACTTAGGTTTCTTCCAACTCCTGCCTATTGTAAATAGAGCTGCAATGAACATTTTGGTACATGAATCTTTTTGAAATATGGTTTTCTCAGGGTATATGCACAGCAGTAGTATTGCTGGGTTGTATCTTAGTTCTATTTGTAGTTTTTTAAGGAACCTCCATGCTGTTCTCCACAGTGGCTGTATCAATTTACATTCCCACCAGCAGTGCAAGAGTGTCCCCTTTTCTCCACACTCTCTCCCGCATTTATTGTTTCCAGATTTATTTTAACATCTTTATTGGAGTATAATGGCTTTACAATTGGGTTTTAGTTTCTGCTTTACAACAAAGTGAATCAGTTATACATATATATATTTTCCCATATCTCTTCCCTCTTGCATCTCCCTCCCTCCCACCTTCCTTATCCCACACCTCTAAGTGGTCACAAACCACCTAGCTGATCTCCATTTTCCATGCGGCTGCTTTCCACTAGCTATCCACCCTACGTTTGGTAGTGTATATATGTCCATGCCACTCTCTCACTTTGTCACAGCTTTCCCTTCCCCCTCCCCATATCCTCCAGTCCATGCTCTGATAGGTCTCTGTTTTATTCCTGTCCTACCCTTAGTCTCTTCCTGACATTTCTTTTTCCTTAGATTCCATATATATGTGTTAGCATATGGTATTTTTTTTTCTCATTCTGACTTACTTCATACTGTATGACAGACTCCAGGTCCATCCACCTCACTACATATAACTCAGTTTCATTTCCTTTTATGGCTGAGTAATATTCCATTGTATATATGTGCCACATCTTCTTTATCCATTCATCTGTTGATGGACACTTAGATTGCTTCCATGTCCTGGTTATTGTAAATAGAGCTACAATGAACATTTTGCTACATGGCTCTTGTTGAATTATGGTTTTCTCAAGGTATATGCCCAGTAGTGGGATTGCTGGGTCATATGGTAGTTCTCTTTTTGTAGTTTTTTAAGGAACCTCCATACTGTTCTCCATAGTGGTTCTATCAATATACATTCCCACCAACAGTGCAAGAGTGTTCCCTTTACTCCACACCCTCTCCAGCATTTATTGTTTCTAGATTTTTTGATGATGGCCATTCTGACTGGTGTGGGAGGATATCTCATTGTAGTTTTGATTTGCATTTCTCTAATGATTAATGATGTTGAGCATTCTTTCATGTGTTTGTTGTCAATCTGTATATCTTCTTTGGAGAAATGTCTATTTAGGTCTTCTGCCCATTTTTGGATTGGGTTGTTTGTTTTTTTGATATTAAGCTGCATGAGTTGCTTGTAAATTTTGGAGATTAATCCTTTGTCAGTTGCTTCATTTACAAATATTTTCTCCCATTCTGAGTGTTGTCTTTTGGTCTTGTTTATGTTATCTTTGCTGTGCAAAAGCTTTTCAGTTTCACTAGGTCCCATTTGTTTATTTTTGTTTTTATATCCTAACACAACATTGTATAGCAACTCTACTCCAATAAAGTTAAAAGAAAAATAATTAAAGTGTGGTATTTTCCCCTTCATCCTCAACCCCCACTGTTTCCCAAATAACCAAAGTTAACAACTTAGTGTATATCCTTTTCCAGGCTCCTATAATTATAAGCATACACATACAGACACATATATGCAGTCCATAATCCAATTTCATCACTTGTCCGAATAACGTCCTTTATAGTTTCTCTTTCGTCGTTCAAGATCCAGCCCAGGTTCGTACATAGCGCTTACTCCTTCAATACGGAACAGTTCTACATCCTTTCTTTTAGTTTCTTGCTCTTGATATTTTAGAAGAGTTTAGGCCACTTATTTTGTGCAGTGTCACTCGATTTGGGTTTGGCTGGCATTTCTTCACCATTAAATCCACGATGGGGCTGTCATCAGGTTTCAGCTGAAACTGCAAGATACCTGCCTGGGTCACACCTGCTGCTGCTTCTGGGCCTGAAGTTCTTCACAGAATTTTGAAAAAGCATGTCCATACTGCTTGCAGCTGCAGGTGCTGGATACAGCTGGAATGTGCCTCCAGCCCAAGGCTAAACCAACACCCACAAATACATTTATTTATTTATTTATTTATTTATTTATTTAGGATTTTTTTGAGGTACACGGACCTCTCGCTATTGTGGCCTCTTCCGTTGTGGAGCACAGGCTCCGGACACGCAGCCTCAGCGGCCATGGCTCACGGGCCCAGCCGCTCCGCGGCATGTGGGATCTACCTGGACCGGGGCACGAACACGCGTCCCCTGCATTGGCAGGCAGACTCTCAACCACTGCGCCACCAGGGAAGCCCCGGACATTTATTATTTGAGAAGCAAGCACTCAATTTTAAACAATCAAAAATTATGAAGTACAAAGGCTCCAAAACTATTTTGTGGATTACTTGTAAAATATGCAACAGAACAGTAACCAGTAAAATAATGGGAAAAGTAGAAGCTTCCTATAGGTGATGAGAAACAATTCCGCCACTCTTCAGATTTAACCCTTGCAGGAAGACATAGGAGACTAAAGCTCTGAGTTGTACAAGTGTGGTTGCAATGGCAAGAACCCAGCCTGGTTTTCAAAAGATCTACATCTGCACAGTCAATACGCATTTGCTCCTCAAAGGATGTGAGCAAAACAAAGAAACACTTCTCTTAACTAAAATTGCTGCTTAGTCAGAAAGAATTCCAAAAGAATTAAAAGTGGATTTCAGACATTTCCTGTCTCCTCTGTAAAGAATGGATTTTGAGAAATGTCTAATGCTATTTCTGAACTAAAGCTAGTCAGTAAAACGACTTGTTTGACTTGTATTTATTTTCTGAATACATGGAAACCAAATCTAAGAACAAACTTTTCTTGGCATCCTTGGCATTTGTGGGAAATAAAAACCTCATTGGAATGAATAACTGAAGCCTACCCACTTCAAGTGTTGGTTGTGAGATCAAAAAAATATGTGAAAGAGCTGGTCAGTAGTAAATTCATGAGCAGGTATTACTGGTATTATTATTTTTCCTTTTTTCATCAGTTTTCACTATTTATTATCATTTTCTTTCAAAAGGGAATTGAGACCTTTATAAGTGTGTCTACTCACTTGGAAGGATTTCTTCAGGGGGTCAATAGCGTGATTGCTAATTCAGAAAACTGGTGTGTCCTTATTCTCCTACAGACATCTGCACAACTATACACTGGTGATATCTGAAGATTATCCCTATTTGGGGTATAAAAATATCCAGGATAGTCTTAATTATAGATGATCTAATAAGATATAGAGTGCAAATATATTTTCAAGAAATTTTCATTTTTATTACTTGCTGTTGTTCCTGTAGTAATATTTCACCCCATGAAACAGTTTAATTTATTTTAGTACAGACTTATTTCTGGGTTTAAAATTATTTCAAAATGTTAACTTTTTAAAACATCTTTATTTGAGTATAACTGTTTTACAATAGTGTGTTAGTTTCTCCTTTACAACAAAGTGAATTAGTTATATATATATACAGATGTTCCCATATCCCTTCCCTCTTGCATCACCCTCCCTCCCACCCTCCCTATCCCACCCCTCTAGGTGGTCACAAAGCACAGAGGTAAACTCCCTGTGCTATGCGGCAGCTTCCCACTAGCTATCTAATTTACATTTGGTAGTGTGTATATGTCCCTGCCACTCTCTCACATCATCACAGCTTACTCTTCCCCCTCCCCATATCCTCAAGTCCATGCTCTAGTAGGTCTGTGTTTTATTCCCGTCCTACCACTAATCTCTTCATGACATTTTTTCCCTTAGATTCCATATATATGTGTTAGCATACGGTATTTGCAAAATGTTAACTTTTACTTTAGCTATCTTACATATTTTCAGGAACAACACAGGTATGGGGTTTTTGTTGTTGTTTTGTTTTGTTTTTGATAAGCTAGTGTTGTTTTCCCCCTTTCTATTTAGCTCATTTAGATATGTTGAAAAAAAATCGGGTTATACATTTTTGGTGGGAGTATCAGTGAGGTGATCTGTCTTTCTCAGCATCAGGTCAAAAGGTCCATGATGCTGGTTTGTCCCAATATGCATGATGTTCATTTTGATAACTAGGGTAAGGTGGTTCCACCAGGTTTGTCCAATATCAAGTTTTTATTTTCCTTTGTAATTCATAAATACAAAGACTGCAAATATCTTGTTCTTCATCAACCTCTCACCTACTAATTTTAGTATCAGTTAATTTCTTAATTTTATATTCTTTCCTTCTTTCTTCTTTCCTTCGTTCCTTCTTTCCCTCCTTCCTTCCCTCCTTCTTTCCTTCCTTCCTTTTTCTTTCTCTCTCTCCCTCTTTCTCACCTACCCCTTTTCTTGGCATATTATGGTGAGAAAGGCCTTTCTTTTCCTCCCCATTTATTTATCTGTTCACTGGTTTATTTATATCAGTATGTCCTCATATGTACCTTTATTATTCACTGGGATATAATATACTGTTTAGTTATAAACACTAAAGATAATCTATGAATAGTTATTTTGTCATTCAAATTGTTCCAGGTTTGTCTAGCCTGTGTCCATTCATCATAACTCCTGTGTAATTTGGCATGACCCAGTCACTCCCTGAGCACTTGCTTCCCTAGCTGATTCAATCCGATATTCCAGGCTCCCCTTGTACTTTTCCTGTCCCAGCCCTTCAATCTGTCATTTCTCCAAGGGGTCTTGGTTCCTTTTTGTGGAAAACACATGTGTGCTTGTATATCTCTGTCTATTTCTATCTCTGTTAAAACATAGACACGGACATTTATTTTTGTCAGTGTTAAAAACCATATTTTAAACTGATACATGCACTTCCAGTCCAAAACTACGGGCTGTATGTAATGCATGCTTCTCATTTTCTGTATTTGTAGCTCCTTCTTCCCATTATTCACACTGTATTTAGTCTTTTCTTCAAGTCTTCAATACAAGAAAATGGTTTTGGAACTACTAACCCGTGCCACAATGAAAATCAAACCAGCAATCTAGAGTTAAATACTTATTTACAGGTCTTTTTTTTTTTAGAAAAAAAAAAGAGCGTGCACATCCTTGCGTGTTCCCAGTGTTGGGGGAAAGCAACATCTATGTCATCATGAAGTATGATGTTAACATTAAGATTTTTATAGATGCCTTTATCAGGTTGAGGGGGATTCCCTCTACTTCTGGTTTGCTGAGAGTTCTTATATATATGCATGTTGAATTGTGTAAGATGTTCTTTCTGTACCTATTGAGATGTTTCCTTTTCTCCTTTTTTTTTTTTTTTAACATCTTTATTGGAGTATAATTGTTTTACAATAGTGTGTTAGTTTTCCCTCTACAACAAACTAAATCAGTTATACATACACACATGCTCCCACATCTCCTCCCTCTTGCATCACCCTCTCTCCCACCCTCCCTATCCCACCCCCCCAGGCGGTCACAAAGCACAGAGGTGATCTCCCTGTGCTATGCAGCAGCTTCCCACCAGCTATCTAATTTACATTTGATAGTGTATATATGTCCCTGCCACTCCCCCACTTCGTCACAGCCCACCCCTCCCCCTCCCCATATCCTCAAGTCCATGCTCGAGTAAGTCTGTGTTTTATTCCCGTCCTACCACTAACCTCTTCATGACATTTTTTTCCCTTAGAGTCCATATATATGTGTTAGCATACAGTATTTGTTTTTCTCCTTCTGACTTACTTCACTCTGTATGACAGACTCCAGGTCCATCCACCTCATTATAAATAACTCAGTTTCATTTCTTTTTATGGCTGAGTAATATTCCATTGTATATATGTGCCACATCTTCTTTATCCATTCATCTGTTGATGGACACTTAGGTTGCTTCCATGTCCTGGCTATTGTAAATAGAGCTGCAATGAACATTTTGGTACATGAGTCTTTCTGAATTATAGTTTTCTCAGGGTATATTCCCAGTAGTGGGATTGCTGGGTCGTATGGTAGTTCTATTTGTAGTTTTTTAAGGAACCTCCATACTGTTCTCCATAGCGGCTGTATCAATTTACATTCCCACCAGCAGTGCAAGAGGGTTCCCTTTTCTCCACACCCTCTCCAGCATTTATTGTTTCTAGAGTTTTTGATGGTGGCCAATCTGACCGGTGTGAGATGATATCTCATTGTAGTTTTGATTTGCATTTCTCTAATGATTAATGAGGTTGAGCATTCTTTCATGTGTTTGTTAGCAATCTGTATATCTTCTTTGGAGAAATGTCTATTTAGTTCTTCTGCCCATTTTTGGATTGGGTTGTTTGTTTTTTTGTTATTGAGCTGCATGAGTTGCTTATAAATTTTAGAAATTAATCCTTTGTCAGTTGCTTCATTTGCAAATATTTTCTCCCATTCTGAGGGTTGTCTTTTGGTCTTGTTTATGGTATCCTTTGCTGTGCAAAAGCTTTTAAGTTTCATTAGGTCCCATTTGTTTATTTGTGTTTTTATTTCCATTTCTCTAGGAGATGGGTCAAAAAGGATCTTGCTGTGATTTATGTTGTATAGTGTTCTGCCTATGTTTTCCTCTAAGAGTTTGATAGTGTCTGGCCTTACATTTAGGTCTTTAACCCATTTAGAGTTTATTTTTGTGTGTGGTGTTAGGGATTGTTCTAATTTCATACTTTTACATGTAGCTGTCCAGTTTTCCCAGCACCACTTATTGAAGAGGCTGTCTTTTCTCCACTGGATATCCTTCCCTCCTTTGTCAAAGATAAGGTGACCATATGTGTGTGGGTTTATCTCTGGGCTCTCTATCCTGTTCCATTGATCTATATTTCTGTTTTTGTGCCAGTACCATATTGTCTTGATTACTGTAGCCTTGTAGTAGAGTCTGAAGTCAGGGAGCCTAATTCCTCCAGCTCCATTTCTCGTTCTCAAGATTGCTTTGGCTATTCGGGGTCTTTTGTGTTTCCATACAAATTGTGAAATTTTTTGTTCTAGTTCTGTAAAAAATGCCAGTGGTAATTTGATAGGGATTGCATTGAATCGGTAGATTGCTTTGGGTAGTATAGTCATTTTCACAATGTTGATTCTTCCAATCCAAGAACATGGTATATTTCTCCACCTATTTGTATCATCTTTAATTTCTTTCATCAGTGTCTTATAGTTTTCTGCATACAAGTCTTTTGTCTCCTTAGGTAGGTTTATTCCTAGATATTTTATTCTTTTTGTTGCAATGGTAAATGGGAGCGTTTTCTTAATTTCACTCTCAGATTTTTCATCATTAGTGTATAAGAATGCCAGAGATTTCTGTGCATTAATTTTGTATCCTGCAACTTTACCAAATTCATTGATTAGCTCTAGTAGTTTTCTGGTAGCATCCTTAGGATTCTCTATGTATAGTATCATGTCATCTGCAAACAGTGACAGCTTTACTTCTTCTTTTCCTATTTGGATTCCTTTTATTTCTTTTTCTTCTCTGATTGCTGTGGCTAGAACTTCCAAAACTATGTTGAATAAGAGTGGTGAGAGTGGGCAACCTTGTCTTGTTCCTGATCTTAGTGGAAATGGTTTCAGTTTTTCACCATTGAGAACGATGCTAGCTGTGGGTTTGTCATATATGGCCTTTATTATGTTGAGGAAAGTTCCCTCTATGCCCACTTTCTGCAAGGTTTTTATCATAAATGAGTGTTGAATTTTGTCAAAAGCTTTCTCTGCATCTATTGAGATGATCATATGGTTTTTCTCCTTCAGTTTGTTGATATGGTGTATCACATTGATTGATTTGCGTATATTGAAGAATCCTTGCATTCCTGGGATAAACCCCACTTGATCATGGTGTATGATCCTTTTAATGTGCTGTTGGATTCTGTTTGCTAATATTTTGTTGAGGATTTTTGCATCTATGTTCATCAGTGATATTGGCCTGTAGTTTTCTTTCTTTGTGATGTCTCTGTCTGGTTTTGGTATCAGGGTGATGTTGGCCTCATAGAATGAGTTTGGGAGTGTTCCTCCCTCTGCTATCTGTTGGAAGAGTTTGAGAAGGATAGGTGTTAGCTCTTCTCTAAATGTTTGATAGAATTCGCCTGTGAAGCCATCTGGTCCTGGACTTTTGTTTGCTGGAAGATTTTTAATCACAGTTTCAATTTCAGTGCTTGTGATTGGTCTGTTCATATTTTCTATTTCTCCCTGGTTCAGTCTCGGCAGGTTGTGCATTTCTAAGAATTTGTCCATTTCTTCCAGGTTGTCCATTTTATTGGCATACAGTTGCTTGTAGTAATCTCTAATAATCTTTTGTATTTCTGCAGTGTCAGTTGTTATATCTCCTTTTTCATTTCTAATTCTATTGATTTGAGTCTTCTCCCTTTTATTCTTGATGAGTCTGGCTAATGGTTTATCAATTTTATTTATCTTCTCAAAGAACCAGCTTTTAGTTTTATTGATCTTTGCTATTGTTTCCTTCACTTCTTTTTCATTTATTTCTGATCTGATCTTTATGATTTCTTTCCTTCTGCTAAATTTGGGGTTTTTTTGTTCTTCTTTCTCTAATTGCTTTAAGTGCAAAGTTAGGTTGTTTATTCGAGATGTTTCCTGTTTCTTAAGGTATGATTGTATTGCTATAAACTTGCCTCTTAGAACTGCTTTTGCTGTATCCCAAAGGTTTTGGGTCGTTGTGTCTCCATTGTCATTTGTTTCTAAGTATTTTTTGATTTCCTCTTTGATTTCTTCAGTGATCACTTCGTTATTAAGTAGTGTATTGTTTAGCCTCCATGTGTTTGTATTTTTTACAAATCTTTTCCTGTAATTGATATCTAGTCTCATAGCGTTGTGGTCGGAAAAGATACTTGATACGATTTCAATTTTCTTAAATTTGCCAAGGCTAGATTTGTGACCCAATATATGATCAATCCTGGAGAATGTTCCATGAGCACTTGAGAAAAATGTGTATTCTGTTGTTTTTGGATGGAATGTCCTATAAATATCAATTAAGTCCATCTTGTGTAATGTATCATTTAAAGCTTGTGTTTCCTTGTTTATTTTCATTTTGGATGATCTGTCCATTGGTGAAAGTGGGGTGTTAAAGTCCCCCATTATAATTGTGTTGCTGTCGATTTCCCCTTTTAATGCTGTTAGTATTTGCCTTATGTATTGAGGTGCTCCTATGTTGGGTGCATAAATATTTACAATTGTTATATCTTCTTCATGGATCGATCCCTTGATCATTATGTAGTGTCCTTCTTTGTCTCTTGTAATAGTCTTTATTTTAAAGTCAATTTTGTCTGATATGAGAATTGCTACTCCAGCTTTCTTCTGATTTCCATTTGCATGGAATATCTTTTTCCATCCCCTTACTTTCAGTCTGTATGTGTCCCTAGGTCTGAAGTGGGTCTCTTGTAGACAGCATATATATGGGTCTTGTTTTTGTATCCATTCAGCCAGTCTGTGTCTTTTGGTGGGAGCATTTAATCCATTTACATTTAAGGTAATTATCGATATGTATGTTCCTATTACCATTTACTTGTTTCGGGTTGTTCTTGTAGGTCTTTTCCTTCTCTTGTGTTTCTTGCCTAGAGAAGTTCCTTTAGGATTTGTTGTAGAGCTGGTTTGGTGGTGCTGAACTCTCTCAGTTTTTGCTTGTCTGTAAAGGTTTTAATTTCTCCATCAAATCTGAATGAGATCCTTGCTGGGTAGAGTAATCTTGGTTGTAGGTTTTTTTCCTTCATCACTTTAAATATGTCCTGCCACTCTCTTCTGGCTTGTAGAGTTTCTGCTGAAAGATCAGATGTTAATCTTATGGGGATTCCCTTGTGTGTTATTTGTTGTTTTTCCCTTGCTGCTTTTAATATGTTTTCTTTGTATTTAATTTTTGACAGTTTGATTATTATGTGTCGTGGCGTGTTTCTCTTTGGGTTTATCCTGTATGGAACTCTCTGTGCTTCCTGGACTTGGTTGACTATTTCCTTTCCTATATTAGGGAAGTTTTCAACTATAATCTCTTCAAATATTTTCTCAGTCCCTTTCTTTTTCTCTTCTTCTTCTGGGACCCCTATAATTCGAATGTTGGTGCGTTTAATGTTGTCCCAGAGGTCTCTGAGACTGTCCTCAGTTCTTTTCATTCTTTTTTCTTTCTTCTGCTCTGCAGTAGTTATTTCCACTATTTTATCTTCCAGGTCACTTATCCGTCCTTCTGCCTCAGTTATTCTGCTATTGATCCCATCTAGAGTATTTTTAATTTCATTTATTGTGTTGCTCATCGTTGCTTGCTTCCTCTTTATTTCTTCTAGGTCCCTGTTAACTGTTTCTTGCAAATTGTCTATTCTATTTCCAAGATTTTGCATCATCTTCACCATCATTATTCTAAATTCTCTTTCAGGTAGATTGGCTATTACCTCTTCATCTGTTAGGTCTGGTGTGTTTTTATCTTGCTCCTTCATCTGTTGTGTTTTTTTCTGTCTTCTCATTTCGCTTATCTTACTGTGTTTGAGGTCTCCTTTTTGCACGCTGCAGGTTCGTAGTTCCTGTTGTTTTTGGTGGCTGTCCCCAGTGGCTAAGGTTGGTTCAGTGGGTTGAGTAGATTCCCTGGTTGGGGGGACTAGTGCCTCTGTTCTGGTGGATGAGGCTGGATCTTGTCCTTCTGGTGGGCAGGTCCTCGTCTGGTGGTGTGTTTGGGGATGTTGGTAACCTTATTATGATTTTAGGCAGTCTCTCTGCTAATGGATGGGGCTGTAGACCTGTCTTGCTCTTTGTTGGGGATAGGGTGTCCAGCACTGTTCTTTGCTGGTCCTTGAGTGAAGCTGGGTCTTGGTGTTGAGATGGAGGTCTCTGGGAGATTTTCGCCGTCTGATATTACGTGGAGCTCGGAGGTCTCTTGTGGACTAGTGTCTTGAGGTTGGTTCTCCCACCTCAGGGACACCGCCCTGGTGCCTGGCTGGGGCGCCAAGAACCTTTAATCCACACGGCTCAAAATAAAAGGTAGAATAAATAGAGAGGAAAGAAAAGGAAGGAAGGAGGGAGGGAGGGAAGGAAGGAAGAAAGGAAGGAAGATATGAAGGAAGGAAGCAAGAAAGCAAGGACGGAAGGTGCAGAGGAAGAAAGGGAGGAAGGAAGAGAGGAAGGGAGGAAAGAAGGGGGAAGGAAGGAAGAAAGGAGGGAAGGAGGGAAGAAAGGAAGAAAGAAAGGGAGAAGACAGAGTAGTATAAAGTATAGTTATTAAAATAAAAAATAATTATTAAGAAGAAAAATTTCCTTTTAAAAAACAAACAAACAAAAAAAACACAAACAAACAAACAAACAAACAAAAAACAGAAAAATGGGTCGGTCTAACCCTAGGACAAATGGTGCAAGCAAAGCTATACAGACAAAATCTCACACAGCAGCACACACATACACACCCACAAAAAGAAAAAAAAGGGGGAAATAATAGTATATCTTGCTCCCAAAGTCCACCTCCTCAACTTGGGATGATTCGTTGTCTATTCAGGTTTTCAACAGATGCAGGGCACTTCAAGTTGATTGTGGAGCTTTAATCCGCCGCTTCTGAGGCTGTTGGGAGAGATCTCCCCCTCTCCTCTCTGTTCGCACAGTTCCTGGGGTTCAGCTTTGGACTTGGTCCCGCCTCTGCGTGTAGGTTGTCCGAGGGCGACTGCCCTTCGCTCAGACAGGACGATGTTAAAGGAGCAGTTGATTCGGGGGCTCCAGCTCACTCAGGCTGGGGGAGGGAGTGGCACGGGGGCGGGGCGAGTCTGCGACGTCAGAGGCCGACGTGACGCTGCACAGGCCCAAGGCGCGCCGTGCGTTCTCCCGGGGAAGCTGTCCCTGGATCCCGGGACCCCGGCAGTGGCGGACTGCACGGGCTCCCGGGAGGGCCGGTGTGGAGAGTGACCTGTGCTCACACACAGGCCTCTTGGTGGTGGCAGCAGCAACCTTAGCGTCCGACACCCGTCTCTACTGTCCGTGCCGACAGCCGCGGCTCGCGCCCGTTTCTGGAGCTCCTCTACGCGGTGCTCTTAATCCCCTCACCTCACACCCGAGGAAGCAAAGAGGCAAGAAAAAGTCTCTTGTCTCTTCGGCAGCTCCGCGCCCGGTTCTAGGGCTCCTTTAAGCGGCGCACTTAATCCCCTCTCCTCGCGCCCAGGCAGCAAAGAGGGAGGAAAAGGTCTCTTGCCTCTTCGGCAGCTCCAGACTTCTCCCGAACTCCCTCCCGGCCAGCCGTGGCGCACTAGCCCCCTTCAAGCTGTCTTCACTCTGCCAACTCCAGCCCTTTCCCCGGGATCCGACTGAAGCCCGAGCCTCAGCTCCCGGCCCCGCCCGCCCCAGCGGGCGAGCAGACAAGCCTCTCGGGCCGGTGAGCGCCGGTCGGCACCGATCCTCTGCGGGAATCTCTCCGCTTTGCCCTCCGCACCCCTGTGGCTGAGCTGTCCTCCGCGGCTCCGGAGCTTCCCCCTCCGGCGCCCGCAGTCTCCGCCCGCGAAGGGGCCTCTAGTGTGTGGGAGTCTTTCCTCCTTCTCGGCTCCCTCCCACTGGCGTAGGTCCCGTCCCTATTCTTTTGTCCCTGTTTATTCTTTTTTCTTTTGCCCTACCCAGATATGTGGGGAGTTTCTTGCCTTTTTGGAGGTCCGAGGTCCTCTGCCAGCGTTCGGTGGGTGCTCTACAGGAGAAGCTCCACGTGTAGATGTATTTCTGATGTCTCTGTGAGGAGGAAGGAAATCTCCGCGTCTTACTCTTCCGCCATCTTTAAGCCGTCTCCCCTTTTCTCCTTTATTCTGTTGATATGACGTGTTACATTGATTGATAATTGAATGGTAAAATTTACATTTCTGAGATAATCCTCATTTGGTCAAAATGCATTGTCCTCTTCATATATTGTTGGATGTGGATTGCAAATATTTTGTGAAAAACTTACATCTATGTTAATGAGGGTTATTGGTTACTGATTTTTGGGGGGTGTGGGGTGGGTATGTCTCAGTCAGGTTTTGGTTTCAGGATTCTGCTGACCTCATAAAAACAAGATGGGAGTTGTCTCTTCATCTGTTTTTTGAGAAGGTTTGGTAGGGTTGGTATTGTTTATTTAATAAACGTTTGATAGATTTCACCAGCTAATTATTTGTTTCTGGAGTTCTATTTGAGGAAAAGTTCATGATATCAAACTCAGTGTCTTCAAAAGATATAGAACTACTCTTATTTTTTATTTCTTCTTATGCCAGTTTGGGTAAGTTTCGTTTTCCAAGAAATTTTTCTATTTCATTTAAGTTATTGAACATATTGTCATAAATTTGTTCATAATATTCTGTCATGATTCATGTAACATCCATAAGATCATTTATTGTAGATACTGGCAATTTTCTTAGTCAGTCTTGCTAGGGATTTATCAATATTTTTAATTTTTTTCAGAAAACCAAATTTTTGCCTTGTTAATTTAAGCTATTGTCTATTTTCTGTTTCAGTTATATCTGTTCTTACCTTTATAATTACCTACCATCTATTTACTTTGGGTTTAATTTGCTCATCTTCTTCTAGATTCTTAAAGTAGAACCTAAAATTGATGATAAACCTTTTTCCTTTTCTTATCTAAATTTTTAAACCATAAATTTCCCTCCATGAACCTCCTAGGTTATATCCCACAAAATGTGATGTACCATTACGAGCATAAGTCAATGTATCTTCTAATCGTCCTTGTGATTTCTTCTTTTATCCATAGTTTATTTAAAACTGTGTAGTTAAATTTCTAAATATCTTAGAGTTACTGACTCCTAATTTAATAGTTTTGTGATCAGAGAATGGACTCTGTAAGATGTCAATCCTTTTAAGTTTATCGAAACTTTTTTTTATTTTCAAGCATATGGTTGGCCTGTTAGGCTTCCAGGTACACTTGGAAAGAATGTGTTTCTGCCATTCTTATGTGTGATGTTCTTTATTTTTATCATTAATATTTTTTCCCAAGTACAAGTAATTTTATTTTATTTTATTTTTTATTTTTTAACATCTTTATACAATGGTGTGTTAGTTTCTGCTTTATAACAAAGTGAATCGGCTATACATATACTGTGTTGTGTTCTTTAAATGTCAACGGGTTCAAGGTGGTTGATAATTCTGTCAGGTCTTTTATATCCTTACTATCTTCTCTGGTTGTTCTATCACTAACTGAGAGATTGGTGTTAAAATCTCCAGCTATGATTATGAATTTGTCTGTTTTCACTGTAGTTCTGTCAGTTTTTGCTTCATGATTTTGAAACCTTGTTATTAGGAGTATATACATTTATAATTCTTTAATTGTTATATATTCCCAAATGAACAGGCTATTTGTGGTTGTAAGTGTTCTTCTTTTCTCTGGTTATACTCCTTGTCATGAAGTCAATTTTTTACAGTATGAATTTGCTGGCACAGTTTTCTTATGTGTACTGTTTGCACGGTACATATTTTTCCATTACATATTTGACTTTCAACCCCTCTGAAACTTTACACAAAGGTAATTATTTTATTTTGTTTAAAATTTTCTTAACACCTTTATCGGAGTATAATTGCTTTACAATGGTGTGTTGGTTTCTTCTGTATAACAAAGTGAATCAGCTATATGTATACATATATCCCCATATACCCTCTCTCTTGTATCTCCCTCGCACCGTCCGTATCCCACCCCTCTAGGTGGACATAAAGCACCAAGCTGATCTCTCTCTGCTATGCAGCTGCTTCCCACTAGCTAGCTGCTTTACATTTGGTAGTGTATATATGTCAATGCTACCCTCTCACTTCGTCCCAGCTTACTCTTCCCCCTACCTGTGTCCTCAAGTCCATTCTCTGTGTCTGTGTCTTTATTCCTGTCCTGTCCCTAGGTTCATCAGAATCATTTTATCTTTTTTTAGATTCCATATATATGTGTTAGCATACGGTATTTGTTTTTCTCTTTCTTACATACTTCACTCTATATGACAGACTGTAGGTCCATCCACCTCGCTACAGATAACCCAATTCTGTTCCTTTTTATGAATCTAAGCATATCTTGATGTTAGTTAGACTTAAACTTTCCTAGCATTTTAACCCCAGAAAAACATTTCAAGTCTTATAACACTATTGGAGGTGGAGTGGAAGGAAGCAGATTAATTCTATGAGATTATTCCTGTACTAAATATAGTTTTTCTGTGGCATACAGTCATGAATGATTTATGTACCAGAGAAAGTACTCTTTAAGCAAGTTGATTGACGTTGCTCTTCAGAAACATCTGATGTTCAGATTGTATTTGGAAATAATCTTTCCCACTGAAAAACAGGACTGGTAACCTCTGGAACGGAATGCCTTTGAATTACAATAGGAATTACTTGGCATCTGGAAATGGGATTAAAAGAGAAGAACTCCAAGCTAGTAATCAAAAGGATAAGGTAGAAAGTGTTTTTGTCATAAAAGGAGAAACACACTAGTCATTATTTGAATATCTTGGTTTCTGATTACTGCTAACTTGCAAACTGGCCCCATCCAATTCCCTTTCACATGCCTTACTTAATTCCATTTCATTGAGTGATTTTTGTGGTTAATGAAGGTCAAAGAATGGAAAGCTCTGTTTAAGAATCCATACAAATAATAAATACATGCTTGGAAATAGTGTGAGAAGTTCATACAAGATTAACAAATAAGTTAAAAAGAATAATTACCAGATTTAACGTTTTACTTAGTTGAAACCAGAATTTCCCTTACCGTTTGTTTATCTTTCCTTCCCAATGAGATTTTTTCAATTGTCATCTAGTGAACAAATTACTTTTGACTTTCTTTGTTTTTCTTCATTCACTCATTCATCCATTTATTCACTTGTTCCCTTTAAGGTGGTTTAAAAGGCTTCATTATCCCAAACCCACATACTAGTATTAGAGTAATATTTACATAACAGTTAGTTATAAGAAATAGTTCAATCAGGAAGCTGCTGTTGCATCCTTTGATGTTTGCCCTTAATTTCTCATTCCAACCCCCTTCCCAGTGTTGCCTTATATTTTGTATATCTAATGAATTACAAACAATAGACTTCATTACATTTTTTTAAAAAAATAATTAAACTCGGGGAAAGTATAAGTCATTGATTCAGTAGAAAGGTAAAATTTATTTATTTTTTCTGTAACAATTTCACTTCTGTTATATAAACTCTTTAAGTAATTTCTTTTCTTGAGCTGAATGCCAGGATGCCATTTCATCTAAAGAGAGGTATCCTCACTTGGGAAACTTAGAGACTACTTATCTAGAAATGCACCTTGACTGAGAGATCTGCTTTTGTTTTCCTCCCCAACTAGCTTTAAATTCTTAAATTGCTTTTTGCTCTTTACAATAGAAAGATGTTCAATAATGTACACACAGTGCCAGCTGAAATACACTCATTTAATATGCATTTAAACTGTCACAATCTTTGACTGTTGCTGTTTGCTAGTTTTGGCAGTTTAGCCAGTATCAGTCCCTACTTTTTCACTTCATGTTTTTTTCTTTTGTTTTTGACTGCTAAGGATGAGGAGGAAAGCTTCTCCCACCTTGACACTCACTTTGTTTTGTAGCCTCTTAGTCAAGACGTGGGGAGATGGGGAGGCAGAACCAGATGTACAGTCATGATAATGCTACAGGAAACAACTACACTAAATAACAGCAAACTAAACATCACACCAAAGGAGATGTACCCCTATGGGATACAGTGCAGTCCTTGACAATGATGAGGACTTATCCCTATCTCTGTATTTCTGTCTCTGTTTGTATGTCTCTGTCTCTCTGTCATTCCCTATCTCCATCTGTATTGTCTCTGTCTGCATCCCTGTCTATCTCTATGTACCTCTCTCTTTGTCTACCTCTGTCTCTGTCTCAGTCTGTCTATCTCTGTCACTCTCTGTCTCTGTCTTACTATCCCTATCCTTCTGTTTCCCTCTGTCTCTGACAAGCTGTGCCTCTCTGACTGTGTCTGTCTGTGTCTCTATCTTTCTGTCTCTGTCTCTGTATCTCTCTGGTGTTTCTATATCTGTCTGTATTGGTATCTCTCTGTGTGCATGTGTCTCTTTCTCCATCTCTCTGTCTCTGTCTTTCCCTTTCTGTCTCTGTCTCTCTGTCTCTCTTCTCTCTCTCCCTCTCCCTCCCTCCCTCCCTCTATCCCTCTCTCTATGTCTCTGTCTTTGTCTCTCTCCATCACTATCTCTATGTCTACGTTTCAATGTGACTCTCTTTCTCTGTTTATCTGTCTCTGTCTCTGCATCTGTCACTAAGTCTGTCTGTCTCCGACTTCCCATCTGTGTCTATCAGCCTCTACCTGTCGCCGTCTCTATCTGTAACCGTTGCTGTCTGTCTTATTTTGTACTTGTGTCTTTCAGTCCCTGTCTGTGTCTGTTTTTCTCTTTCTCTCTGTCTCTGTCTCTATATATTTCTATCTGTCTGTGTCTGCCCCTTTTTGTGTATCCCTATCTATCTGTCTCTTCTTGGGGAGGAGGTTTAATATCTGGCTCTGTCCATCTGTTGGGCTTTCTCAGCCTACCTGACCAGCTGTCTCTATTTTTCTGTCAGGATGTCCTGTCTGGCTGTTTCTGCCTCTGGCTCTGTTACATCTTTTGATAGTCTGTCTCTGTCTCTCCCTATCTTAAGGAGACAGGGATGAAAGGTTATTACAATTCAGTACACAAACCCTCTTCTCTTAGGTTCCCTTCCAGTGGTGTCCCAGAGACAGATGCTGTAAAAAGATGAAGGTTAGCATTCACGGTCAAAGACATAAGAGACAGAAATAAACAATGGCCTATGAAGGAGAAAGCAGTGTCCCAAGGATGTAGGTGGGATGGACACAGACAGCACACAAGTTTAAAGTATGCTACTGTGGAAAGGGTTTATATATAAACAGCACTAAATGACATTGGAATTTTAATGAAAGATCCATCATATGCTAGAAAAAGAAAACCATCTTCTTTAAGAGGAAAATAAAAACAAGAGGGAGTGTCTAGCCACAGGGTCTACAGGAAGGTGCTTGCCAAGTCTCAAACAAACAATTTGGACATGGGCTTCCCTGGTGGCGCAGTGGTTGAGAGTCCGCCTGCCGATGCAGGGAACACGGGTTTGTGCCCCAGTCCGGGAAGATCCCACATGCCGCGGAGCGGCTGGGCCCGTGAGCCATGGCCGCTGAGCCTGTGCGTCCGGAGACTGTGCTCTGCAACAGGAGAGGCCACAACAGTGAGAGCCCCGCATACCGCAAAAAAAAAAAAAAAAAAAAAAAAAAAAAAAAGAATTTGCACATGAAGCTGCCTGATGAGAGTTAAAATAGCAAAATACATCTATTTTATATAAGTACACAACACAAACCATGGGATTATACATGAAATTTTGAATTGGGGTAGTAAAAAACACATTGGAATAAGTGGATTGAAACAAGATCCAAGGTTCCAATGTCATCTCCTGTTCATCTAGTAACATGACTCCTAAGAGTCATGACTTCATATTTTTGAGCCCACATAAGGTTCCACCCTTTCCTTGTCCACTCAGCTACCTGGGCCTTGATGCCCTTCACTTTATTCAGGATAAATTTCTTGAAAGGGGTGTATCACCTGCCCCATATTCCAAGGTTTACTTGCATGACTCCCGTTACCATCTAAATGACATAGACTCTCAAATTAACAGACCTCTTCTTTGAATACAGAACTATAGGCAACGGTCTGCCCCACAATGTGGAAATCTCAAAGGTGCTGCAATATACAAAGGAACAAAATCGAACTTATGGTCTAGGCAACCAATTTTAATCTAACTGTAGCTTCCTTCCTCATTTGAGTAAATAAATAGAAAGACATTGATGGTGGTAAGGAGATAACAACCAAGACGTTGGCTGAAAGTTATTCTTCCTCAAGTGTTTGTTTGAGTTTCAGAAATCAAATTTGTCTGTTCATGATGCTCTAATGATAGGTGGCGTTTTCTCTAGTAGGCAAGAGAACTGAAATTTACCTCATTTACTTAGACAAAAAATAGCCAATTGACATATGAACAGTCTTTGGGAAAGATTTGTTCTAACGGTGCAGGGGCAAGTTGGGTTTAGTCTGTGAACACATTTTCCACATCGATTGTTATGATTAGATTCTGAGATTAGACAACAAAGTATAATTTCCCTCCATGTTGTAGCAATATTTAACTATCAAAATTTCCTTAAAGACTAGCAGGGTAATATGATGCAGTGGAAGGGATTAGAAACCACCTGGGCAAATTCATGCAAACATTTGAATACCCAAAAGATCCTTAACTCTCTGAAATGTATTCATCATATAAACACAATGCGTTACATTGGTGATACCTGTCAATTATTTAAGAAATTAAAATTAAAATTATACAAGGCGATGGTAAAAATAGGAATCTACAAGCAACTTATTGTTTTCATTAGCATGTTTGAAGCACATGGAATTTTATGAAGAACGGTGACTCTAAGTGAATTAAAATTTTCCAAGCAGTCACGAAGAGCATGTTTTGGATGAAGGCAAGGGGCTGTATATGATCCACCAGCAGGTGAGGAGACTTCCTGTAAGAGGTACATTCTCCAAAATGGTAGCCCCTAGTCATTTGTGCGTATTTAAATTGATTAAAATTAAGTAAAATTGAAAATTTAGTCTCTCAGTCTCGTGACATTTGAAGTGCTCAGTGGCTGCATGTTAACAGTGGCTACTGCACTGTGTGCAGCACAGATATGGGACATTTCTATCAGTGCAGAGATTTCTGATAAATAGTGCTATTCTATAATAACTTGCCCCAAGTAAATTTTACATTTCTTTCTACTTCTGAATACATAGGTTGCCTGGATAACCTCTAAGTGGGTTGATGATGTTTGTGGGGGTGGGGAGGAGTTATAAAAATGGGAATTCAAAGTGGTCACATTTCGATTTGCAGGGTCTCATCAGGATCTCATTTGTCTCACCGTGCTTGTTGAGATGGTACGGAGGCTGGGGCCTGGGCTTGAAGAAGGTTTGTAGCCACCCACAGGAATGGTTTGTTCTGAAGACCTGTCCTCTGGAATTAGAGGAATTTGGGTCTTATTGTGTGTGGTCCATAGAGCATGTAACCTGGTAGTCAGACCATCATCTCAAACTCATTGTCCAAAACTCAGCCTTTCCCTTCCCTCTCCCATTCCACTATCATGAAAATCTATTTTCAATATATTTTATGTTTGATTTCTTATTTTGCTGTTCATCTTCTTAATATCTCCACCAGTATGCCAGCCCTCTTCTCAGTCTCAAGGCCTGGTAATTGCCTGTTGAAAGGATACAAAATAAATGTCTTTGTGAATGGAATGTTATGTTAGAAATATTAGCATGTGGGGTTATTGTAGTAAACACATCTGCTTCTTTGTTTTGCTCTGTCATCAAGTTTAATGTGACACAATATATCAATTCCTCCCACCTAAGGACCACCAGGAACACATTTGTAGTTGAACAAGCTGGGTTTACTTTTCCTTTCAGTGAAGAAGAACACACACAATGAGGAACAGTGGGTCATATAAGTAAGAGGGTGATAGAAAAGGGATATTAAAACATTTTGACTTATTTTAGGTGATTTGGGTGAGGTCTTAAGGAAGCAGAGTTTTGATCTGGATTGGATACTATCAGGAAGACAGGGCATTCCTATGACTCATTATCTTCATAAACCTCTTGTATAGAGAGAATAGATTAGAGAGAGGTTAAAGCTGTAATTGGTGATAACAAACAAACAAAGAAAAAAACAAAAACCCCGCAACTAGCTGTTATTCCTATTAGCTAGGAGAGGGATATATGGTGTTTTGTACAGTGATCTTGCCTTTTTCTGTACTTAGAAAAAAACTTATGGAGCAGCTTTTCTTGTGTCTCACTTTATCATGATCTCAGAGTGAAGAGATCTCATGATCTCATCTGAAGTTGGCATTCTGTGAGATTTTTTAATGTCTAAAGGTAGAATCACATGCCCTAGCCTGGATGTCAAGAGATATTTTTAGTACCCCCTTTTGGCCCAACACATTAATCCATGTTATCTAGATTGCCACCATTGCTCTGATTTTGCTGATGAGGAATTTATTTAGAGAATGTAGTCTTTAGTTGGACATGGGTTGATCTCTCCCGTTACTTTTGTTATAGAATGCATCGTTGAATGCTCTGATGTGACATTGGTTGTGCAATAGCATTTAAGACTCTGGACAGGATGCACTGGCTAACTGCAAAACAAGTAATCATACAAAACACAATGATTATTAGTCCTTGAAACAAGTCTTGAAGTCAAGGGCCTAGATTATAAAAACCAGGCAATGAATCTAGCTGCGTTCACTTCTGATAGCCACATGACTTTTGTCAGAATCAAAGACAAGTTTGGGGCTGTCCTTGCTAGTTATTATTTTCCCAAATATGAGGATAGCAGGTCACAAAGATATATGAATAGGGATCCAGTTACTCTTCCTTGGAGATATTTAAAAAGAAATTGGTTTGACTGTTTCTGGATAATCCCCCCCACCCACCCACACCAGGGGAACAAGATCTGCTGGAATGTTCCATTTTACATATCTGAAAGTCTCTAACAATTATGCTGAACACACAAGATAAGTTAGCATATGCCATATGGGTGTTTTACAAGATGTTATGTAAGAAAGAGTACCCCAGTGTGGCACAGACTATATCCGGAGTATAAGTATCATTTATCACAGCAAGAGAAAGCCAATTTTGTGTTCCTCAAGGCAAACAAACTGTATTTAGCAGAGTTAACCAGTTGCACAAAGCAGGTGACTATCATGAACAAATGGAATACCATGAGCAAATTTGACTATCTGGGCCTGGATGGCCCCAATATTGGAGCCTACTCCTGATTGAGTAGGACTTGCTTATAGGATTGTAATGACCTAAGCAGGAGGTCAGTGTCCAATTTTCAAAATCTGGAGGTTGGGATTAATGCTGTAAGGAGGACGTGGGAAAGAAGGTGGCGGAAGAGTGAGACGCGGAGATCACCTTTCTCCCCAAAAATACATCAGAAATACATCTACACGTTGAATTGCTCCTATAGAACACCCACTGAACGCTGGAAGAAGACCTCAGACCTCCTAAAAGGCAAGAAACACCCCACGTACCTGGATAGAGCAAAAGAAAAAAGAATAAACAGAAACTAAAGAATAGGGACGGGACCTGTACCAGTTGGAGGGAACTGTGAAGGAGGAAAGGTTTCCACACAATAGAAGCCTCTTTGCGGGCAGAGATTGCGTGTGGCAGTTCGGGAGAGCTTCTGTGTCATGGAGGAGAGTGCAGTAACAGGGTGCAGAAGGCATAGAGGAGAGATTCCTTCAGAGGACCAGTGCCGATCAGCACTCACCAGCCTGAGAGGCTTGTCTGCTCACCCGCCCAGAAGGGCGGGGGCTGGGAGCTGAGTCTCGGGCTTCAGTCAGAAGCCGGGAGAGGATAGGGGTTGGCAGGGAGAACACAGCCTGAAGGGGTTAGTGCACCACGGCTAGCCGGGAGGGAGTCCGGGAAAAGTCTGGAGCTGCCGAAGAGGCAAGAGACATTTTATTTCCTCGTTGCTTCCTGGGGCGCAAGGAAAGGGGATTAAGCGTGCCACTTAAAGGAGCTCCAGAGATAGGCACAGAGCTGCCAAAGAGACAAGAATTTTTCTTGCCTCTTTGTTTCCTGGTGTGAGAGGAGAGGGGATTAAGCGCACCGCGTAAAGGAGCTCCGGAAATGGGCGTGAGCCGCGGCTGTTGGCACAGACACCAGAGACGGGCGTGAGACGCTAGGGCTGCTCTTGCCGCCTACAGGAAGCCTGTGTGAGAGCACAGGTCACTCTCCACACCTTCCCTTCCGGGAGCCTGTGCAACCTGCCATTGCCAGGGTCCTGGGATCCAGGGACAGCTTCCCTGGGAGAGCGTGCGGCGTGCCTCGGGCTGGTGCAGCATCCCCCTGGCCTCTGCCACTGTGGGCTCGCCCCGCATCTGTGCCCCTCCCTTCCCTAGGCCTGAGTGAGCCAGAGTCCCCGAATCAGCTGCTCCTTTAACCCCGTCCTGTCTGAGCTAAAAGCAGACGCCGCTGGACGACCTATGTGCAGAGGCGGGGCCAAGTCCAAAGCTGAACACCAGGAGCTGTGCGAACAAACAGGAGAGGGGGAGGTCTCTCCCAGCAGCCTCAGAAGCAGCGGATTAAAGCTCCACAATCAGCTTGAAGTGCCCTTCATTTGTGGAATACCTGAATAGACAGCTAAATATCCCAAGTTGAGGAGGTGGACTTTGGGAGCAAGATATATTATTATTTTCCCCTTTTTCTCTTTTTGTGAGTGTATATGTGTGTGCTGCTGTGTGAGATTTTGTCTGTATAGCTTTGTTTTCACCATTTGTCCTAGGGTTCTGACCGCCCCATTTTTTTGTTGTTTTTTTAAATAAAATTTTTCTTCTTATAACTTTATTGTATCCTCCTTTATCTTTCTTTCTCTCTTTCTTTCTTCCTTTCTTCCTTCCTTCCCTCCTTTCTTCCTCCCTGCCTTCCTCCAACTCTTCCTCCCTTCCTCCCTCCCTTCCTTCCTTCCTTCCTCCCTCCCTTCCTTCATTCATTTCTTCCTTCCTTTCTTCTTTCCTTCCTTTCTTGCTGCCTTCCTTCCTTCCTTCATTTCGTCCTTCCTTCCTTGGTTCCTTCCTTTCTTGCTTCCTTCCTTCATTTCTTCCTCCCTTCCTTCCTCCCTTTCTTCATCTCTTCCTTCCTTCCTACTTTCATTTCTCCCTTCCTTCCTTCCACCCTTCCTTCCTTCCTCCCTTCAAGTCTTCCTTCCTTCCTTCATTTCTTTCCTTTCTATTTTTGTTCCCTTGTACTTTGAGCCGTGTAGATTAAAGGATCTTGGTGCCCCAACGAGGCGTTAGGGCTGTGTCTCTGAGGTGGGACAACCAACTTCAGGACACTGGTCCACAAGAGACCTCCCACCTCCACATAATATCAAACGGTAAAAATCTCCCAAAGATCTCCATCTCAACACCAAGAACCAGCTTCACTCAACGACCAGCAAACTATAGTGCTGGACACCCTATGCCCAACAAATAGCAAGACAGGACTACAGGCCCATCCATTAGCAGAGAGGCTGCCTAAAATCATAATAAGGCTACTGACATCCCCAAACACACCACCAGATGTGGACCTGCCCACCAGAAAGACAAGATACAGCCTCATCCACCAGAACATAGGCACTAGTCCTCCCAACCAGGAAACCTACTCAACCCACTGAACCAACCTTAGCAACTGGGGACAGACACCAAAAACAACGGGAACTACGAACCTGCAGCCTGCAAAAAGGAGACCCCAAACACAGTAAGTGAAATGAAAAGACAGAAAAACACATACCAGATGAAGGAGCAAGGTAAAAACCCACCAGACCTAACAAATGAAGAGGAAATAGGCAGTCTACCTGAAAAAGAATTCAGAATAATGATAGTAAAGATGATTCAAAATCTTGGAAATAGAATAGACAAAATGCAAAAAAAATTTAACAAGGACCTAGAAGAAATAAAGAGGAAGCAAGCAACGATGAACAACACAATAAATGAAATGAAAAATACTCTAGATGGGATCAAAAGCAGAAAAACTGAGGCAGAAGAATGGATAAGTGACCTGGCAGATGAAATAGTGGAAATAACTACAGCAAAGCAGAATAAAGAAAAAAGTATAAAAAGAACTGAGGACAGTCTCAGACACCTCTGGGACAACATTAAATGCACCAACATTCAAATTATAGGGGTCTCAGAAGAAGAAGAAAAAAAAAAAAACAGACTGAGAAAATGTTTGAAGAGATTATAGTTGAAAACTTCCCTAATATGGGAAAAGAAATAGTCAATCAAGTCCAGGAACCACAGAGAGTCCAATACAGGATAAATCGAAGGAAAAACACGCCAAGACACATAATACTCAAACTGTCAAAAATTAAATACAAAGAAAACATATTAAAAGCAGCAAGGTAAAAACAGCAAATAACACACAAGGGAATCCCCATAAGGTTAACAGCTGTTATTTCAGCAGAAACTCTACAAGCAAGAAGGGAGTGGTAAGACATATTTAAAGTGATGAAGGAAAAATACCTACAACCAATATTACTCTACCCAGCAAGGACCTCATTCAGATTTGATGGAGAATTTAAAACCTTTACAGACAAGCAAAAGCTGAGAGAGTCCAGCGCCACCAAACCAGCTTTACAACAAATGCTAAAGGAACTTCTCTAGGCAAGAAACACAAGAGAAGGAAAAGACCTACAAAAACAAACCCGAAAAAATTAAGTAAATGGTATTAGGAACATACATATCGATAATTACCTTAAATGTAAATGGATAAAATGCTCCCACCAAAAGACACAGACTGGCTGAATGGATACAAAAACAAGACCCATATATATGCTGTCTACAAGAGACCCACTTCAGACCTAGGGACACATACAGGCTGAAAGTGACGGGATGTAAAAAGATAATCCATGCAAATGGAAATCAGAAGAAAGCTGGAGTAGCAATTCTCATATCAGACAAAATAGACTTTAAAATAAAAACTATTACAAGAGACAAAGGAGGACACTACATGATGATCAAGGGATTGATCCATGAAGAATAAATAACAATTATAAATATTTATGCACCCAACATAGGAGCACCTCAATATATAAGGTAAATACTAACAGCCATAAAAGGGGAAATCGACAGTAACACAATCATAGTAGGGGACTTTAACACCCCACTGTCACCAATGGACAGATCATCCAAAATGAAAATAAATAAGGAAACACAAGCTTTAAATGATACATTACACAAGATCGACTTAATTGATATTTATAGGACATTCCATCCAAAAACAACACAATACAGATTTTTCTCAAGTGCGCATGGAACATTCTCCAGGATAGATCATGTATTGGGTCACAAATCTAGCCTTGGTAAATTTAAGGAAATTGAAATCGTATAAAGTATCATTTCGAACCACAATGCTATGAGACTAGATATCAATTACAGGAAAAGTTCTGTAAAAATTACCAAAAAATGGAGGCTAAACAATACACTACTTGATAATGAAGTGATCACTGAAGAAATCAAAGAGGAAATCAAAAAAATACTAAGAAACAAATGAAAATGGAGACACGACGACCCAAAACCTATGATATGCAGCAAAAGCAGTTCTAAGAGGGAAGTTTATACCAATACAATCCTACCTTAAGAAAAAGGAAACATCTCGAATAAACAACCTAACTTTGCACCTAAAGCAATTAGAGAAGAAGAACAAAAAACCCTAAATTTAGCAAAAGGAAAAAATCATAAAGACCACATCAGAAATAAATGAAAAATAAATGAAGGAAATGATAGCAAAGATCAATAAAACTAAAAGCTGGTTCTTTGAGAAAATAAATAAAATTGATAAACAATTAGCCAGACTCATCAAGGAAAAAAGGGAGAAGACTCAAATCAATAGAATTAGAAATGAAAAAGGAGACGTAACAACTGACACTGCAGAAATACAAAAGATTATTAGAGATTACTACAAGCAACTCTATGCCAATAAAATGGACAACCTGGAAGAAATGAACAAATTCTTAAAAATGCACAATGTGCTGACACTGAAACAGGAAGAAATAGAAAAAATGAACAGACCAATCACAAGCAGTGAAATTGAAACTGTGATTTAAAATCTTCCAGCAAACAAAAGTCCAGGAACAGATGGCTTCACAGGCGAATTCTATCAAACATTTAGAGAAGAGATAACACCTATCCTTCTCAAACTCTTCCAAAAGGTAGCAGAGGGAAGAACACTCCCAAACTAATTCTATGAGGCCACCATCACCCTGATACCAAAACCAGACAAAGACGTCACAAAGAAAGGCCAATATCCCTGATGAACATAGATGCAAAAATCCTCAACAAAATAGTAGCAAACAGAATCCAATAGCACATAAAAAGGATCATACACCATGATGAAGTGGGGTTTATCCCAGGAATGCAAGGATTCTTCAATATATGCAAATCAATCAACATGATACACCATATCAACAAACTGAAGAAGAAAACCCATATGATCATCTCAATAGATGCAGAGAAAGCTTTTAATAAAATTCAACACCAATTTGATAGAAACCCTGCTGAAAGTACACATAGAGGGAACTTTCCTGAACATAATAAAGACCATATATGACGAACCCACAGCCAGCATCATTCTGAATGGTGAAAAAGTGAAACCATTTCCACTAATATCAGGAACAAGACAAGGTTGCCCACTCTTACCGCTCTTATTCAACATAGTTTTGGAAGTTCTCACCACAGCTATCAGAGAGGAAAAAGAAATAAAAGGAATCCAAATCGGTAAAGAAGAAGTAAATCTGTCACTGTTTGCAGATGACATGATGCTATACAGAGAGAATCCTAAGGATGCTACCAGAAAACTATTAGAGCTAATCAATGAATTTGGTAAAGTAGCAGGATACAAAATTAATGCACAGAAATCTCTGGCATTTGTATACACTAATGATGAGAAATCTGAGAGTGAAGTTAAGAAAACACTCCCATTTACCACTGCAACAAAAAGAATAAAATATCTAGGAATAAACCTACCTAAGGAGACAAAAGACCTGTATGCAGAAAACTATAAGATACTGATGAAAGAAATTAAAGATGATACAAATAGGTGGAGAAATATACCATGTTCTTGGATTGGAAGAATCAACATTGTGAAAATGACTCTATTACCCAAAGCAATCTACAGATTCAATGCAATTCCTATGAAACTACCACTGGCATTTTCTGCAGAACTAGAACAAAAATTTCAAAATTTGTATGGAAACACAAAAGACCCCGAATAGCCAAAGAAATCTTGAGGACGAAAAATGGAGCTGGAGGAATCAGGCTCCCTGACTTCAGACCATACTAAAAAGCTACAGTAATCAAGACAGTATGGTACTGGCACAAAAACAGAAATATAGATCAATGGAACAGGATAGAAAGCTCAGAGATAAACACACACACAAATGGTCACCTTATCTTTGATAAAGGAGGCAAGAATATACACTGGAGAAAAGACAGCCTCTTCAAAAAGTGCTGCTGTGGAAACTGGACAGGTACATGTAAAAGAATGAAAGTAGAACACTCCCTAACACCATACACAAAAATAAACTCAAAATGGGTTAAAGACCAACATGTAAGGCCAGAAACTATCAAACTCTTAGAGGAAAACATAGGCAGAACACTCTATGACATAAATCACAACAAGATACTTTTTGACCCACCTCTTAGAGAAATGGAAATAAAAACAAAAATAAACAAATGGGACCTAATGAAACTTAAAAGCTTTGGCACAGCAAATGATACCATGAAAAACACCAAAAGTCAACCATCAGAATGGCACAAAACAGTTGCAAATGAAGCAACTGACAAAGGATTAATCTCCAAAATTTATAAGCAACTCATGCAGCTCACAAACAAAAAAACAAACAACCCAATCCAAAAATGGGCAGAAGATCTAAAGAGACATTTCTCCAAAGAAGATATACAGATTGCCAACAAACACCTGAAAGAATGCTCAACATCATTAATCGTTAGAGAAATGCAAATCAAAACTACAATGACATATTCTCTCACACTGGTCAGAATGGCCATCATCAAAACATCTAGAAACTATAAATGCTGGAGAGGGTGTGGAGAAAAGGGAACACTCTTGCACTGCTCGTGAGAATGTCAGTTGATACAGCCACTATGGAGAACTGTATGGAGGTTCCTTATAAAAACTACAAATAGAACTACCATACAACCCAACAATCCCACTATTGGGCATGTACCCTGAGAAAACCATAATTCAAAAAGTGTCATGTAGCAAAATGTTCATTGCAGCTCTATTTACAATAGCCAGGACATGTAGTCAACCTAAATGTCCATCAACAGATGAATGTATAAAGAAGATGTGGCACATATATACAATGGAGTATTACTCAGCCATAAAAAGAAATGAAACTGAGTTATTTGTAATGAGGTGGATAGACCTGGAGTCTGTCATACAGAGTGAAGTAAGTCAGAGGAGAAAAACAAATACTGTATGCTAACACATATATATGGATTCTAAGAAAAAAACAATGTCATGAAGAGCCTAGGGGTAGGATGGGAATGAAACACAGACCTACTAGAACATTGACTTGAGGATATGGGGAGGGGGAAGGGTAAGCTGTGACAAAGTGAGAGAATGGCATGGATATATCTACACTACCAAACATAGGGTGGATAGCTAGTGGGAAGCAGCCGCATGGCACAGGGAGATCAGCTAGGTGGTTTGTGACCACCTAGAGGGGTGGGATAGGGAGGGTGGGAGGGAGGGAGGGAGACACAAGAGGGAAGAGATATGGGAACATATGTATATGTATAACTGATTCACTTTGTTGTAAAGCAGAAACTAACACACCATTGTAAAGCAATGATACACCAATAAAGATGTTAACAGAAAAATGAGTATGATTTGACTATCAAAGGATTAAGAGAATTCTTTGGAAAAACTGATAAAACCCTCAAAATATTTTTGTGAAATGCCTCCCTCTGTGTTGTGAAATTCAAATATGGAAATGTGAAAGATGTCATGTCCTGCTGTCACACAGTTTGTCATAATAATTTCTTTCCTGCCAATAAGACAATACTTGGTATTTATATTTAGTTAAGTCTAAGAATCAAATATAATTGTACTTAGGCCTAACTGTTAAAAATGAAATACACTATTTTCAGAACTTGTTTCTTTTTAAAAAACAGATAAGGTATCATTGAAAGTTTAATTACTATTTAACATGAAATTATGGGGCTTGTTGAACATGAATTTAAATAGCCTTTTCCAATATTGTTAAATAAGCAAAACCTCTTGTGGTCTTTCTGTCTACATACAATAGATTTTTGCTTGAGAGTGTAGGGAGTAGTAACTGTATGTGAAATTATAATACTGTTATGATTAGTAGAGAAAATCTGGATTGTACAGATACATATGGCAAAGAAAATTAAGATTTGATCATTTGTAGTCATACATGTATACATGCATCTGTATATGTATAATGAATATCATGTTTTTAAAACATTTTACCTGGAGCATTTTTCTCACATTTTAAAAGATTCTTGTAAAAGAATTTTTCATGTCTCTATGGATCATATATATAGGTGCACCATGAATAATACTGAAAAATAACGTCTCTCTATATACACATTTTCTCATGTCTCTATTTCCTGTGTATGATTTCTACTTAAGTAAGAGACTCCATAAATCTAACTGAAAGAGGGCCTGGGGGTGTTATCTAACAGTGACAAATTTCCCCAACCTTCGCCCACCTCTTCCAGTTATTTATTTATTTTTAAAGTAAGGACATTTTTATTGATCAGTGTGTTTGTAGAAATTTTTATTATAAATATTTTCTGTCCATGAACTTTACTTACTGAATACACGCCACTCTTATAATTGAGGTAAATTTTACATACAGGGAAAGGTACATCTCTTTGATGTATAGTTTGGTGAAATTTAATACATGTATACAGCTTTGTAAGCACCACAACGCCCGCCCCCCCTCCCATTTGAAATACAGAACATTCTTCCACGTTGAATCACTCAGTGGGCATGTTTTTCTTCAACCCTCCCACATGCCTAAAGTTGAAGTGGAATTCCTCTTCTTGGGGCAGGGCCTCCAGGCTGTGTTTGCTCTGACCAGGAGGTTGTCAGGGTGACAGAAACATTAACTCTGGTTCTGAAGATCGTCTTGTAGGTTCAAAGCCCAGTCGCCTAGTTTTAGCTTAGAGTTACTGCCTCATCTCACACCAACATGAAGGAGTGTGTCTGTCACATGTGCTCTTTCCTTTCAGAGGCTGAGCTTTTTATACCACCAAAGATCAACAAAAGAACCCAGTGGAAACTGAGCCTTCTAGAGTGACTCTGACCCCACTTAGGAGGGCTCTGGCAGAGGAGGCTGCTTTCCTTCCACTCCTCACTCCTCGAGGCCTGGCTGTTGGGAAATGGGAAGAGTAAGACCATCTACCTTAGAATGACGGAGAGCTGCTCTGTACAGCAGACCTCAGCAGACACTGATTCTATTTCATTTTGCATGTAATTTTAATCATTAAGCAAGACTTTAAGCTTTAACCCATATAGTATCATTTTGTACAAATTACTGTTCTTTTACTTAGTGCTGATTGGGAGCATATTTCTGATATTTATGGTAATCAGGACATTGGGTTTCATTCCCAGCTGCTGGTCGGAATCATACTGGGAGCATAGACAAATCACAGAACTGATTTGTGCCTCAGTTAATTGGGAATGTTTCGTTGCTGCTAGCTCAAAAGTGTGAAGAAAAGTAAAATAATGCTTTTAAACTGTTCTATGTTCCTTGAGGAAAGCATTATGTATAAACAACATGGCTATTCGTGCTCCCAGCATTTGGTCACATTTAATCATTTAAATGACTTCACCTGGAACTAAAGCAGAATGAAAAGCGAAATCTATCCTTTGATATTCTAAGCCTTCCTATGCTGACAGTGGTTATATTTTAATATCTTGCCAGGTCATGTGCTTCCAGTTATAACTGGTTTGAGCCTCCTATCACTACAGGGTGCATACAGACTATTTTTATTGCCTGTGAATGTTCTGCTAGAATTAGCAGTGTTAGAGCTGGAACAGATTAGAATTTCTGAAACAGTATTGCATACATTTGGGATGGAGAGCAGTATGCATCATAAGCATGAACATTAGTAAGTTACTCCTTTTTCTCCAAATGTTGCTTCTTTTAACATAGTGTTTTTGTCAGTATCTAGGCCATTTCATTCATTTTTCTTTATGGTGCTTAAGTGACCTATGTCTTTTAGTTATTTTCTTTGAAGGAAATGAGAATGTTATCTCTTTTCGGTGAGTCTAGAAAAAGCTCAGTTTATTTCGACAACAGTTTTGTGGCCGACTCTCAGGTAAGGTTAACAATCTCTTTCACGCTCTTAATACCAGAACCAGACCTTTATTACTCTACGTAGACTAACAGGAAGTCAGAGTATAGGTATACCCAGAAATGTGTAACTAAAGAAGCCTTTCCCTAATAGAGCAAAATGTAAACTATAGAATCTAAGTGTGTTCACTGTATAATTCAACGTTTCTGTGTGTCTGAAAATTTTCACAAAATAATAGCAAAAGAAGAAGATCTATAATTAAGTGCCCAACATTGAAATGTTGCATGCAAGTGCTTTGTGAGTACTCTTTGATGTGGATTAATGAACATGGTAACTTATATGACATTTTAATATATTATAGTGCTCTTGCAATGAATAATAGTAAACGGACCCATGCTGATGGGTTGGAAATAGAAGTAAATGTGCCTGTTTATAATGGAGTGACTTTGCATAGATGTCCATTTTCCTTGAAATACTGTATTGAAACAGCAAGAAAGAATTTGTGTGAAAACAAATTACTATGAATTACTCTCTCTCTCCTCTGAGAAGATGGAATTTTATTCATTTGGAGAAGCAGCAGGTGGAAGCAGACCTTCCAAATTGAAGGCAAAGTCAAGGGCAAATTTATGGGGGGAAATGCTGTGTATAGGCAAAGGAGAAACTCCTGGGAGTGATGAATGCTTAACTTGGGGGAGAGATTCTGTCAGGTTCTAGAGAAGAGTATATAATTCTTCCCCCAAATTTGGGCTCTTCCCAAATTCATGTTGCAGGAAGCTAAAAGCCTCAGTTATTTAGTTTGTTCCATGAAATCAGCTTTGTTCAGATGCTCCAGACATTCAGAAGAAACTTGCAGAGGATTGTCTCCTGTAATCAAAGTGTATTTTATATTTAGGCTTTTTAAACAACAGAGCAGGGCGCCTCTCCAGCAGCAAAGGGAATAGGGCTCTGGCATGGCGGCTGTGGCACTTCTTGCTCGTGGCTCAGTTGCTTCTAGTGACACGCCGGGACCTGACGGTCCGTGGTCCCAAGGAGCCCCTGCCCGTGATGAGGAGAGAGAAGACCAGAAGGAACCCAGGAATTCTCAATATTGGATTACGGGAGTGGAAGTACAGGAATCTATAGGAAACTCAGTCGTGTGGATTAAAGGCTCTTGGCACTCCAGCCAGGTGTCAAGGCTGTGTCTCTGAGGTGGGAGAACCAACCTCAGGACACTGGTCCACAAGAGACCTCCCAGCTACACGCAATATCAAATGACAAAAATCTCACAGAGATCTCCATATCAATACCAATATCCAGCTTCACTGAAGGACCAGCAACGAACAGTGCTGGACACCCTATACCCAACAAAGAGCAAGAAAGGTCTATAGCCCCATCCATTAGCAGAGAGGCTGCCTAAAATCATAATAAGGCTACCACAATCCTCAAACACACCACCAGACGTGGACCTCCCCACCAGAAAGAAAAGATCCAGCCTCATCCACCAGAACATAGGCACTAGTCACCCCAATCAGGAAACCTACTCAACCCACTGAACCAACCTCAGCCACTGGGGACAGACACCAAAAACAGCGGGAACTACGAACCTGCAGCCTGCAAAAAGGAGACCCCAAACACAGTAAGATAAATGAAATGAGAAGAAAGAAAAACACACAACAGATGAAGGAGCAAGATAAAAACACACCAGACCTAACAAATGAAGAGGTAATAGGCAGTCCACCTGAAAAAGAATTCAGAATAATGATAGTAAACATGATTCAAAATCTTGGAAATAGAATAGACAAATTTGCAAGAAACAGTTAACAAGAACCTGGAAGAAATAAAGAGGAAGCAAGCAACGATGAACAACACAATAAATGAAATGAAAAATACTCTAGAAGGGATCAATAGCAGAATAACTGAGGCAGAAGGATGGATAAGTGACCTGGAAGATAAAATAGTGGAAATAACTAATGCAGAGCAGAATAAAGAAAAAAGGATGAAAAGAACTGAGGACAGTCTCACAGCCCTCTAGGACAACATTAAATGCAACAACATTTGAATAATATGGGTCCCAGAAGAAGAGAAAAAGAAAGGGACTGAGAAAATATTTGAAGAGATTATACTGGAAAAGTTCCCTAGTATAGGAAAGGAAATAGTCAATCAAGTCCAGGAAGCACAGGGAGTCCCATACAGGATAAACCCAAGGATAAACACACCAAGAAACATAATAATCAAACTGTCAAAAATTAAATACAAAGAAAACATATTAAAAGCAGCAAGGTAAAAACAAAAAATAACACACAAGGGAATCCCCATAAGGTTAACATCTGATCTCTCAGCAGAAACTCTACAAGCCAGAAGGGAGTGACAGGACATATTTAAAGTGATGAAGGAAAAAAAACCTACATCCAAGATTCCTCTACCCAGCAAGGATCTCATTCAGATGTGATGGAGAAATGAAAAGCTTTACAGACAAGCAAAAGCTGAGAGAGTTCAGCACCACCAAAGCAGCTTTACAGCAAATGCTAAAGGAACTTCTCTAGGCAAGAAACACAAGAGAAGGAAAAGACCTACAAGAACAACCTGAAACAATTAAATAAATGGTAATAGGAACATACATATCGATAATTACCTTAAATGTAAATGGATTAAATGCTCCCACCTAAAGACACAGACTGGCTGAATGGATACAAAAACAAGACCCATATATATGCTGTCTACAAGAGACCCACTTCAGACCTAGGGACACTTACAGACTGAAAGTGAGAGGATGGAAAAAGATATTCCATGCAAATGGAAATCAGAAGAAAGCTGGAGTAGCAATTCTCATATCAGACAAAATAGACTTTAAAATAAAAACTATTACAAGAGACAAAGAAGGACACTACATAATGATCAAGGGATCAATCCATGAAGAAGATATAACAATTGTAAATATTTATGCACCAACATAGGAGCACCTCAATACATAAGGCAAATACGAACAGCCATAAAAGGGGAAATTGACAGTAACACAATCATAGTAGGGAACTTTAACACCCCACTTTACCCAATGGACAGATCATCCAAAATGAAAATAAATAAGGAAACACAAGCTTTAAATGATACATTAAACAGATGGACTTACTTCATATTTATAGGACATTCCATCCAGAAACAACAGAATACACAATTTTCTCAAGTGCTCATGGAACATTCTCCAAGATAGATCATATATTGGGTCACAAATCTAGCCTTGGCAAATTTAAGAAAATTGAAATCATATCAAGTATCTTTTCTGACCACAACGCTATGAGACTAGATATCAATTACAAGAAAAGATCTGTAAAAAATACAAACACATGGAGGCTAAACAATACACTCCTTAATGACAAAGTGATCACTGAAGAAATCAAAGAGGAAATCAAAAAATACTTAGAAACAAATGACAATGGAGACACGATGACCAAAAACCTATGGGATACAGCAAAAGCACTTCTAAGAGGGAAGTTTATAGCAATACAATCATACCTTAAGAAACAGGAAACATCTCGAATAAACAACCTAACTTTGCACCTAAAGCAATTAGAGAAGGAAGAACAAAAAAAAAAACCCAAATTAAGCAGAAGGAAAGAAATCATAAAGATCAGATCAGAAATAAATGAAAAAGAAATGAAGCAAACAATAGCAAAGATCAATAAAAGTAAAAGCTGGTTCTTTGAGAAGAAAAATAAAATTGATAAACCATTAGCCAGACTCATCAAGAAAAAAAGGGAGAAGACTCAAGTCAATAGAATTAGAAATGAAAAAGGAGATGTAACAACTGACACTGCCGAAATACAAAAGATTATTAGAGATTACTACAAGCAACTCTATGCCAATAAAATGGACAACCTGGAAGAAATGAACAAATTCTTAAAAATGCACAACGTGCTGACACTGAAACAGGAAGAAATAGAAAAAATGAACAGACCAATCACAAGCAGTGAAATTGAAACTGTGATTTAAAATCTTCCAACAAACAAAAGTCCAGGAACAGATGGCTTCACAGGAGAATTCTATCAAACATTTAGAGAAGAGCTAACACCTATCCTTCTCAAACTCTTCCAAAAGATAGTGGAGGGAAGAACACTCCCAAACTAATTCTATGAGGTCACCATCACCCTGATACCAAAACCAGACAAAGACGTCACAAAGAAAGCAAACTACAGGCCAATATCACTGATGAACATAGATGCAAAAATCCTCAACAAAATACTACCAAACAGAATCCAACAGCACATTAAAAGGATCATACATCATGATCAAGTGGGGTTTATTCCAGGAAGGCAAGGATTCTTCGATATATGCAAATCCATCAACGTGATACACCATATCAACAAACTGAAGGAGAAAAACCATCATCTCAATAGATGCAGAGAAAGTTTTGACAAAATTCAACATCGATTTATGATAAAAACCCTGCAGAAAGTAGGCATAGAGGGAACTTTCCTCAACATAATAAAGCCATATATGACAAACCCACAGCCAGCATTGTTCTCAAAGGTGAAAAACTGAAACCATTTCCACTAACATCAGGAACAAGAGAAGGTTGCCCACTCTCACCACTGTTATTCAACATAGTTTTGGAAGTTCTAGCCACAGAAATCAGAGAAAATAAAGATATAAAATGAATCCAAATAGGAAAAGACGAAGTAAGGCTATCACTGTTTGCAGATGACATGATACTATACATAGAGAATACTAAGGATGCTACCAGAAAACTACTAGAACTAATCAATGAATTTGGTAAAGTAGCAGGATACAAAATTAATGCACAGAAATCTCTGGCATTCTTATACACTAATGATGAAAAATCTGAGAGTGAAATTAAGAAAACACTCCCATTTACCATTGCAACAAAAAGAATAAAATATCTAGGAATAAACCTACCTAAGGTGACAAAAAACTTGTATGCAAAAAACTATAAGACACTGATGAAAGAAATTAAAGATGATACAAATAGGTGGAGAGATATACCATGTTCTTGGATTGGAAGAATCAACATTGTGAAAATGACTCTATTACCCAAAGCAATCTACAGATTAAATGCAATCCCTCTCAAACTACCACTGGTATTTTTATAGAACTAGAACAAAAAATTTCAAAATTTGTATGGAAACACAAAAGACCCCGAATAGCCAAAGCAATCTTGGGTACGAAAAATGGGGCTGGAGGAATCAGGCTCCCTGACATTGGACTATACTACAAGGCTACAGTAATCAAGGCAGTATGGTACTGGCAGAAAAACAGACATATAGATCAATGGAACAGGATAGAAAGCCGAGAGATAAACCCACACACATATGCTCACCTTATCTTTAATAAAGGAGGGAAGGATATACAGTGGAGAAAAGACAGCCTCTTCAATAAGTGGTGCTGGGAAAACTGGACAGCTACCTGTAAAAGTATGAAATTAGAACACTCCCTAACACCACACACAAAAATAAACTCAAAATTGGTTAAAGACCTAAATGTAAGGCCAGACACTATCAAACTCTTAGAGGAAAACCTAGGCAGAACACTGTGTGATATAAATCATGGCAAGATCCTTTTTGACCGATCTCCTAAAGAAATGGAAATAAAAACAAAAATAAACAAATGGGATCTAATGAAACTTAAAAGGTTTTGCACAGCAAACGATACTATAATCAAGACCAAAAGACAATCCTCAGAATAGGAGAAAATATTTGCAAATGAAGCAACTGACAAAGGATTAATATCCAAAATTTATAAGAAACTGAGGCAGCTCAATAACAAAAAAACAAACAACCGAATCCAAAAATGGGCAGAAGGACTAAATAGACATTTCTCCAAAGAAGATATACAGATTGCCAACAAACACATGAAAGAATGCTCAACATCATTAATCATTAGAGAAATGCAAATCAAAACTACAATGAGATATCATCTCACACCATTCAGAATGGCCATCATCAAAAACTCTAGAAACAATAAATGCTGGAGCGGGTGTGGAGAAAAAGGAACCCTCTTGCACTGCTGGTGGGAATGTAAATTGATACAGCCGCTATGGAGAACAGTATGGAGGTTCCTTAAAAAACTACAAATACAACTACCATACGACCCCGCAATCCCACTACTAGGCATATACCCTGAGAAAACCATAATTCAAAAAGAGTCATGTACCAAAATATTCACCTCTGCTCTATTTACGATAGCCAGGACATGGAAGCAACCTAAGTGTCCATCAACAGATGAATGGATAAAGAATATGTGGCACATATATACAATAGAATATTACTCAGCCATAAAAAGAAATGAAACTGAGTTATTTGTAATGAGGTGGATAGACCTGGAGTCTGTCATACAGAGTGAAGTAAGTCAGAAGGATAAAAACAAATACCGTATGCTAACACATATATATGGACTCTAAGACAAAAAAATGTCATGAAGAGATTAGTGGTAGGACGGGAATAAAACACAGGCTTACTAGAGCATGGAATTGAGGATATGTGGAGGGGGAAGGGTAAGCTGTGACGAAGTGAGAGAGTGGCAGGGACATATACACACTACCAAATGTAAGTTAGATAGCTAGTGGGAAGCTGCCGCATAGCACAGGGAGATCACCTCTGTGCTTTGTGACCACCTAGAGGGGTGGGATATGGAGGGTGGGAGGGAGGATGACGCAAGAGGGAAGAGATATGGGAACATATGTATAGGTTTAACTGATTCACTTTGTTGTAAAGGAGAAACTAACACACTATTGTAAAACAGTTATACTCAAATAAAGATGTTAAAAAATAAAATAAGATAAACTCTTGCCTTTAGACATTAAAAAAAAACAAAAATAGAAAATGGAGGCTGAAGCTAATGTTTATATTATGCCTTTATGAGTATAGCTTGGTGTTATTTCTCAGCACTGCTGCATAATTTAAAATAAATTTTTTGTTCGCATATATCTACATATATACACACATATATTTATGTGTGTATATACATATATGTGCACACATCTGAGGGATTTTTCACAGCCATAATTGAAGAGGATGTTTTTAAAAATAAACAAAACTGACGATTCTTAAGGCGACTACATGTTTTGGAAGCAAAATTAGCTTTTTTTCCTCCTCCTGTTCCGGCCTATAACCTTCTTTGCTTCACTAGAAGCACCAACTGGACAAGTCCTCGGGAGTCTTTGGCTGTCCTTCTTTGTCTGTCATATTTAGTAGTAACTGAGTTGAGGATGAACATCTTAGAAGCTAGGTAACCATAAATGTCCGAGATCTGTCGACACGCCAAAGTTAATATGGTGATGTTTGGCAACCCTGAAGGCCTGCTCTTGATTCCTATTTTCTCCGTGCTCCCTCCGCCCTTTCCTATGCTTCATGCCTACAGTAGGCTGTTCCACCATTATTCTTACTAGCTTTGAAGTCCCAGGAACTTCAAGACCAACAGATGTCCTCTTGGTATACAGAAAGAACAAATTCATGGGTCCACTCATCTTAATGTCCTTAAACAAAGTCATTTAATCTCACTGAATCTTGCTTTTCTACCACCTTGTGTGTCCACTGGGATAATCTGTGTTTCTCAGACTTGGCACTGTTGATATTTTGGGTTACATCATTCTTTGCTGTCCTGTGCCTATAGGATGTTTAGCAATATCCCTGGTCTCTACACAGTTGATGCCAGTACTACATACCCCTCTACTCCTGTTATGATAACCACCAATATCTTTAGACATTGCCAAATGTCCCTTGGGTTTCAAAATTGTCCTCAGTTGAGAACCATTGCACTAAGATGACTTCCAAATACTTACTAAAACTATTCATCTTTTTCTATGTGTGAGGAGGATTCTTGTTTTCTGCAAGGGTGATTTATATGGATCAAGTGAGAGAATTCATAAATGTGCTTTGAAAGAGATTACACAGTTGTTTAGCCTTATATTGGTATATTTCATTTTAAAATGCTGTATAGCATTTGTTCCTAGGATGGCCTGGGAGTTCCCATTCTCCAGAACCACCTCTCATGCCTCCCCTGCATCAAGACTCTCACCTTTTGGGGGGTATTCGACTGGGGGTTCATAGACCCTTAAGGGATCTAAAATACAGTATTTCTGTAATCCTATGTATTTTATTTGATGCAGTTAAAACTATTATTCTATTCTTCTGAGGGGTCCATAGGATTTACCACCCTGCCAAATAGGTCCAAAGATTACGAATTAACTAAACTTCAACCTACCCATCAGTGAATGTTCATAGAGTGTTGACAGTAGTGGTTTGGGCAGAAACTGAGGTGAACAAGGCATACCTCTCTCAAGTCAATGTACCCAACTCCTAGCTGATTCCCTGATCCTCCAGGGTAAGGCTTAGTCCTTGCCGACTAAGCTCTTCTGTGGCTATTTTTGCTTCTCTACTCTAGCTTGCTGGTGCCAGCCAGCTGTGCTTATTACCAGGCCTCCAGGGTGGAGCATTTAGGTCTTTGAAGGCTGTCTAGGCAAACTTGGAGGCTATGAGGGTGGTTCTGTAGGGCTTCTCCCTGGGAATGGTAGAGATGCCATCGCTCTCCTATGAGTGATTGAATGTGTGTGTCTTTGGTTGTAGGAGTGGCTCAGGATCATAGTAAGGCATTTGGGCTCCTTTATAAGAGATAGAATTCTGCAAGATAATACTAGCTAACAACCCTTGGGATCACCTCCTGGAGGCCACACACTGGTATTCAGATGTTTATCAGTGATATTTACATCAGCTGTGTGAGGTAGGCATTTGAATTCAATTTTACAGGTGAGCAGTCTCAGGTCACACAGCTAGCTGGTAGGAAAACACTTTCAAATCTCAGAGTCTAAAGCCCATGCTCTTTCCACTATTTTATGCTGCTTGACAGTGTTGGAGACAGGGCAGAGAATGTACTGGAGATTGTTCTAAAAAACTGAAGGCCAATTATAAATTGCCCCACGGGAAATATCACAGAACATGCTGGGCTCTGGAAGGGCTTCCCAGACAATGAGGATATTGATGTACCTTCAGTTCCTTAGTTGGGTTAGAATGACCTGCATGGAGCAGCCTCCCACAAACGCACACTGCAGAACTGGCAGCCTTCATTTTGCACCGATTCCAGACTCCAGTTGTATACCCTGCGGGTTGATGGAGAATCCAGTCTGGTTGGAGAGGAGCATCTGCTGCTTGAAGTGTCTGGAGAATGGCTGTGGGTTGCATCCTCATGACCTTAGTGATGATAACCCAAGACAAATCTACCCCCAATTTTTTAATGGGGGAAAGTTATGTAGCACCTATTCCATGAAGAGTTTTTCCCTTAAGATACACATATGTTACTCATAATACACCAGGCTTCAGCAGCCAGTCACCATGATGGCTTGGTAACAACTGGTATTGAGACATAAATGACCACTGGAACTAAAAGAAAGTACAGTTACTGCAGGTATCAGACATCTTCGTCAGCTCTTTCCAAGCCTTCAGAGTCGCTGATCAACTGTGAAATGCAGCAAAGAGCCATGGCCGCTGAGTGTGTGCGACCGGAGCTTGTGCTCTGCAACGGGAGAGGCCGCAACAGTGAAAGGCCCGCGTACCGCAAAAATAATAATAATAATAATAAATAAATAAATAAATACGGAATGCTAAAACTAAAATTGGTAAACCCTTCAAAACTTTTCCATGGTCTCAAATATTACCTTTAACTTTCATGTCTGTAAGATCAACCCCTTCTGGGACTCACAATTTATCTTCTTATTAATTCATATCAGTGAAGCCAATACACTTTGGAACCTCATCCCCAATTTTGGATTCTACTGTTTTTACAAGCTGATAGGGCTAATTACTTGAAAGCCCTCGTGTGATACTTCCAGCTTTATCACACAGATATGAGCAAATCACCAAAACACTCACATAAACAGCCTTTACATAATCTGCAACCTGGAGACTTGGTTTTCTGAAATAAGTGTCAGAAAAATCTGCCCTTGAGCATAGGTTAAAAAAAAGTCTTGGGCTTCCCTGGTGGCGCAGTGGTTGAGAGTCCGCCTGCCAATGCAGGGGACACGGGTTCGTGCCCCGATCTGGGAAGATCCCACATGCCGCGGAGCGGCTGAGCCCATGAGCCATGGCCGCTAAGCCTGCACGTCCGGAGCCTGTGCTCCACAACGGGAGAGGCCACAACAGTGAGAGGCCCGTGTACTGCAAAAAAAAAAAAAAAAAAAAAAAAAGTCTTACCAGGTACTGTTAAAAACTAACATCAGTAAAACTAACATCAGAGTGTTGATCCTTGAGTGGTTCCTCATTCTATTACCCTGTCTACTGCATATCCACTCCATCTGAAGACCTTAAACTGAGGATTCTTAGCAGTCTTCTAGGTGACACCAACCTCAGTAGTGGACAGATTCCTCCCAAGATGACAGAATGAGATTAATTTTCTCATTCTCTAAGACACTTTTCTCCTCCTTTACTCTACTATTAATATTGTCTATCATTACACTGTGATGTCTTCTAGCACATTACTGTGACCTTCCGTTATCTTTATTGTATTATTTTTTTACTCCTGTGATCTCCTTCTACCACTTAAGGAAAACCATGTGACATTCCCAATCAGACCTTGCAGACAAAAGACACAAATGTTGCTCCTTTAAACACTCTTAAAGGCAGATTTCTGTTTGAAGGCCCCTTCTGATTTGTCAGTTTCCCTTACAGCATTAATCCCAACCTCCAGACTTTGAAAATTGAACACTGACGTCCTGATGAGGTCATTACAATCCTATACGCAATTCCTACTCAATCAGGAGTAGGCTCCAATATTGGGGTCATTGTTGTCCTGATAGTCAAATTTGCTCATGGTATTCCATTTGTTCATGATAGTCAGCCTGCTTTGTGCAACTGGTTAACTCTGCTAAATACAGTTTGTTTGCCTTGAGGAACAGAAAATTGGCTTTCTCTTGCTGTGATAAATGATACTTATACAACGGATATAGTCTGTGCCACACTGGGGTACTATTTCTTACATAACATCTTAAAAAATAACCATATGGCATATGCTAACTTATCTTGTGTGTTCAGGATAATTGTTAGAGACATTCAGATATGTAAAACTGAACATTCCAGCAGATCTTGTTCCCCTGGGGTGGCTGGTTGGGGGGGATTATCCAGAAACAGTCAAATCAATTTCTTTTTCAATATCTCCCAGGAAGAGTAACTAGATCCCTATTCATATATGCTTTGTGACCCGATCTCCTCACATTAGGGAAAATAATAACTAGCACTGGTGGCCCCAAACTTGTCTTTGATTCTGACAAAAGTCATGTGGCTATCAGAAGTGAATGTAGCTAGATTCATTGCCTGGTTTTTATAATCTTGGCCCTTGACTTCAAGACTTGTTTCGAGGAATAATAATCACTGTGTTTTGTATGATTACTTGTTTGCAGTTGGCCAGTTCATCCTGTCCAGAGTCTTAAAGGCTATTGCACAGCCAATGTCACATCAGAGCATTCAACGATGCATTCTACAACGAAAGGAGCGGGAGATATCAACCCATGTCCAACTAAAGACTACATTCTCTAAATAAATTCCTCACCAGCAAAATCAGAGCAATGGTGGAAGTCTAGATAACATGGATTAAGGTCTTGTGGGCAAACTGGGGTACTGAAAATCTCTCTTGACATCCAGCCTAGGACTTGTGATTCTCCCATTAGACATTACAAAATCTCACAGAATGCCAACTTCAGATGAGATCATGAGATCTCTTCACTCTGAGATCATGGTAAAGTGAGACACAAGAAAGGCTGCTTCATAATTTTTTTTCTAAGCACAGACAAAAGCAAGATGACTGTACAAATCACCATATATCCCTCCTCTTGCTAATATGATTGACAGCTAGTTGGGGGGTTTTGTTTTTGTTTTTCTGCTTTGTTTGTTTGCTTTCACCAATTGCACGTTCAACCTCACTCTAATCTATTCTCCTTTACAAGAGGTTTATGAAGATACTCAGTCATAAGAATACCCTGTCATCCTGATAGTATCCAATCCAGATCAAAACTCCGCTTCCTTAAGACCTCACCCATATCACCTAAAACAAGTCTGAATGTTTTAATATCCCTTTTCTATCACCCTCTTACTTATATGGCCCACAGTTCCTCATTGTGTGTAGGTTCTCCTTCACTGCAAGGAAAAGTAAACCAAGCATGTTCAACTCCAAATGTGTTCCTGGTGGTCCTTAGCTTGGAGGCATTGATATATTGTAGCACATGAAACTTGATGACAAAGCAAAATGAAGAATCATATGTGTTTACTACAATAACCCCACATGCTAATATTTCTAACATAACTCTCAGTTCACAAAGACATTTATTTTGTATCCTTTCAACAGGCAATTACCAGGCATTGGGACTGAGAAGAGGGCTGGCATACTGGCGGAGATAGTAACAAGGTGAACAGTAAAAAAAGAAATCAAACATAAAATATATTGCAAGTAGATTTTCATGATAGTGGAATGGGAGAAGGAAGGAAAAGGTTGAGTTTTGGACAATGAGTTTGAGATGATGGTCTGAGTACTAGGTCACATGCTCTATGGGCCACAGAAGATAAGACCCAAATTCCTCTAATTCCAGAGGACAGGGCTTCAGAAAAAAGCATACCTGTGGATGGCTACCAACCTTCCTCAATCCCAGGCCCCAGCTTCCATAACATCTCAACAAGCATGGTGAGACAAATGAAATCCTGATGAGACCCTGCAAATCCAAACGTGACCACTTTGTATTTCCATATTTCAAACTCCGCCCCACCCCCACAAACATCATCAACACACTTCGAGGGTATCCAGGCAACCTATGTATTCAGAAGTAGAAAGAAATATAAAATTTACTTGGGGCAACTGATGATAGAACAGCACTATCTAACAGAACTATCTGCACTGACAGAAGTGTTCCATATCTGGGCTGCACACAGTGAAGTAGCTACTGTTTACATGCAGCCACTGAGCACTTCAAATGTCATGAGACTGAGAGACTGAATTTTCAATTTTACTTAATTTTAATCAATTGAAATCGTCACATATGACTAGAGTCTACCATTTCGGAGGATGTGCCTCTTACAGGAAGTCTCCTCACCTGCTGGTGGACCATACTCAACCAGTTGCCTTCATGCAAAACATGATCCTCGTGACTGTTTGGAAAAATTTAATTCACTTAGAGTCACCGTTCTTCATAAAATTCCATGTGCTTCGGGCTTCCCTGGTGGCGCAGTGGTTGAGAATCCGCCTGCCGATGCAGGGGACACAGGTTCATGCCCCGGTCCGGGAAGATCCCACATGCCGCGGAGCGGCTGGGTCCGTGAGTCCAGGCTGCTGAGCCTATGCGTCCAGAGCCTGTGCTCCGCAACGGGAGAGGCCACAACAGTGAGAGGCCCGTGTACCACAAAAAAAAAAAAAAAAAAAAAAAAAAAATTACATGTGCTTCAATGAAAACAATCAGTTGCTTGTAGATTCCCATTTCTACCATCGCCTTGCATTATTTTTATTTATATTTTTAAAATAATTGACAGGAATCGCCAATATAATGCATTGTGTTTACATAAAGAATAATTTTCAGAGACTTAAGAATCTTTTGGGTATTCAAATCTTTGCATGAATTTGCCCAGGTGGTTTTTAATCCCTTCCACTGCATCATATTACCCTGCTAGTCTTTAAAGCAAGTTTGATAGTTGAATTATGCTACAATTTGTTGTGAAATTATTCTTTGTTGTCTAATCTCAGCATCTAATCAAAACAATCGATGTGGAAAATGTGTTCACAGACTAAACCCAACACTCCCCTGCACCATTAGAACAAATCTTTCACAAAGGGTGTTCATATGTCAATTGGATTTTTGTTGTCTAAATAAATGAGGTAAATTTCAGTTCTCTTGCCTACTAGGGAAAACGCCACCTATCTTTAGAACATCATGAACATACACATTTGATTACTGAAACTCAAACAATCACTTGATGAAGTATAAATTTCAGCCAACGTCTTGGTTGTTATCTCCCTACCACCATCAATGTCTTTCTATTTATTGATTCAAATGAGGAAGGAAGCTACAGTTAGATTAAAATTGGATGCCTAGACCATAAGTTCAAATTTCTTCCTTTGTATATTGCAGCACCTTTAAGATTTCCACATTGTGGGGCTACAGTTCAACAAAGCCTCTGACAGAGTTGGTTACCAGAGATGGGCAATCCTCTTTGGTCCCACAGAAGGAGCTGGCATCTGGACCAAGATGGCCATCCCTGACCCCAGGAAAGAGTTGCTCAGTTCTCTGACCTTTTTTGCAGTGGCCCTCCCTCTGGGCAATGCCCCTCTCGGTGGAGGTACAGGAAGTTACAGGACACATATATGGGGAAAACCACATCTTGGTTTTCCAGGTTCACTACCTCTAGCTCTTGATCCTTTCTCAGGGAAAGCGTCTGGTATTCTGTGTCCTTCCTGAAAACGGCTCTCCCAGCCCTGTCCAAGGAGGACAGGAGCAGGTGGAAAGCGACCTTTCTCTGCCAGAGTAAGCTGACCCCGAGGCTACAGGACTCGTTCAGTGCGCTGCACTGTATAATGATGTGCTGGTTGGTATAGCACACCACCAGGCCCCAGCTGAAGTTGAAGCCTTCCCACCGCCAGCTGCACTGCTTGTCCCTGTGGAGCCTGCCCCCGCACTACATGCTGTTCCCCTGGGTGTTGGACACTTAGACGTCCATGGGCAAGAGCTTTCCTGTCTGCTCAGCCCGCGGGGGGGCAAGCCAATGCTCTTTGTACACTCAGCCAAGTGCTAGGGATCAGTGCATCCTGGTGGATGACGCATGCTGATGTCAGGTCCCAGATTATGTAGGCAAGCCGCAGCTGCTGGAACACCAGCACGAAGGCTCTGCCCTGCTCGGTCTCCAGGAAAGGGGTGCCCTCCGACTCCCTCCTGGCAAACCACGAGTTGGTGTCAGACAAGAGGGCAGTGCGCGGGCCACTCCGTGTCGGCTGCAGCTTTAAGAACATCCACTTTTTCAGCATGGTGTACACGTCCATCTCCACCTCCATCACCAAGAGATCTGAAGAGGCAATGACCTCTTTCATGAGATCCAGGCTGACTTCTCGCAATAGCTCGTCACTACCCTGGGTCATCATGTTGTCCAGCAGCCACTGAAGACACCTACTCCTGATGTTCTGGAGTCCATAGCTTTCAGCAGAGTAGTAGTAGCTGCACATGGTCTGGGCAGTGACAGTCTCTTTCATGACCTCCCCGCACTGCTGAATCAGCTTGTCCAGCTGCAGCATGCTGGCTGTGACCAGGATGGTGATGACTTGACCGGCTGGCATGAGCATGGAGTCGTGGTACAGGGAACATAAAGCCTCGTGCAGTTTCTCACGATCAATGTTCTCGTCAGGCATCTGCAACTCTATAGTATCCATGGTTGTCTCCCACCAAGCACCACTGAACATGCAGCCTTTATGTAGACCCTCTTATAAGCTCCTCTGTAAAGCTCTATAACAAAGAATATTTAGAATATAACCTATGGTTATACTACACTATTCAAATTATGTAAACATTCTCCTTAGGCAGGGTCAAAATGACCTTAGAGGCTTGCCAGTTTTAAGAGGTTTTTGTTTGTTTGTATTTTCCCATATATTGTACCTTCCTTGTCATTGAAAGATCCAGACTCTCTCTGCAACACCTCATTTGTTTAGCATATTACACTTGTCAGTGCGGTATTTAATATTATTCATTTCCTCAAAAATGGAAAGCCATCCCATTCATTCCTCATTTTCTTTCACTGTAGATTTGTTACTTGCTAAGCCTTGGGTCTGGTGCTGGTAATACAAAGTCCTTGCCTCCAACATTCAAAAATCTAGTGTTGAAAAATAATACAATGAAATAACTGCAGCCATATGGGGAGAAATGTTTCAGCCTTGGGTCTGGTGCTGGTAATACAAAGTCCTTGCCTCCAACATTCAAAAATCTAGTGGTGAAAAATAATACAATGAAATAACTTCAGCCATATGGGGAGAAATGTTTCATCAAGGCCTGATGGGAGTACAGTTGAAGAAAGATATATATCTGCCTTGGAGGTGTGAGAAACGATGGTCTTTGTTCCAGATCTCAGACCACGAGGAATGCGTAGTTGTTTGCAAGAAACAAGGAAAGTGCCAACAGAGAGCTCAAGATGTTCAAACAGGTAGAGTGGGAACAAAAATAAAAACGTTTTAAAAAGCTAAAAGTATTTTGGGAACTTAAGATCTTCCCCCAAACTAAAGGTTGGTGTGCCTATGGAAAATGAATGCATGAGCTCTGAGAAGCTGATTTGGAAACACATGTGCATGCACACACACAGTTCTAAATGATTCTATAACTGGCAATGCTATTTTAAAACAAAAGTTAAAGACCAGAGCTTCCCTGGTGGCCCAGTGGTTGAGAGTCCTCCTGCCAATTCAGGGGACACGGGTTCGTGCCATGGTCCGGGAAGATCCCACATGCCGCAGAGCGGCTGGGCCCGTGAGCCATGGCCGCTGAGCCTGCAGTTCGGAGCCTGTGCTCCACAACGGGAGAGGCCACAACAGTGAGAGGCCCGTGTACGGCAAAGAAAAAAAACGTTAAAGACCAAAGGAAACACGGGGGCAAAAATTGCCACATTTATCACAAAAAAAATGGTTTCACAGCTCAGGTGATGAGATAGCCTAAGAAGTCAGTTATGGAAATTAAGGTGCCTAGAGGACAGAGCTGGGACCGACATGTAATTCTCCATAAAGGAATGATCACTAACTGTTTTAGATGGGGAAGAGCGAATTGTGTTCTTGAAATTAATGGGGAAAATTCACACACAAAGGCCTCTGTTCCACCATCATCCTATGAAGGGAGCCCGAAAGCAATCATCCCAGGAGGGAAAGATATACCAAGAGTGGAATCCCTGTTATGGAGTGCCCTTATCCGGTGGGGTGGGGCCTAGTGGGTGTGGCTTAGCGTGGCATCCCAGAGGACCTTAGAGCAAACGTCATCTGTACCCAGCAGCACTCTGGGCTTAGCTAGTGCCCATGGCAACGGCACCCGGAGCGGAACCTTTTCCACCGCACCGCTGAGGTATAGACCATGGGAGCACGAAGCAGTCGGATGCCATGGCACTCGGGGGAGCGTGGCCCAGAGGAGCCAGGTGCCACTGGGGAGGAGGAGGAGGCTGAGGAGGCAGTAGTGGCAGAAAGAGAGGAAGGGAAGGAGAGCAAAGAGGCCAGACCCGCCAACAGTCAGGGGAGCCACAAGCGGAAGACAGGCCCCGGTGGGCCGCTCAGAAAAGTGTCCCGCCGGAAACATGCTAAAGATAGTTCAGGGTCCGTTTATGAGGCACTCTTCCTGAGAGGAGAAGAGAGTGACGTGCGGATCCGCGCACTGGGGGAGGAGTGGAACTTGCATAGAGCCTACTTGTGCCAGTCAGGGTATTTTGCTAGCATGTTTAGTGGTGCTTGGCGAGAGACAACCATGGATACTATAGAGTTGCAGATGCCTGATGAGAACATTGATCGTGAGGCACTGCACGAGGCTTTAGGTTCCCTGTACCGCGACTCCGTGCTCATCCCAGCCGGTCGGGTCGTCGCCATCCTGGCCACAGCCAGCATGCTGCAGCTGGACGAACTGATTCAGCAATGCGGGGAGGTCATGAAAGAGACTGTCACTGCCCAGACCGTGTGCAGCTACTACTACTCTGCTGAAAGCTACGGACTCCAGAACATCAGGAGTAGGTGTCTTCAGTGGCTGCTGGACAACATGATGACCCAGCGTAGTGACGAGCTATTGCGAGAAGTCAGCCTGGATCTCATGAAAGAGGTCATTGCCTCTTCAGATCTCTTGGTGATGGAGGTGGAGATGGACGTGTACACCATGCTGAAAAAGTGGATGTTCTTAAAGCTGCAGCCGACACGGAGTGGCCCGCGCACTGCCCTCTTGTCTGACACCAACTCGTGGTTTGCCAGGAGGGAGTCGGAGGGCACCCCTTTCCTGGAGACCGAGCAGGGCAGAGCCTTCGTGCCGGTGTTCCAGCAGCTGCGGCTTGCCTACATAATCTGGGACCTGACGTCAGCACGCGTCATCCATCAGGATGCACTGATCCCTGCCACTTGGCTGACTCCAGTGTACAAAGAGCATTGGCTTGCCCCCCTCCGGGCTAAGCAGACCAGAAAACTCTGGCCCATGGACATCTACGTGTCCGACCCCCACGGGAACAGCATGCGGTGCGGGGGCCAGCTCCACAGGGACAAGCAGTGCAGCTGGCGCTGGGAAGGCTTCAACTTCACCTGGGACTTGGTTGTGTATTATGCCAACCAGCACATCATTTTACGGTGCAGCACACTGAACGAGTCCTGTAGCCTCGGGGTCAGCTTACACTGGCAGAGAAAGGTCACGTTCCGCCTACGTCTGTGCTCCTTGGAAAGGGCTGGGAGGGCCGTTTTCAGGAAGGACACAGGATACCAGATGCTTTCCCTGAGAAAGGATCAAGAGCTAGAGGTAGTGAACCTGGAAAACCAAGACGTGCTTTTCCCCATATATGTGTCTTGTAACTTCCTTTTTCTCCACCAAGAGGGGCTTTGCCCAAAGGCAGGACGCCTGCAAAAAAGCTTAGAGAACTGAGCAGCTCTTTCCAAGGGTCAGGGACGACCACCTTGGTCCAGATGCCAGCTCCTTCTGTGGGACCAACCAGGCTTGCCCATCTCTGGTAACCAACTCTGTCAGAGGCTTTGTTGAACTGTAGCTCATAATACTTGAGATTGTTTACCTGAGCACATGAAGAGGACAAATTGTGAAGCCCCCCAAACACCTCTAGAACTCATTTCGGCTGTTAATGTTGCAACCTGTCCTCCTGTTTTAGGATCCATTGACACGACCCCCACCCCGCCCATTATTTCTGTGAAGACCAAGAGCTATTTACTTTAGAGAGAAACTGTGAGCCTACCTACTCTACTACTTTTAGTGAAACTCTCTTAAAATATGTGTTTCCTTTAGTTTGATTAAATTAATGTTAAAGTAAGTTTCATTTCTCTTTCAGTTGGTGTGTTTAGAGCTGCTACTTGGTTTCCATGGTCTCTCACTATGTGAGCACACCCCCCAGACCACGATGATGATCTTTTTTTTATTGGTTGTTCTTCAACCTAAGCATATCTTTTTCAAAAACATATTTATTGGAGCATAATTGCTTTACAATGTTGTGTTGGTTTCTGCTGTATAACAAAGTGAATCAGCTATATGTACACATATATCCCCATATCCCCTCCCTCTTGTGTCTCCCTCCCACCCTCCCTATCCCACCCCTCTAGGTGGTCATCAAGCACCAAGCTGATCTCCCTGTGCTATGCAGCTGCTTCTCACTTGCTATCTGTTTTTACATTTGGTAGTGTATATATGTCAATGCTACTGTCTCACTTCGGCCCAGCTTACTCTTCCCCTTCCACGTGTCATCAAGTCCATTCTCTACATCAGCGTCTTTATTCCTGTCCTGCCTCTAGGTTCATCAGAACCATTTTTTTTAGATTCCATATATATGTGTTAGCATATGGCATTTACTTTTCTCTTTCTGACTTACATCACTCTGTATGGCAGACTCTAGGTCCATCCACCTCACTACAAATAACCCAATTTCATTTCTTTTTATGAGCCTAAGCATATCTTGATGTTAGTTAGACTTAAAATTCCCTAGCATTTTAACCCCAGAGAAACATTTCAAATCTTTTTTTTTTTTTTTTTTTTTTTTTTTTTTTTTTTTTTTTTTTTTTTGCTGTACGCGGGCCTCTCACTGCTGTGGCCTCTCCCGTTGCAGAGCACAGGCTCCGGACGCGCAGGCTCAGCGGCCATGGTTCACGGGCCCAGCTGCTCCGCGGCATGTGGGATCTTCCAAGACCAGGGCACGAACCCGTGTTCCTTGCATCGGCAGGCGGACTCTCAACCACTGCGCCACCAGGGAAGCCCCAACATTTCAAATCTTATAGCACCCTATATTGGGGGTGGAGTGGAAGGAAGCAGATTAATTCTGTGAGATTATTCCTGTGCTAAATATACTTTTTCTGTGGTATACAGTCATGAATTATTTATGCACCAGATACAGTACTCTTTAAGCAAGTTGATGGCCTTTGCTCTTCAGAAATCTTTGATGTTCAAATTGGATTAGGAAAGACTCTTTCCCACTTAAGAATAGGACTGGTAACATCTGGAACTGAATGTCTTTGGATTATAGTGGGAATTACTTGGCATCTGGATATGGGATCAAAGGACAAGCAGTCCAAGCCAGTCAATCAAAAGGATAAGGTAGAAAGTGTCTTTGTCACCAAAGGAGAAACACACTAGTCATGACTTGAATATGTTGGTTTCTGATTACTGCTAACTTGCAAACTGGCCCCATCCTATTCCCTTTCACATGCCCTACTTGTTTGCATTTCACTGAGTTATATTTGTGGTTAAAGAAGGTCAAAGAATGGAAAGCTCTGTTTACGAATCCATACAAGTAATAAATACATGCTTGGAAAGAGTGTGGAAAGTTCATACAAGATGAACAAATAAATTAAAAAAGAATAATCACCAGATTTAGTGTTTTACTTAGTTGAAACAAGAATTTTCCTTACCGTTTGTTTATATTTCACTTCCCAGTGAGATTTTATCCTTTGTCATCCAGTGAACAAACTACTTTTGACTTTCTTTGTTTTTCTTTCTTCATTCATTTATTCAATTTTACCCTTTAAGGAGGTTTTAAAGGCTTCATTATCCCAAACCCACCTACTAGTATTAGAGTAATATTTACAGAAGTGTTAGTTATAAGAAATAGTTCAATCAGGAAGCTGCTGTTGCATCCTTTGATGTTTGCCCTTAATTTCTCATTCCACCCACCATCCCAGGGTTGCCTTATACTCTGTATATCTAACCAACTACAAACAGTAGACTTCATTACATTTTTTAAAAAAAATTAACTAAACTTGGGGAAAGTGTAAGTCATTGATTCAGTAGAAAGGTAAAAATTGTTATTTATTTTTTCTGTAACAATTTCACTTCCTTTATATAAACTCTCTAAGCAATTTCCAATTACATTTTCTTGAGCTGAATGCCAGGATGCCATTTCATCTAAAGAGAGGAATCCTCACTTGGGAGATTCAGAGTCTACTTATTCAGAAATGCACCTTGACTGAGAGATCTGCTTTTGTTTTGCTACCCAAGTAGCTTTAAATTCTTAAATTGCTTTTTGCTGTTTAGAATAGAAACATGTTCAATAATGTACACACAGTGACAGCTGAAATACACTCGTTAATAAACATTTAAACTCTCACAATCCATGACTGTTGCTATTTGCCAGTTTGGGCAATTTATGCAATATCAGTCCCTATTATCTGACTTCATTTTTTTTCTTTTCGTTTTGACTGCTAAGGATGAGGAGGAAAGTTCCTCCCACCTTGACACTCACTTTGTTTTTTAGCCTCTTAGTCAAGGCGTGGGGAGATTGGGAGATTTGAATACCCTAAAGATCCTTAAATCTCTGAAAAGTATTCATCACATAAACACAGTGCATTGCATTGGTGATACCTGTCAAGTATTTTTTTAAAAAAAATAAAAATAATACAAGGTGATGGTAAAAATAGGAATCTACAAGCAACTGATTGCTTTGATTAACATGTCTGAAGCACATGGAATTTTATGAAGAACAGTGACTCCAAGTGAATTAAAATTTTCCAAGCAGTCACGAAGAGCATGTTTTGGATGAAGGCAAGTGGCTCAGTATGGTCCACCAGCAGGTGAGGAGACTTGCTGTAAAAGGTACATTCTCCACAATGTAGCCCCTAGTCATATGTGACTGTTTAAATTGATTAAAATTAAGTAAAATTGAAAATTCAGTCTCTCAGTCTCGCGACATTTGAAGTGCTCAATGGCTGTGTGTAAACAGTGGCTACTGCACTGTGTGCAGCACAGCTATGGAACATTTCTATCAGTGCAGTGAGTTCTGTTAGATAGTGCTGTTCTATCCTCAGTTGCCCCAAGTAAATTTTACATTTCTTTCTATTTCTGAATACATAGTTTGCCTGGATAACCTCGAAGTGGGTTGATTATATTTGTGTGGGTGGGGAAGAGTTAGAAAAATGGAAATAAAAAGTCATCACGTTTGGATTTGCCAGGGTCTCATCAGGATCTTATTTGTCTCACCGTGCTTGTTGAGATGTTATGGAGGCTGGGGCCTGGCTTGAGGAAGATTGGTAGCCACCCACAGGGATGGTTTGTTCTGAAGCCCTGTCCTCTGGAATTAGAGGAATTTGGGTCTTATCTTCTGTGGCCCATAGAGCATGTAACCTGGTAGCCAGACCATCATCTCAAACTCATTGTCCAAAACTAAACCTTTTCCTTCCTTCTCCCATTCCACTATCATGAAAATCTATTTGCAATATATTTTATGTTTGATTTTTTTTACTGTTTATCTTGTTAATATCTCCACCAGTAGGCCAGCCCTCTTCTCAGTCTCAAGGCCTTGTAATTGCCAGTTGAAAGGATACAAAATAAATGTCTCTGTGACCTGAAAATTATGTTAGAAATATTAGCATGTGGGGTCATTGTAGTAAATACATCTGATTCTTTGTTTTGCTATGTCATCAAGTTTAACGTGACTCAATATGTCAATGCCTCATAGCTAAGGATTACCAGGAACACACTGGTAGTTGAACAAGCTGAGTTTACTTTTCCTAGCATTGAAAGAGAACACACACAGTGAGGAACTGTGGGCCATATAAGAAACAGGGTGATAGGAAAGGGATAATAAGACATTTGGACTTGTTTTAGGTGATTTGGATGAAGTCTTAAGGAATCAGAATTTTGATCTGGATTGGATACTGTCAGGAAGACAGGTACTCCTATGACTGAGTATCTTCATAAACCTGTTGTATAGAGAGAGTAGATTAGAGTGAGGGTAAAGCTTCAATTGTTAAAAACAAACAAACAAACAAAGCAGAAAAACAAAAACAAAAACAAAACCCCCAAATAGCTGTCACTCATATTAGCTAGGATAGGGACATATGGTGATTTGTACAGTCATCTTGCTTTTGTCTGGGCTTAGAAAAAATTATGAAGTGGACTTTGTTGTGTCTCACTTTATCATGACCTCAGAGTGAAGACATCTCATGATCTCATCTGAAGTTGGCATTCTGTGAGATTTTGTAATGTCTAATGGGAGAATCACAAGTCCTAGGCTGGATGTCAAGAGAGATTTTCAGTACCCCAGTTTGCCCACAAGACCTTAATCCATGTTATCTAGACTTCCACCATTGCTCTGATTTTACTGGTGAGGAATTTATTTAGAGAATGTAGTCTTTAGTTGGACATGGGTTGATCTCTTCCCCTCCTTTCGTTGTAGAATGCCTCATTGAACGCTCTGATGTGACATTGGCTATTCAATAGCATTTAAGACTCTGGACAGGATGCACTGGCCAACTGCAAAACAAGTAATCATTCAAAACACAATGATTATTAGCCCTTGAAACAAGTCTTGAAATCAAGGGCCTAGATTATAAAAACCAGGCAATGAATCTAGCTGCGTTCACTTCTGATAGCCACGTGACTTTTGTCAGAATCAAAGACAAGTTTAGGGCCATCCTTGCTAGTTATTATTTTCCCTAATGTGAGCATAGCAGGTCACAAAGCATATATGAATAGGGAGTCATTTACTCTTCCTGGGACATATTTTTAAAACTTTGGTTTGATTGTTACTGGATAATCCCCCCCACCCAGCCACCCCAGGGGAACAAGATCTGCTGGAATGTTCAGTTTTACATATCTGAATGTCTCTAACAATTATTCTGAACACACAAGATAAGTAAGCATATGCCATATGGGTGTTTTTTAAGATGTTATATAAGGAATAGTACCCCAGTGTGGCACAGACTATATCCAGAGTATAAGTATCATTTATCACAGCAAGAGAAAGCCAATTTTGTGTTCCTCAAGGCAAACAAACTGTATTTAGCAGAGTTAACCAGTTGCACAAAGCAGGCTGACTATCATGAACAAACGGAATACCATGAGCAAATTTGACTCTCAGGGCCAGGATGGCCCCAATATTGGAGCCTACTCCTGTTTGAGTAGGACTTGCTTATAGGATTGTAATGACCTAAGCAGGAGGTCAGTGTCCAGTTTTCAAAGTCTGGAGGTTGGGATTAATGCTGTAAGGGAAACTGACAAATCAGAAGGGGCCTTCAAAAAGAAATCTGCCTTGAAGAGTGTTTAAAGGAGCAGCATTTGTGTCTTTTGTCTGCAGGGTCTGATTGGGAATGTCAGATATTTTTCCTTAAGTAGCAGAAGAAGATCACAGGAATAAAAAAATAATACAATAAAGATAAGGGAAGGTCACAGTAATGTGCTAGAAGGCATTACAGTCTAATGATAGACAATATTGATAGTAGAGTAAAGGAGGAGAAAAAGGTCTCAGAGAATCAGAAAATTAATCTCATGCTGTCATCTTGGAGGATTCTGTCCACTTCTGAAGTCAGTGTCACCTAGAAGACTCCTAAGAATCTTCAGTTTAAGGTCTTCAGACTGAGTTGATATCCAGTAGACAGGGAGATGTGATGAGGAACCACTCAAGGATCAACACTCTGGAGTTTTACTGATGTTAGTTGTTAACAGTACCTGGTAAGACTTTTTTATTTTTAACCTATGCTCAAGGGCAGATTTTTCTGACACTTATTTCAGAAAACCAGGTCTCCAGGTTTCAGATCATGTAAAGGCTGTTTATGTGTTTTGAAGATTTGCTCATATCTGTGTGATAAAGCTGGAATTATCACATGAGGGCTTTCAAGTAATTAATCCTATCAGCCTGTAAAAAGAGTAGAATCCAAAGTTGGGGATGACGTTCCCAAGTGTATGGGCTGGGCTGATATGAATTAATAAGTACATAAATTGTGAGTCCCAGATGGGGTTGATCTTACAGACATAAAATTTAATGGTAATATTTGAGGCCATGGAAAAAGGTTGAAGGGCTTTATCAATTTTAGTTTTAGCATTCCGTATTTATTTTTGTGTGTGTGTGTGTGGTACGCGGACCTCTCACTGTTGTCGCCTCTCCCGTTTTGGCACACATGCTCCGGACGCGCAGGCTCAGCAGCCGCTGGTGGGATCTTCCCGGACCGGGGCCCGAACCCGTGTCCCTGAATCGGCAGGCGAACTCTCAACCAGTGCGCCACCAGGGAAGCCCTGCATTCCGTATTTATGATGGATTATACTTTTATTATAGAAAATGATCAGTCTATTTCTACTTGATTTAAGTTTGGTAGGTTGAGAAAATTATTTATTTCATCTGTTTTAAAATTAAGTAATTCAAATTAAGTGAAATGCTACTTACATAAATATCTACTGTATCCGAATGATTATTTCTTTTCTCATTCCTAATATGTTTTACTTGTCTGTCTGTCTGTCTGTCTGTCTGTCTCTCTCTCTCTCTCTCTCTCTCTCTCTCTCAGTGACCGTTGGTATACATTTATCCATTTCTTTTGCATTTCCTAACAACAGCCGTTTGGTTTGCTTGAAGTTCTTTATGGATTTTTTTCTTCTTTTCTCTTTATTTAATTTTGACGAATGTTCCTTCCTTCCACTTTCTTGTATTTATTCTGTTATTCTCATTCTAATTTCATATTCTGGATGCTTAGGTCATTAATCTATGGTGTTTCTGCTTTTCTAATACAAGCATTTAGTGTTATGAATGTCCCTCTAACATTTTGGTGTATTCCACAAGATTTTATAGTGCTATTTTCATTATCATTTAGTTGCAATATTTCCTAATTTCTATTATGATTAATAATTACAATTTATCCCTTGTTGGTCATATATATTACTTGATTCAGGTCATATTTCTAAACGTTCCAACCCTAAGTGGTTTGTGTTTGTTTTCCATGGGTTATTATTTTTTAACTTAATTACATTGTGTTCAGCTAGCGTGGTTTCCACCTTCACAACTCTTTTTTGAAAATTGCTGACATATTTGTGGCCTAGTGTATGATCAGCTTTTCTAAATCTTCCAATTGTGCTTCCAAAGAATATATATCCTCTAATCTTTGCGGTATGCGGGCCTCTCACTGCTGTGGCCTCTCCCATTGCGGAGCACAGGCTCCGGACGCACAGGCCCAGCGGCCATGGCTCACGGGCTTAGTTGCTCCGCGGCATGTGGGATCTTCCCGGACCAGGGCACGAACCCGTGTCTCCTGCATCGGCAGGCGGACTCTCAACCACTGCGCCACCAGGGAAGCCCTATCCTCTAATCTTTGGACCTAGTATTCTGTACATACCCATTCGATCAAGATTTTAATAGGGTTCTTCAAATCTTCCTTATCATTGCTCATAGTTATTGTTTTCTTAATCGATCAGTTACTGAGAGAGACTCTAAAAGTTCCCACTCTTTGAATTTGTCAAATTCAGTGAATTGTTGGCATGTGTATATTTTGAGCCTTCAGAATTATAATCACACTCATTAGCCCTGAATCCCTCTTTTTAATCATTTAAGAACTGAAACAATCATTTAAAAATGTTCACAACTATATACTTTTGACCCTTCCATGCCCTTATGATTTAGATAGTGCTCTTTGAAAGATCATATGACTCCATTTTGAATTTTTCCTAGTAATCTGTAGTTTGCAGTTGTTTCTGTCATCTTATTTCTGCTTCCTATTTATTGTGATTTTTCCCTACACTTCTCATGTATTATTCTCTTTTTCTGTTTTGTACTGCACTAATTGAGTCTCTGTTGGATGGACTGAGTGTTCTTTAGCACCTTATTTCCTCTAGTGGTTTGGAAGTAATATATCTTATTTCTATTTCTCAAGAAATGGGTGAAGTCCCCATGACATTTTAACATGCTCTCCAATGTTGCCAAGTCAGGTGTGATGCTATGAGTAAATACTTGTTAGTACACTGCTTTACCCTGTACAACAGAAAACCTACTTCTAAGTGGCAAATGTGTAATACCAGCGACTTCCTTTAAGTAAAACTGTTAGATTCTGCCTTCTAAATGCCTCTACTCTAACCCACCCTCTTCTCTCCATCCCTATGCCTCTACCTTAGTTTAGACTGCTAGCATTTAAATCAGTTTATGTATCACCTCTTCTTGGAGGACTGAGTCCCTAAAATCCCTGTAGGCACTCATGGAGATTGCAATCCATCTCCTGCCTCCCTCGGGGATCTCACCTTAGTCTACCATCTTCCTGCAAGCAACCTACCCTCCTGAACTCGCACTGCCTTCCCCTACCCAGCATGCACTCTGCTGTTTTCCATGTCTTTGCAAATGCCATTCCCTTGGCCTACAGGGGATCAGAGAGATCCAGTTCCTTCTGACGTGGGGAGGAAGCGCTGGGGAGGGCGCGTGTGGCTTATGATGTCATCATAGTCCCTATACTGTCAGACAAATTGGGCCCAGTGGAGACTGACATCATTCTCCACTTACCCGCTTTGTACCAGCGAGTGAAGAAACGTTCCACAAGCGACGGCACCGCGGGCTCCTCAGCCACGGCGGCCTAAGGGGTCTCGGGCTCGGTAGCCATGGCGACCTCAGGTGCTGCAAACTCCGCCCCCTGGGGACCTGTACTCTTCCTCCCGCTTGCCACGGAGGAAGGTGTCTTTCCTGCGTGTAGCCCGGGACACATGTTCTACGCACGCGCGCTGCTCCCCAGGCTCCGCAGGCTCCACCCGCCGGTGCCACTTACTGAGCTTTGCGGTCTGACGTCAAAGCGGGGCTCAAACACAATAGGCTAGTCAGTAGAATGTAGGGAAAGAAGGCAGCGGCCAGCGCCTCTCCTCACATATCTTTGCGGGGCGACGAAGCAGGCAGGCTACGGCCCCTCGACCTCGCGGCGTCACTCCTGCGCTGCTTGGCGCCTGTCGGGGTATCTTCGCTTGCGAGTACGTGTTTCGCCCGTCGCCCCTCCGCCCGGCTTCAGCCACTAGCGGGGCTGGTCGAGCGGCCCGGCGGCTCGGAGACCCAGTGCGCGTCGCGAGAGTTCAGACAGAAGCAGCGTACAGGGAGAAGCCCGTGCACAGCCCTGGGCGGACGCACTGCTGTTTGGGGGTCCTCAGAGCGCGGCGTAGGTGAGTGTTCGAACGACGTAGCTGGGGTGGGGGCACGGAAACGGGCTCTGTCCGCGAGGGTACTGTGAAAGTGTGGGCAAAAGGGAAGCAGACACACAGTTTCAGCTTGGAGGTCAGAGAAAGTAGGAATGCCATGTCCCCAGAGGGGAAACTAGTTTGGTGGAGAATAGCAGGTATTTCATTTAACAGGTTGCATTTGATGTGCTTTTGAGAAATCCTTGTGGTAACAGCAGGAGGTTGAGAATGTGAGTTTAGTGTTCAGTTTAGGGAGGGTCAGGGCTAGACGTTTAGATCTGCTAAGCATATTAGTGATCTGTTTGGTACTTTTGGTCGTGGGCATGATAATTAGCCAAGAGGTGGATGGATGAAGGAGCAAGAGAAGAAATTAGAGGAGTTACAGAAATTTCAGAGAGGATCCAGAATTTATCTGTGGTGTGGAGAGATCTTTAGCGCATTTAAGGGCTGAGAAAGCATGAGTCATTTGAGGGCAGGGGCGTTTGGAGATTGCAGATGTAAAAGAAAGGGTTCTGATAAGCCAAGGTCCTGGGGGAGTTTGGAGGGTTCTCCTTTTCTGGTCTTGATAAAGAGTAGGACACTTCTGAGAAGGTAAGGGAATAAGGATGATAGGTGTAAAATTGTAGAGAAGTTCATTTTGAGGCTGGAAGGGTTGGGGAGGAGGGAGATGAATGATGAGCTGCCCTTGTGTCACCAAGTCTAAGCTCATACTGCTCACCACACGACAGGCCAATAATCGAGAGACGAGTTGCTGGGGCAAGGAAGAAGGACTTTATTCGGAAAGCCAGCAAACCAAAATGGTGAGCTCATGCCCCCAAAGAACCATCTTACCTGAGGTAGAATTCAGGCTTCTTCCATACTAAAAGGGGAGGGAGTAAAGTTAAACATTTCCTGTTTCCCATCAGCCTCCAGAGGGGTATGTGTGAATTTCTTCCTCCCATAGGTGGGCCTGGTCAGGATGTTTCTTGTGAGCTAAACAAACGTATTTTGGCTTAATGCTCATTACCTGGGAGTCAGGGTTCTGAGAGTTGGGTGATGATGTATAATTTAAGCTTATAGGCTGCATCCCTTTAGTGATTAACTTGTAATAGAATACAAAAGTTCTTCCCTATTACACTTGGCCGGAGATTTTGAAAGCTCAGTGATTTGAGAACTCAGGTTGTTTGATATGTTTGTCAGTCAGGATACAGTCAGGAAAGTAGAAACCACATAATATTTCAACAGAATTTAAAACGAAGAATTGGTTAAGTAGCTGCTGGAGAAACAAAAAGCAAAAGGGAGCAGTGAAGTAACTAAACAAGTAAACTGATAGAAGAAGTTACAACACTTAGCTAGGTCTGAGGATCAAAACAAGGGAAGCCATTGGGGTTATCATGGCCTAACCTTGGAGGAGAGGCATTGTGAAGCTGGTGTTGATAACTCTGGAATTCAGAGGAGGAGCTGCATGTTACTAGACTTCAGGCACCTGGAGGGGGCACCTGCCTGGTTAGTGCTGGTACCTTTGGGGTGGTAGTTATCACGCTGGTCATGGGAGTGCCAGAGGCTGGGACCAAGGGCCCCTGGAAGGATGAAGGCCTATTGCTGGGGTGATATGGATGGAAACAGCAAGGTAATAGGAAAACGGGAGTCCTCCTCAGCTCCTTCTGCCTTTACCTTCCAAAGACTTATGCTGGGGTTCACGGACACCAGAGCTCCACAGATTGTTGGTGAATAGAATCGAAGTTCACAGGGAGACATTTTGATGCTCTGATCATGGCAACAATAACAGCATAATTATTATGAGCTAAACCAGGATGAAATACACCTGGTCTTCTGTCGCCTGTTTTCATCTCTTGCTATTATTTTCCGTGTTTACTCCCCTCTAGTCAGACATCCTCTCATCTCAAATCTACCCATCCTTTCAGATCTATGTCAGTGGTCATCTTTATGTTATTTAAAGATGAAAGATAATGTAATTTTTATATGCTTTCAAAAACCCAAGCTTTCTATATAAAATTAGATCTAAATAAAAAGTCTTCATGGTGTAATACAGGTTCAAATAATTTGTAGAAGTTCTTGAATATAAATGTCCTGAAAGCTTACAAAACCATTGTTTGCCTTGACACTCTTCCTCACTTCCACCGTGTGTGGGCTTACTTTCCTCTTAACCCACATTTTATGTTGTCTCACTCATACTACACTTAACATTTTATCTGCTATGTAGTATAAGGATTAACTCATGTTTATTCTTTCATTGTCATAAGTATGAAATGCAAGATGAGAGAATTCACCTTGGATTAAGGTGACAAGAAGGCCAGTGTGGACTGTGTACTTGTCACCTCTAACATGAGTTAGGGACTTCCAATTACAGTATAAACCTTATAGTGATCTGGATATAAATATACAGCATGTTAACTTTTTTTTTTGCCTCTTAGATAATGTTATACGTTAAAACAAGTCTGATTTTGCCAGACCAAAGTAGATTTCCTATTGGTCGTTCTTTTCTCAGCTTTGCTATTGCCCTGGTGAAAATCAGGCCAGGAAAGTGGAGTAATGTGAAGTATTTTTATCTGGTTATCAAGCTCCTCGACCTGTTGGTCATCATTTTGAAGTATACTGTTGTAATTTCATAGTGTCTTCTTTTCTCCCTGAGGGCAATAAATGCTTTTATTTTCTTTTTTGTAAATATTTATTTATTTATTTTGTTGTGCTGGGTCTTAGTTGTGACCCTCGTGTTCCTTAGTTGCAGCAATCGGGCTCCTTAGTTGTGGCATGCAAACTCTTACTTACGGCATGCATGTGGGATTGAGTTCCCTGACCCGGGATCGAACCCGGGCTCCCTGCATTGGGAGTGCAGAGTCTTCACCACTGTGCCACCAGCGAAGTCCCATAAATGCTTTTCTTTATTTCTATGTTTGATTTCAATTTTAATTTTTTAATGAAGATATAGAGCCAGTTTATCAATAAATGTAGTTGGTGGTATTAAAGTAATTTTATTTTCTTCCACTGCCAGGTTATATATGTGGATTTTTATATGATTTTGTAAATCTGTCAAGTTATGAAAACATCCTCATGTGCAAAAATAAAGTGTTTTCTCATTCATTGTGTTCCTCTCAACTTTCTTGCAGAATAACTGATGATAAATCTTTTTTGAAACAAAAACTCTGAAGTTGAGAATCTTGCCTCTTGCAAAGAGTGAGACCATAAAATAGATTTCACAGCCTCAATTTGTAGACCATAGATTTACACAATTGATTATGTTGCTACCACTCATCTCTGTGTGGGTTCAGATTAGATCTTTATTTTTTTTCCTTTTTTTTCTTTGTTATTCTAACTTCCTGAATCATTTTGCTTATATTAGAGTGTCATTGATCGCTACTAAGGTTTTTCAATTTCTCAGAGACATTAAAGCTTCATCAAGAGATATTTGTATATATGTGCCACATATATACAATGGAATATTACTGTGCCATAAAATGAAACGAAATTGAGAGATTTGTAATGAGGTGGATGGACCTACAGTCTGTCATACAGAGTGAAGTAAGTCAGAAAGAGAAAAACAAATACCGTATGTTAACACATATATATGGAATCTAAGGAAAAAAAGATCATGAAGAACCTAGGGGTAAGACAGGAATAAAGACACAGACCTACTAGAGAATGGATTTGAGGATATGGGGAGGGGGTAGGGTAAGCTGTGACAAAGTGAGAGAGTGGCATGGACATATATACGCTACCAAGCGTAAAATAGATAGCTAGTGGGATGCAGCCACATAGCACAGGGAAATCAGCACGGTGTTTTGTGACTACCTAGAGCCGTGGGGTAGGGAGGGTGGGAGGGAGGGAGATGCAAGAGGGAAGTGATAAGGGAACATACGTATATGTATAACTGATTCACTTTGTTATAAAGCAGAAACTAACACACCATTGTAAAGCAATTATACTCCAATAAATATGTTTAAAAGAAAGAGATATTTGTACTTTTCTTTCAGGAGTCACTTCATCATGAGAAATCTAAAGTTATTTCAGAGCTTGGAGTTCAGGGATATTCAGGCTCCAGGGAAACCTCAGTGCTTCTCTCTGAACTGAACAAGACACAGTGCTCCTTGGCTCAGAAAACGGACTGATAGAAGTAGACCCTGTCACCAGAGAGGTAAGTTACTGATGGAAGATGCTAGCACGTGGCATGACTCTTGGCTTGTCTTTTTCCAAACTTGCTTCCCCAAATAGTATGTCCTCTAAATCTTTCTGAATTTATGTCCCGCCAAAGGAATACTCCCTTCGATTTATACTGATGTCATATTAGCTATAACTTAACTAGTACCCTATCTTTTAGTCTGCTTCTGTTTTAATCTAAGTTGGCAAAACTCTGACACTGTATTTTGTGGGGGTGCCCTACTTTTCACCCTTTCTACCATGTAAATACTGTCTGTTAACAGTTCTCAAGTGGGAATGCAGACGAAAATTTCCTTTAGGGCTTTTTTAACTGTTTCAGTCACCATCTCATAGCAACTAAATCAGAATCTTCACTTCTGGAGCTTGAGCGTAGGTATATTTAAAAGTTCTTTAGGTTGATTCTGATATCTTCCCTTAATTATATTTTGCTACTAATGTATTTTAGGTGATTACATTCATAGTCCCCTTTCCCCATACTGTGTACATTTTAGGAAATCATAGTTATCAGCTTCATATTTTATTGGATATTTTCAAAGATACCAGGCTTTTATGTTTGCTTGGCACAAAGGTCACATTAACTGTGTTTTGTGTTAAAGATGGTAGTGTTGTGATATTTCTCAACTGAAAGTTTGGGTTTTAATCTAGGAAAAACCTTTTAGAAAGCTTTTATATTATAAAAGAAACATTAGAAATTATTTCTGGAAGTGTTATGAATTGTTCTTGAAAGTAGATTGACTTAATTTGCTTATTTGTTTGTTGTGAAAGGTGAAAAATGACACTCCTTTGGTAGCAGAAAGCTTTCTCTCAGAGGATGGAAGTGGCTGCATTGTTGGTATTCAGGAGTTGCTGGATCACGAGACTGTGTTTGTGGCCACAGCCTCTAGAGATGTCCTACTTTGCAATCTCAACACACACCAGGTAAGTGGAAGAGACCAGTGAGGAGGAAATCTTAGGCATCTTCAAATGCCTTTTTTGGTTTGATGTCACTAGTTTTTTGTAGAAGTTTAAAATGTCAGGAGCCATAATATTTAAGCATTTTGCAAATTGAAGTCTTTGCATTATATAATTCTTTACAGAAAATTGTTGGCATGGCTTTATCTATATTTCAGGACTCTTCTAAAAGTCCGTTTTGTCTACTGCATTTATTAATGAGAACAATCAGAACATTCCAGATAAGAACTTAACAAAAACTCAAACCTGGCCATTCTTGTATGGTATAGCTCACCTCTGATCCTGAGTTGTAACCTTTATTTCTCAATTTATGGAGTCTTTGAAGTGTTTATATGGCTTATGTTTTCTTTTATGAATGCTGAGTAAGCCTCTCCTTGATGGCTAACTTTAAGAGTCCCTGAACTACAGGTGCTAAGGTGATAATGCTATCATTATGTGCACATCTTATGACTACCAGAGAAGATAGATTACAAGCATTTTCCTCCTTCTCTACTTAGCATAAGGCTGAGTTTCTGGATTTCTATCCTCACCTTCTTGACAGCTTTTTAAACTTTGTTGATTATTCCCTTAGTTGTGATCCCTTTAACATGGATGTATCACAAGTCATATTACTAATCATAGTTTAATAATAGCAGCTGACATTTATTAAATGTTTACAATACGCCAGTCACTTTTTCAAGTGGTTTTCATGCAAAATTGTATTTAATCTTCACTACAACCTTATGAGGTAGATTGTTGTTTTTCCATTGTTCAGAAGAGGAAGTGGAGGCACAGAGGGCTTAAATGACTAGGCCAAGTTCAAACAGTTATCAGGTGGGATTTAAACCCTGGCAGTGTAAGTCTGGCACCTTTGCTTTTAACGGTTCCATTTAGTAAAACAATAAATCTTGTTCTCACTTCATGGTGAGAAATAGCATAGCCATGAAGTATAACTTAATGAGTATTTCTCACATTTAAAAGGTATGCTTTTACTTTCAAAACATTTTGTAGATTTTTTTCCTAATTTCTGAGCTCCTCCAATCCATTGGTCTCCACTAGATGTGGCAGATCCTCCATATCTATGGCATCACAGTGTCTGCAAGACAGAATCCATGATCCTTATTGTGCCTTATAAGACCTTTCACTATCTGTTCCCCCAATTCATTTTTAGCCTCACCTCCCACCCGCATCATTCCTGTGTGTATATATATCTTATGCTCTCGTTGCAGCTGATTTTAAGTGCTCTTTTTAACTGCACATTTTCCCCCCAGTCTCTTCCTCCTGGCCCTATTCCTACCCTTCAAAGCACCTCCTCAGAGAAGCTTTCCTGGACTCTCCAGGGCCATTTGTCAGTCTCTGCTCTGAGCCCCCGCTTAATTCCCAGAGACCTCTGTTACATCCCTAACCCTGCTGTAGAGGCATCTTTTATCTCTCTTTTATCTCCTTAACGGGAGGAATGGAGTGGCCGTAGTCACCTTGAGTACATATGGTCTGTACCATGCCTGGTCTTTTAATAACTGTTACTGAATAAGTGTTTACTGAATAATTTCACCCTTGTGTGTTTCGTTAATTGTTGTGATTAAGGTCATCATAAATATTTACTGAGACTCTTATATTTTCATATTTTCGTTAATATTTTTAAATGTCTCTGTCAGCTGGAATCGGTCGGGAGTGTAGCCAGTTGTATCTCTGTCATGAGTTGGAGTCCTGACCAAGAACTGGTGCTTCTTGCCACGGTAAGCATGTCACTGGTCCCTAATTCTTGACTTTTATAAAACATGACTCCTAATATCTCACAGGCTTAAGTTTTAGGGTGCTTAGGTTTCAAAAAAACTTTTCTTGGAACAAGGATACCAACATGATAATCTATATGGAATGTGGTGTTTTGGGGTTAAGTTTTACTTCTTAATATATTGTTTTAAAAAGTTGCTGGAGGGGCTTCCCTGGTGGCGCGGTGGTTGGGAGTCCACCTGCCGATGCAGGGGACTTGGGTTCATGCCCTTGTCTGGGAGGATCACACATGCCACGGAGCAGCTGGGCCCGTGAGCCATGGCCGCTGAGCCTGCGGGTCTGCAGCCTGTGCTCCACAACGCGAGAGGCCACAACAGTGAGAGGCCCGTGTACCACACAAAAAAAAACCCAAACAACCAAACAAACAAAAATTGCTGCTAAGGTCCATAGTTATGGTTCAAAATGTCAGCAATATTTAGCCTACTCTAAGAGGAAGAGTTGCTACATAAAATAAACTGATTCTAAGAAATGCTCTCCCAGTCCTATTTTTTTCCCTTAAGTCTTTTCATTCCAGATGGGTTTCTGCAAACTAGCACCCTGATGAGGTGTACATTTGAAGAGATATCTTGCTGACTAAATCGTTGAAGTTAGTGCAAGAGGGCTATGTGGACTTTAATGTTAGCTTGACATACATAAATAGCTGAGGATAAACACTAGGTGACATACCCAGTCGAAACTTCTTTATAAACATGAGAGTCAGAATATTTTGAATAAATTCTGTCTTCCCTGTTTTGACTATAAGCTCCTCCACTCCAGCTCAGTAGCTTCCAGTGCTATAGATACTTACGGAATGGCAGATTTGCTAAATGAGAACAAAATCATTCTTGTTTGTGCTCCTCCAAGGTCAACAGACCCTAATTATGTTGACAAAAGAGTTGGAACCAATCATAGAACAGCAAATCCACCAGGATGATTTTGGTGAAAGTAAGTATAGCTTTTTTTGAAACATTTTGTGGCTTGTCTTGCACACTAATAGGCACGTCATAAGCACAAAGAACTTAAACCCCTACTTAGTTCACTGTCTGAGAGCCCAATTCCTTTAGTTCATTCGAGATTTTAAAAGGCATACCTCTGGTGCCTCTCCAAGTCTCAGAGTTGGCTTGGTCAATAACTTGGGGAATAGGGATCTGTGCTTAGAATCACCTGGGTAGTTGTTGCCCAAAGCCCAGGACAGGCTTAGCCGGGGTGTTTAATGAAAAAGACTGTACTAGCTAGGATAAGGAGAGCATTTCTGAGGTACAATTTTGGGGAGAAGACAAGAGAGGCTGGATAGAGAGCTGATTTTTTTTTTTTTTTTTTTTTTTTTTTTTTTTTTTTTTTTTTTTTTTGCGGTATGCGGGCCTCTCACTGCTGTGGCCTCTCCCATTGCGGAGCACAGGCTCCGGACGCACAGGCCCAGCGGCCATGGCTCACGGGCTTAGTTGCTCCGCGGCATGTGGGATCCTCCCGGACCAGGGCACGAACCCGTGTCTCCTGCATCGGCAGGCGGATTCTCAACCACTGCGCCACCAGGGAAGCCCGAGAGCTGATTTTTGTTCCTACTAATTAGACCTGAATTTTCATGGGAACCATCATATTGTTTTCTTGCTAAGATTTAGCTGAGGTGATATGGGCATTACGCTGTGGAAGTACTGAAGGGGAGATGCTTATTGAGTATAAGGTCTGGCCAACTTGAGGGCACCAGGTAGCTGGTCTGATTGAGGAGAAGGATGGGGGAGATGGTATTTTAACCTTTGCTGAGATCTAACCTCATGACTTCTCATTCTACTAAGTAAGAAATCATTTACAAAAGTGCTACTCATTTATTCCTTCAAAAATAATTTGTTTGTTCAGAAATAATGTTTGAGTAGATAGTATGAACCCAGCAGTGTGTTTGGTGCTGTGGCTAATTCATCTTTTCCCTTAAGGAGTCAATAATAACAGGATGTGCAGGTATTAGGGTAGCATAAGGAGAGAAAGGGAGTAATGGGGGCAGAAGACTTCCCAGAGGAGGCCGACTTGAGCTGTGTTTTGGCTGATTTGGTGTTGGGTAAATGAGGGTTGAGGGTGGGGGAGTGGTCCAAGCAAGTGAATTAGTTCATTCCAAGGCAGGGATGTTTCATAGAAGCCTTTGACACAGTATGGCTTATTCAGGCAACTATGAGTAATTTAGCATTGCCTAGTGACAGGACATGGATGTTCAGTGAACTAAAGGGGGGGATTTTGATTAAGTTTGATAGGGAATTTGGACATTAAGTTATAGGAGATCAGTCATTAAAGGTTCTGATAATGCAAGATTGACTGATTGGTGAAGAGGGAAGAGACGAGACAGTGTGATCTGGTAGGAGGTTGCTACAGGAATCCAGGTGAGAGATCAAGAAGGTAGGTGTGGGACTAGAAAAGGGAAAAATGCAGGAAAATTTTGATTCTCAATGAGGATAGGAGTACATTTTTTGGAATTATGGGAAACTTGTTTTGAATATATGTGCATGGTTCCACTCCTGCCCTATTTAGTTGAGAAACACCAGTTTAGAAAGTGAAATAAATAGGCTTTGGGTATGTAAGGTGAAGAAGAAAGTTTAGTAGGACTCTAGCCAGAAGCTCAGGTGGTGGAAATAAAGATATCTGTATGTGAGAGGGAAGGTGGGGGAAGTGCTGGTCTGTAAGGGTGGGTGGAGAGTTCCTTTTTGGATTTGTTTAAGGGCCTTATGGGATCACCAAGTAAAGCAGGTGAATAGAAGGGGCTGAAGTTCAGGAGAGGCCAGAGCTGTGGACTGGGAGTCATTGGCATGTGGGGAATCTTTCCAATCTTTGGATTAGATGTGCTTGCTCAGGGAGCAGGTATGGTGCTGGGTCTAGGGCCCAGGGTGGGACTCTGAGGCATCCAGCTTTCAGAATACTCATAGAGGTAGTAACCAACGCATCTTTGCATGGGAAAGTGCTCTGGGCCTGGCTCATCCCACCGACTTTTCCATAAGAAGTCTAATAGACTAAATCAAAGGAGAGGGAGACCAAGTCAGGGTCTCAGGTCTCAGAAATGTACTTGTCAGAACAAAAAGTCACTCTGTGGAGTGGTAAATAGATATTTTACTTCTAACCGGGGTGTTGACAAACTTGTTGTGTAAAGAACTGGATAGTAACTGTTTTCCGCTTTCCGGCCATATGGTCTGTGTTGCAGCTATTCAACTCTGTGATGTAGTGTGAAAACACTCAAAAGACAGTACATAAAGAAATGGGTGGGCTTCCCTGGTGGCGCAGTGGTTGAGAATCCGCCTGCCGATGCAGGGGTCACGGGTTCGTGCCCTGGTCCGGGAAGATCCCACATGCCGCGGAGCAACTAAGCCCGTGAGCCATGGCTGCTAGGCCTGCGCGTCCGGAGCCTGTGCTCCGCAACGGGAGAGGCCACAGCAGTGAGAGGCCCGCATACCGCAAAAAAAAAAAAAAAAAAAAAAAAAAAAAAGAAATGGGTATGGCTGTGTTCCAATACAAATTTCTTTGTAAAAGCAGATGCAGTCTGTAGTTTGCTGATTCCTGCTGTAACTCCACCACTTATTATCTGATCTGCAGCAGGATAGGCACTACTGTTTGTATACAGCAGCAAGGTATGTTTTGGGGTACTACAATACGTGGATGTGCCCAAGCAGAGCAGACAGAAAATGGTCATGCTGACCCATACTTTATAGGAATTATAAACAGCCCTGCTTCATCAGAATCAGCATCAGTTATAGGAGGGAAATATTGGGTCCTGGATCTGGCCGATGCTTTCAGGGGCATCTCTGTAGTACCTCTTATAGGTGGATGCCAAGTCCTACTTTCAGTAACAGAAGGCTGCATTATTTCAGCAACTCTGACTTTACATTTTAGGTAAGGTCAGCATTATAATTTAGAAGGAAGAGCTGCCTGGAAGGCAGAAGCCCTGTGTTCTAATTTTGGCCTCTGTCACTAGGGGGTCTCAGTCTCTGTGAGTGGTTAAATTCCATAATCATGGTCTCCTCCCACACTAGCAGGGATGTTGGATACATTTAGTGGATTGAACACTTACAATCGGAATTTTATTCCCAGCTCTTGTCTTCTTGAATTTTATGTTTTGTTATCTGTGGACATATTGCATAGATTGTTCATGTTTCATTCTCCTTGTAAAGTGGGGATGGATTGCTGACTGTCATCAAGGGAGTTTATATACGATTGCAGTAGAGCTCTTTCCAAAATAAGGGCATTTCAAAGTCTTCAGAATCACTTCAGCATATAATATGGAGCATAGTTTTTAAAAATATTGACTGCTGGTCAATTTATTGAGAGGTCTCAGAGGACCCAACTTCATGAAGAATAGCTGTGAAACTGCTTTTATTTTATTTATCTTATCAGTTGTCTTGTCTATTCTCACTCATTTGTTCTCTAGGCAAGTTCATCACTGTTGGCTGGGGCAGGAAGGAGACGCAGTTCCATGGATCAGAAGGCAGGCAAGCTGCCTTTCAGCTGCAAATGATAAGGTATGTCTGATGGATAAAGAACCTTCTTTGGAACAAATAGAAGTTCTGCTACACACCAGGAGCTCATAGTTGTCCAGTTGTTACCAAAAGTGAGGTCCGGCTGCTTGCCACTCTAAAGCCAATAAAGAGGCAAGGTTGGTGGAAAGAAAAGTTTGCTTTATTCCACTGGATGCCAGCAACCGGGGGGTGGGGTGGGAGGGTTGGGGGCAGATTTTTGTGCAATGGCCGACTCCCCTCCCTGACAACCAGTGAGCAAGAGCTTTTATAGTCCGAGGGAGGGGGCTACATGCAGAAACAGTACAGGCAGCTCTGACAGTCATCTTGAAATTGGTCATGTGCTGGTCTGACCAGCATCATCTTGATTATTAAGTGCAGTTAGTCTTTACTTCCAGGGTCGGTTTGTTCCCATTTCTTTGAGGCCAATTTTCGGATTTGCGGCAGCTTATGTCATGGCCACAGTCTGGTCATCATGTAGTTAGCTTCTTCCACCCGGTGGGGGTTTCAGTATCTATAAGACAGTTCAAAGGATATGGCTCAGAATATCATCTATAGCCCTTGAGGAGGAACTAAAAAGGTCCTTGACTGCTTAATGCCTAAACTATTATTATGTAGTCATGTTGGACTGTTTTCCTTTGTTGCTGCATTTTCTCACTTCTCTGATTAAACTTACTGTTTGGCTCAAGGTTTTCTGCAGTCAAAAGGCAGGCTGAGGACATGGAATGCAGGGTGCGTGGGGACCATATGGTCCTGCCCTGTTTCACAGGTAGAGGGTGTTAATGGACAGATGTCTTCTGCTCTAGTACAAGTGAAGATATTTAGAGACGTTAGGGAATGAGTCATCCTAGAAAGATCCTTTTATCCTTTCTGTTGCCAAGTTGTTTTGTTATTCTTTTTTTCACATAGAGTATAATTATCACCAATATTCATTTAAAAAAATAAGTCATCACAGACAGAAATGAAACACTCTGTATCCCTTCCTGATACCCTTCCCCTCCCTCCCCAGAAGGAGCTGCTGCCCTGCATTCACTGTTGATCATTCACATGCATGTTTTTCTACTTTTCCTACATATGTATATATTAGTCTTTTTTTTTCTGATTTCCCTTCCTGGATGAAACTATGTTTTCCTTCTTTCTGGATACATCTTGAAGATAGAGCTACAGGATTTATTGATAATAGATCAGATGTAGGGTAAGAGAGAGAGAGGAATTCGGGATAATCCCCTCATGTGGGCCTGAGCAAATGGAAGCATTTTGTCAATATTATATGTGGAAATTTCCCTGAGCTGACCTTGTAGGATAGATGAAGTCATTTACTGCCTGCCGTTACATTTTCCATCCTTAGTTTATTTCTGGCTACATTCCGTGTCACTCATATTGTCTCCTAACCCGTCACTAGAGGAAGTTTGTGTATACCACAGGGCGATTTCATTGAGAATAAATCTTGTTAGACTGCTGTGTATTCCCTACTGTGCAGCTTGTGGCACCAGCACCATTCTGACTTAGCCTATCACTGGAATGTGATGATGGATGCTCAGGTGGTGGTCATTTGTCCCCAGCCGCACAGAATTGGCTTCTGTCTTCAAGGCTTTCGGGATGGAGGTGCAAGTGGCACTGGAAACCTTTCTTCTTTCTGTGCTGCAAAATGCGGAGCTTGTCCGTGTTTTCATCACTGCTGCTGGCTTCATCTCCTCTGGCTCTTCCCTGCCCACCTTCCTCTCATCTTCTTAACTCTTCTGTGCAGCATTGCGAAGTTTACTCAGTGAACGAAAGTCTACCCGCTTAAATTTAGACAAACATTAATTTCCTTGTATAATGTTACCTGATAGATTCCTCAGCTCGTTATTTTTCATATGTAGATCTGTAGCTCTTTCTCCCTGTTGTTATGTTTGGAGGCCACGTTTTAATGCCCAGAGAAAGATTTTGTTTTGCTTTGTTAAGTTCTTTTCTCTTGATTTCTGGGTCTAAGGGCCCTTCTGGAAGGGTTCCTGAGGATCCTGTGAAACTCGATTTCTAGATAGCTTAAACCTTATATAAAAGATTTAACTTTAATAGCCTGAGGCTTGTTTGGTTCTGGGCCATTTAAGGCCCCCAATACCGTTTGTGTTTCTTCCTCTCTTTAGCATGAGTCTGCTTTGCCCTGGGATGACCATGGACCACAAGTTACCTGGCGTGGTGATAGACAGTTTTTGCTATGAGTGTTGTTCGCATAGAGACAGGTATGGAAATAAATTTTTCTTCAATTTGCTTTGAGGGTTTTCTTTCATTACACCCATGAGGTAACAATGTGCTGGTTTCGGTGTTAAATGAATATAGAGCTAAGAATCAGAAGAGTTCTTTGAGGGTATTTGGCCCAGCCTCCTACCTGTTGGATACAAATTTTTAACAAGATTCATCTAATTGGCTTTGTGAAGCCATGACAGTTTTCATTAATAAGGAAGATGTTTGGAAGTTCGGACTTGACAACATTTATCACAAAGCTTTAAGTCTTGCCGTTGTTGTTTTTCTCCCTCTATCTACAACACAAGGGCTCAAAAGGTCAGAGTGTGGAGCCGGGAGTTTGCTTTACAGTCAGCCAGTGAGCCTGTGGCAGGACTGGGACCTGCTCTGGCTTAGAAGTGAGTGGGAGAAGAAACCTTGTAACTTCTTCCCAGAGAATTTCTTGGTACTAGGGTGGGAGTGGTGGTACCTATTGAATGTAGGTGTTCATAAAACACAAAGAGATAATTACTTTTTCTCATTTGGCTGTAAGCCTATGTCTTTCTTTGTTAGTTCCCTGAAGTCTGAATGTGGTTTGAATAGTAGATTCTGAGTTTCACAGACCTCATCATTCCAAGGCCCACACGTTTTGTAGGTTATAGGCAGGGCCTACATGAAGCCACTGTGTAAAACAGAAAGTGGTGCTTAGAAGGAAAGTTGCAGTCTGTGAATTTCTGTGAAGCAGCAGAGCTTTGGTGAAAACTAGGAAAGGGCTTCCTTTCTCTGCACAGGCTCCCACACTAAGGGGACCTGTTTGCTGAGGAACACGCGGGCTGGATTTGGGCCCGATTCCCCTGTTGGCCCACTACACTTGTGCAGGTCACAACCTGCTTGTGATATATGGCTGTCCTGATTATAGAGAGAAGAAATATTTCCTGCCTCAGTAGCATCTGTTACAGGCAAAATCTAGGTCTCTAGGTTTTAGACATGTGTTTCCCACCAGTATTTCAGTGGCAATTGGATGACAGAGAAAAGGGAGAAATGTATTTGAATTAAAACTGGAGACAAATATAAACATGATGGGGTGATCAAGGTGTTTTCAGTAGATTGAGAAGTCTTTAAAAATACCTACCTGCGTTGCTGAAGTCATATAATTGAAGGAGAAATAGTTCATGGTTTTATAGGACATTATCCTGGGAATGGTTTAAATAATTTATTGGTTCTTTTAAAAAGTCACTCAAGTGCAGTCTAAATCTGTGAGTCTGTGTGGGCAAATAGAGACCTTGTGCAAATCAGGAAAAGGCACTATGTCCTCTGGGCAGATACAGTCCCACACTAGGGTGACTGCTTGCCAGGAAACATGGGATTTAAAACTTCCTTGGATGGAGGCTTCTTGTTTTTGCTGAAAGAATTGTTTCTCTGAATTTCATCTTGTTCTTAGCCAGCTGGATGAGCTTTTGGATGCTCCAACACTCTGGGTTTGCTTTAAGGCCCTCAGGCAGTTTGATTGCATCTATGCAAGATAAACCCAATCAGCAGGATGTTGTGTTTCTTGAGAAGAATGGAAATCTCCATGAACATTTCACACCTCCTTTCCTCAAAGATGAGGTTAAGGTAGGTGCCTGAGTTGTTTTACCATCACATTTAGAGGACTTTCCACAGCTATAGAGAAGATTTGTATTTGATATGGGTATGTAGATAGAAGCCCCAGAGTAGACAGTAATAAAAATAGTGGCTTCCTATGACTGAATTTGTTTTTACGGACCAAATTGTTTTTCTTAAGGAGATTTTGCAGAGAAGAAATAGCATTCCTTCCTCACCCTAGGTAAAACACAGAAAGGAAATAAAAATGTCAGTTTTTATTGTTCGTTTTGACAAAAGCATAATTCTTCCAGCGATAAAGGTACTTGTCATTTTTAACATTTAAACCTTAAGGAGGGTGTGTACCGTTTGGATCTTTGCTGGAGTGGAAACAAATCATGGTAATTTTTTTTTTATTTTTATTTTACTATAATTGTTTTTATTTCACCCAGTATGTATATTATTTTATATAGTTGTGATTATAATACATATACAGTTTGGGGATCTGTTTTTTTTTTTTTTTTTTTTTTTTTTTTTTTTAACATCTTTATTGGAGTATAATTGTTTTACAATAGTGTGTTAGTTTTCCCTCTACAACAAACTAAATCAGTTATACATACACACATGCTCCCACATCTCCTCCCTCTTGCATCACCCTCTCTCCCACCCTCCCTATCCCACCCCCCCAGGCGGTCACACAGCACAGAGGTGATCTCCCTGTGCTATGCAGCAGCTTCCCACCAGCTATCTAATTTACATTTGATAGTGTATATATGTCCCTGCCAATCCCCCACTTCGTCACAGCCCACCCCTCCCCCTCCCCATATCCTCAAGTCCATGCTCGAATAAGTCTGTGTTTTATTCCCGTCCTACCACTAACCTCTTCATGACATTTTTTTCCCTTAGAGTCCATATATATGTGTTAGCATACGGTATTTGTTTTTCTCCTTCTGACTTACTTCACTCTGTATGACAGACTCCAGGTCCATCCACCTCATTATAAATAACTCAGTTTCATTTCTTTTTATGGCTGAGTAATATTCCATTGTATATATGTGCCACATCTTCTTTATCCATTCATCTGTTGATGGACACTTAGGTTGCTTCCATGTCCTGGCTATTGTAAATAGAGCTGCAGTGAACATTTTGGTACATGAGTCTTTCTGAATTATAGTTTTCTCAGGGTATATTCCCAGTAGTGGGATTGCAGGGTCGTATGGTAGTTCTATTTGTAGTTTTTTAAGGAACCTCCATACTGTTCTCCATAGCGGCTGTATCAATTTACATTCCCACCAGCAGTGCAAGAGGGTTCCCTTTTCTCCACACCCTCTCCAGCATTTATTGTTTCTAGAGTTTTTGATGATGGCCAGTCTGACTGGTGTGAGATGATATCTCATTGTAGTTTTGATTTGCATTTCTCTAATGATTAATGAGGTTGAGCATTCTTTCATGTGTTTGTTAGCAATCTGTATATCTTCTTTGGAGAAATGTCTATTTAATTCTTCTGCCCATTTTTGGATTGGGTTGTTTGTTTTTTTGTTATTGAGCTGCATGAGTTGCTTATAAATTTTGGAAATTAATCCTTTGTCAGTTGCTTCATTTGCAAATATTTTCTCCCATTCTGAGGGTTGTCTTTTTGTCTTGTGTATGGTATCCTTTGCTGTGCAAAAGCTTTTAAGTTTCATTAGGTCCCATTTGTTTATTTGTGTTTTTATTTCCATTTCTCTAGGCGATGGGTCAAAAAGGATCTTGCTGTGATTTATGTCGTATAGTGTTCTGCCTATGTTTTCCTCTAAGAGTTTGATAGTGTCTGGCCTTACATTTAGGTCTTTAACCCATTTTGAGTTTATTTCTGTGTGTGGTGTTAGGGATTGTTCTAATTTCATACTTTTACATGTAGCTGTCCAGTTTTCCCAGCACCACTTATTGAAGAGGCTGTCTTTTCTCCACTGTATATCCTTCCCTCCTTTGTCAAAGATAAGGTGACCATATGTGTGTGGGTTTATCTCTGGGCTCTCTATCCTGTTCCATTGATCTATATTTCTGTTTTTATGCCAGTACCATATTGTCTTGATTACTGTAGCCTTGTAGTAGAGTCTGAAGTCAGGGAGCCTAATTCCTCCAGCTCCATTTCTCGTTCACAAGATTGCTTTGGCTATTCGGGGTCTTTTGTGTTTCCATGCAAATTGTGAAATTTTTTGTTCTAGTTCTGTAAAAAATGCCAGTGGTAATTTGATAGGGATTGCATTGAATCAGTAGATTGCTTTGGGTAGTATAGTCATTTTCATAATGTTGATTTTTCCAATCCAAGAACATGGTATATTTCTCCACCTATTTGTATCATCTTTAATTTCTTTCATCAGTGTCTTATAGTTTTCTGCATACAAGTCTTTTGTCTCCTTAGGTAGGTTTATTCCTAGATATTTTATTCTTTTTGTTGCAATGGTAAATGGGAGCGTTTTCTTAATTTCACTCTCAGATTTTTCATCATTAGTGTATAAGAATGCCAGAGATTTCTGTGCATTAATTTTGTATCCTGCAACTTTACTAAATTCATTGATTAGCTCTAGTAGTTTTCTGGTAGCATCCTTAGGATTCTCTATGTATAGTATCATGTCATCTGCAAACAGTGACAGCTTTACTTCTTCTTTTCCTATTTGGATTCCTTTTATTTCTTTTTCTTCTCTGATTGCTGTGGCTAGAACTTCCAAAACTATGTTGAATAAGAGTGGTGAGAGTGGGCAACCTTGTCTTGTTCCTGATCTTAGTGGAAATGGTTTCAGTTTTTCACCATTGAGAACGATGCTAGCTGTGGGTTTGTCATATATGGCCTTTATTATGTTGAGGAAAGTTCCCTCTATGCCCACTTTCTGCAAGGTTTTTATCATAAATGAGTGTTGAATTTTGTCAAAAGCTTTCTCTGCATCTATTGAGATGATCATATGGTTTTTCTCCTTCAGTTTGTTGATATGGTGTATCACATTGATTGATTTGCGTATATTGAAGAATCCTTGCATTCCTGGGATAAACCCCACTTGATCATGGTGTATGATCCTTTTAATGTGCTGTTGGATTCTGTTTGCTAATATTTTGTTGAGGATTTTTGCATCTATGTTCATCAGTGATATTGGCCTGTAGTTTCTTTCTTTGTGACGTCTTTGTCTGGTTTTGGTATCAGGGTGATGTTGGCCTCATAGAATGAGTTTGGGAGTGTTCCTCCCTCTGCTATCTGTTGGAAGAGTTTGAGAAGGATAGGTGTTAGCTCTTCTCTAAATGTTTGATAGAATTCGCCTGTGAAGCCATCTGGTCCTGGACTTTTGTTTGCTGGAAGATTTTTAATCACAGTTTCAATTTCAGTGCTTGTGATTGGTCTCTTCATATTTTCTATTTCTTCCTGGTTCAGTCTCGGCAGGTTGTGCATTTCTAAGAATTTGTCCATTTCTTCCAGGTTGTCCATTTTATTGGCATACAGTTGCTTGTAGTAATCTCTAATAATCTTTTGTATTTCTGCAGTGTCACTTGTTACATCTCCTTTTTCATTTCTAATTCTATTGATTTGAGTCTTCTCCCTTTTATTCTTGATGAGTCTGGCTAATGGTTTATCAATTTTATTTATCTTCTCAAAGAACCAGCTTTTAGTTTTATTGATCTTTGCTATTGTTTCCTTCACTTCTTTTTCATTTATTTCTGATCTGATCTTTATGATTTCTTTCCTTCTGCTAAATTTGGGGGTTTTTTGTTCTTCTTTCTCTAATTGCTTTAAGTGCAAAGTTAGGTTGTTTATTCGAGATGTTTCCTGTTTCTTAAGGTATGATTGTATTGCTATAAACTTGCCTCTTAGAACTGCTTTTGCTGTATCCCATAGGTTTTGGGTCGTTGTGTCTCCATTGTCATTTGTTTCTAAGTATTTTTTGATTTCCTCTTTGATTTCTTCAGTGATCACTTCGTTATTAAGTAGTGTATTGTTTAGCCTCCATGTGTTTGTATTTTTTACAGATCTTTTCCTATAATTGATATTTAGTCTCATAGCGTTGTGGTCGGAAAAGATACTTGATACGATTTCAATTTTCTTAAATTTGCCAAGGCTAGATTTGTGACCCAATATATGATCAATCCTGGAGAATGTTCCATGAGCACTTGAGAAAAATGTGTATTCTGTTGTTTTTGGATGGAATGTCCTATAAATATCAATTAAGTCCATCTTGTGTAATGTATCATTTAAAGCTTGTGTTTCCTTATTTATTTTCATTTTGGATGATCTGTCCATTGGTGAAAGTGGGGTGTTAAAGTCCCCCATTATAATTGTGTTGCTGTCGACTTCCCCTTTTAAGGCTGTTAGTATTTGCCTTATGTATTGAGGTGCTCCTATGTTGGGTGCATAAATATTTACAATTGTTATATCTTCTTCATGGATCGATCCCTTGATCATTATGTAGTGTCCTTCTTTGTCTCTTGTAATAGTCTTTATTTTAAAGTCTATTTTGTCTGATATGAGAATTGCTACTCCAGCTTTCTTCTGATTTCCATTTGCATGGAATATCTTTTTCCACCCCCTTACTTTCAGTCTGTATGTGTCCCTAGGTCTGAAGTGGGTCTCTTGTAGACAGCATATATATGGGTCTTGTTTTTGTATCCATTCAGCCAGTCTGTGTCTTTTGGTGGGAGCATTTAATCCATTTACATTTAAGGTAATTATCGATATGTATGTTCCTATTACCATTTACTTGTTTCGGGTTGTTCTTGTAGGTCTTTTCCTTCTCTTGTGTTTCTTGCCTAGAGAAGTTCCTTTAGGATTTGTTGTAGAGCTGGTTTGGTGGTGCTGAACTCTCTCAGTTTTTGCTTGTCTGTAAAGGTTTTAATTTCTCCATCAAATCTGAATGAGATCCTTGCTGGGTAGAGTAATCTTGGTTGTAGGTTTTTCTCCTTCATCACTTTAAATATGTCCTGCCACTCCCTTCTGGCTTGTAGAGTTTCTGCTGAAAGATCAGATGTTAATCTTATGGGGATTCCCTTGTGTGTTATTTGTTGTTTTTCCCTTGCTGCTTTTAATATGTTTTCTTTGTATTTAATTTTTGACAGTTTGATTATTATGTGTCGTGGCATGTTTCTCTTTGGGTTTATCCTGTATGGAACTCTCTGTGCTTCCTGGACTTGATTGACTATTTCCTTTCCTATATTAGGGAAGTTTTCAACTATAATCTCTTCAAATATTTTCTCAGTCCCTTTCTTTTTCTCTTCTTCTTCTGGGACCCCTATAATTCGAATGTTGGTGCGTTTAATGTTGTCCCAGAGGTCTCTGAGACTGTCCTCAGTTCTTTTCATTCTTTTTTCTTTCTTCTGCTCTGCAGTCGTTATTTCCACTATTTTATCTTCCAGGTCACTTATCCGTCCTTCTGCCTCAGTTATTCTGCTATTGATCCCATCTAGAGTATTTTTAATTTCATTTATTGTGTTGCTCATCGTTGCTTGCTTCCTCTTTATTTCTTCTAGGTCCCTGTTAACTGTTTCTTGCAAATTGTCTATTCTGTTTCCAAGATTTTGCATCATCTTCACCATCATTATTCTAAATTCTCTTTCAGGTAGATTGGCTATTACCTCTTCATCTGATAGGTCTGGTGTGTTTTTATCTTGCTCCTTCATCTGTTGTGTGTTTTTCTGTCTTCTCATTTCGCTTATCTTACTGTGTTTGAGGTCTCCTTTTTGCACGCTGCAGGTTCGTAGTTCCTGTTGTTTTTGGTGCCGTCCCCAGTGGCTAAGGTTGGTTCAGTGGGTTGAGTAGATTCCCTGGTTGGGGGGACTAGTGCCTCTGTTCTGGTGGATGAGGCTGGATCTTGTCCTTCTGGTGGGCAGGTCCTCGTCTGGTGGTGTGTTTGAGGATGTTGGTAACCTTATTATGATTTTAGGCAGTCTCTCTGCTAATGGATGGGGCTGTAGACCTGTCTTGCTCTTTGTTGGGGATAGGGTGTCCAGCACTGTTCTTTGCTGGTCCTTGAGTGAAGCTGGGTCTTGGTGTTGAGATGGAGGTCTCTGGGAGATTTTCGCCGTCTGATATTACGTGGAGCTCGGAGGTCTCTTGTGGACTAGTGTCTTGAGGTTGGTTCTCCCACCTCAGGGACACCGCCCTGGTGCCTGGCTGGGGCGCCAAGAACCTTTAATCCACACGGCTCAAAATAAAAGGTAGAATAAATAGAGAGGAAAGAAAAGGAAGGAAGGAGGGAGGGATGGAAGGAAGGAAGAAAGGAAGGAAGAAATGAAGGAAGGAAGCAAGAAAGCAAGGACGGAAGGTGCAGAGGAAGAAAGGGAGGAAGGAAGAGAGGAAGGGAGGAAAGAAGGGGGAAGGAAGGAAGAAAGGAGGGAAGGAGGGACGAAAGGAAGAAAGAAAGGGAGAAGACAGAGTAGTATAAAGTAATTAAAATAAAAAATAATTATTAAGAAGAAAAATTTCCTTTTAAAAAACAAACAAAAAAAAAAACCCAAAAAAACAAACAAACAAAAAAAAAAACAGAAAAATGGGTCGGTCTAACCCTAGGACAAATGGTGCAAGCAAAGCTATACAGACAAAATCTCACACAGCAGCACACACATACACACCCACAAAAAGAAAAAAAAAGGGAAAATAATAGTATATCTTGCTCCCAAAGTCCACCTCCTCAACTTGGGATGATTCGTTGTCTATTCAGGTTTTCAACAGATGCAGGGCACTTCAAGTTGATTGTGGAGCTTTAATCCGCCGCTTCTGAGGCTGTTGGGAGAGATCTCCCCCTCTCCTCTCTGTTCGCACGGCTCCTGGGGTTCAGCTTTGGACTTGGTCCCGCCTCTGCGTGTAGGTTGTCCGAGGGCGACTGCCCTTCGCTCAGACAGGACGATGTTAAAGGAGCAGTTGATTCAGGGGCTCCAGCTCACTCAGGCTGGGGGGAGGGAGTGGCACGGGGGCGGGGCGAGTCCGCGGCGGCAGAGGCCGACGTGACGCTGCACAGGCCCAAGGCGCGCCATGCGTTCTCCCGGGGAAGCTGTCCCTGGATCCTGGGACCCTGGCAGTGGCGGACTGCACGGGCTCCCGGGAGGGCCGGTGTGGAGAGTGACCTGTGCTCACACACAGGCCTCTTGGTGGTGGCAGCAGCAACCTTAGCGTCCGACACCCGTCTCTACTGTCCGTGCCGACAGCCGCGGCTCGCGCCCGTTTCTGGAGCTCCTCTACGCGGTGCTCTTAATCCCCTCACCTCACACCCGAGGAAGCAAAGAGGCAAGAAAAAGTCTCTTGTCTCTTCGGCAGCTCCGCGCCCGGTTCTAGGGCTCCTTTAAGCGGCGCACTTAATCCCCTCTCCTTGCGCCCAGGCAGCAAAGAGGGAGGAAAAGGTCTCTTGCCTCTTCGGCAACTCCAGACTTCTCCCGAACTCCCTCCCGGCCAGCCGTGGCGCACTAGCCCCCTTCAAGCTGTCTTCACTCTGCCAACTCCAGCCCTTTCCCCGGGATCCGACTGAAGCCCGAGCCTCAGCTCCCGGCCCCGCCCGCCCCGGCGGGCGAGCAGACAAGCCTCTCGGCCTGGTGAGCGCCGGTCGGCACCGATCCTCTGCGGGAATCTCTCCGCTTTGCCCTCCGCACCCCTGTGGCTGAGCTGTCCTCCGCCGCTCCGGAGCTTCCCCCTCCGGCGCCCGCAGTCTCCGCCCGCGAAGGGGCCTCTAGTGTGTGGGAGTCTTTCCTCCTTCTCGGCTCCCTCCCACTGGCGTAGGTCCCGTCCCTATTCTTTTGTCCCTGTTTATTCTTTTTTCTTTTGCCCTACCCAGATATGTGGGGAGTTTCTTGCCTTTTTGGAGGTCCGAGGTCCTCTGCCAGCGTTCGGTGGGTGCTCTACAGGAGAAGCTCCACGTGTAGATGTATTTCTGATGTCTCTGTGAGGAGGAAGGAGATCTCCGCGTCTTACTCTTCCGCCATCTTTAAGCCGTCCTCCAATGGTAATTTTTAATTGTGTAAAAATTTAAATATATTAAAAGTTGAAAGAAGAGTTTAATGAACTCCCATGTACCTATTACTTACTTTCAACAGATATATACCAGCATTTTGCAAAATTATTTTCATCTATTCTTCTCACCTGCACACACGCGCGCGCGCGCACACACACACACACACACACACACACACACACACACACTTTGTAAAAATTTCCTAGGGTTTTAATTGTAAAAATCATATTTTCAAAATTAATTTCTCTAACAGTTGAGAACATTTTTCTTTATATAAGCACAATTCCATTATCATACTTTACAAACTTAGTAATAATGCCTTAATATTACCTAGTACCTCATCCATATTCAAATTTCCGTGATTGTCTAAAAATGTCACCTTCATTTTGGTTAAGTATTTAAACATAATGCCTTTTTTTTGAAGTCCTCTACATATGATGACAGAGATTTGTTTAATAACTCCATAGGTTAGTAATTTACAGCTAGGGATCAACTCAAGTGTGGGATTGTTTGACTTGTGAGAGCAGGGAATTTAGCTATCATAAAGATTTAGAGGTAAATACGTAAAGGCCAGTGACAGGTCTTTTTTCCCTACTAGGTTAATGACCTTCTCTGGAATGCAGATTCCAGTGTGCTTGCAGCTTTGCCTGGAAGACCTTCAGAGGGAAGAAAATTCCACTCTAAAAACCTATGGTAAGATAGCTCTCGTATCTCAGCCTTCTGCCCCACAAAATGTAATTGAAAGTAGTGGGCCGTGGAGTTTCCATTATCCCTTTCACTTAGTCCTGTAATGGAATCAAAGATAACTGAGGGGGGTAGGTAGAATGAAGGAGTGGTTAGCTTTTGATGGGAGGGATTTCAGTTATGTATCAGGCAGGGTCTCCAGAGAAATAGAATCAGGGTAAGCCGGCTGGTTGGAAATTCAGTGAAGAGTTGATGTTGCAATCTTGAGTCCAAAATCTGTGGGACTGGCCCACAGTCTGGAAACTCGGACAAGATTCTGTGTTACAGTCTTGAGACAAAATTCCCTTTTCTCTGGGAAGCCTTAGTTTTAGTTCTTAAGGCTCTATAAACTCTTTGGATGAGATCTATCCACATTATGGAGGATAGTCTGCTGTTCTTAAAGTCAGCTGATTATAAAGGTTAATCATATCTACAGAATACCTTCCCAGCAACATCTAGACTGGGTTTTGACTGAACAGCTAGACATCATCACCTAGCCAAGTTGACATGTAAATTAACCACCACAAGTCATCAGTGCTTTCTCTTCATGGATGGTACCAGTGTAGCAAATCAAAATGCTAGCCAAAGGAATACTGTGGAAGTGAAAGAGAAATGAGTTTAGATATAAGTAAGAATCTTCTATAGCTTTTAAATGGTAAATCAAATTGTAAATATGTATTTTTCAGTGTATATGTAATATGTGAAAGCATTAGAAAATAAAGATGGGAAGACAAAAAGTTCTTCTGTAATTCTGTCACTCAGTAATAATCAGTATTTAAATTTTCTTGTCTTCCAGATTTTATGTATACATCTCAGTATAGCTGTGATCTCATTTTTGTTAAATATGTAGGTATGATACCTACAGTTTTGTAACTTGCTTTGACAGTGTGTCACAAACTATTTCCATTTCAGATATCTATCTGTATCATTTTAACTTGCTGTATATTCATTTATGCTACAGTTTATTCAATCTTATGTTGTTAAACATTTAAAGTATTGTAATTTTTCACTGTCATCAGTACTGCACTGAACAGTTTTTTCATAAATCTTTTCATTTGCTTATGTTCTGAGTGGCTTTCAAACGTTTTAATCAATAGAACTAACTGAAATGTTATTAAGAAGCTCATTCATTCATTCAACACAATAGTTCTCAACCCTGGCTGTACCTTTAGAAAAATAAATGCTATCCATGTGTTATCTGTGAGTTGCTCTCAGTACGTTATAATGGGGACTATACATCATTATTAATTTAAAAAAAAAAGCTTCCAGGTGATTTTTTTTTTGTAAACACTGACATTTATTTATTTATAATTTTATTTATTTATTTATTTCTGGCTGCGTTGGGTCATCCTTGCTGTGTGCAGACTGTCTCTAGTTGAGGCAAGCAAGGGCTACTCTTCATTGCGGGCTTCTCATTGATGTGGCTTCTCTTGTGGAGCACGGGCTCTAGGCGCACGAGCTTCAGTAGCTGTGGATCTCAGGCTTTAGAGCGCAGGCTCAGTAGTTGTGGCACACAGGCTTAGTTGCTCCGTGGCGTGTGGGATCTTCCCAGACCAGGGCTCTAACCCATGTCCCCTGAAGTGGCAGGCAGATTCTTAACCACTGCGCCACCAGGGAAGTCCCCAGGTGATTTTTTAATGTGTAGCCAGAGTTGACAACCACTGACTAACCAGGTGTTAATGGCTGGCCCTGTGATATGCTCAGGATAAAAGTGTTGCTGCAAGAACAGCCACAACATCTGTCCTCACAGAGCCTGAGCATGGAGTCTAAGTTAACCCAAAGATAGGTCTAAGTATTGTAGTAGCCTGGTTCTAGAACTAGGTTGGATTTGCTGTTATTGCTGAGTTAAGAATTAGTAATCAGGGAGATGTTTAAAGAAAAGAAATTCCTTAATATAATTAAAATTTTCATTTATGTGTGTCACCTGTTTAACAAAGTTTGTCTTTGACATGATTAGGTCTTTTCTTTTCCAGCTTTATTGAGATATAGTTGACATGTAACATGTTCATTCAGGAGGTACAATGTGATGATTTGATACATGCATATACTGTGAAATGTTTACCACAGTAAGGTTGATTAACCTTACTGTGAGAACTTTTCTTTTGGTTGCGTTGGGTCTTCATTGTTGTGTGCGGGTTTTCTCTAGTTGTGGTGAGCGGGGGCTATTCTTCCTTGCCGTGCGTGGGCTTCTCATTGCAGTGGCTTCTCTTGTTGCGGAGCACGGGCTCTAGGTACTCGGGCTTTGGTAGTTGTGGTACGCGGGCTCAGTAGTTGTGGCTTTTGGGCTCTAGAGCACAGACTCAGTAGTTGTGGCTCACGGACTTACTTGCTCCGTGGCATGTGGGATCTTCCCAGACCAGGGATTGAACCCATGTCCCCTGCATTGGCAGGCAGATTCTTAACCATTGCACCACCAGGGAAGCCCGGTGAGAACATTTTGGGTTTTTTTTTTGCAGTACGCGGGCCTCTGAGTGTTGTGGCCTCTTCCGTTGTGGAGCACAGGCTCTGGATGTGCAGGCTCAGCGGCCGTGGCTCCATGGCATGTGGGATCTTCCCGGACCAGGGCACGAACCCATGTCCCCTGCATCAGGAGGCGGAATCTCAACCACTGCGCCTCCACGGAAGTCCCGTGAGAACATTTTAAATCTACTCTCATAGCAACTTTCAAGTATACAATACAGTATTGTTAACTGTAGTCACCATGCTATACATTAGATCTCTGGAACTTGTAACTGAAGGTTGTACTCTTTGACCAACTTCTTTCTGTTTCCTGCACTCTACAGGTTTTGGTCTGGTTCTTTTAAGGGTATTTGCATGCTAATCTCCCTTGGACATAACTGCATACCAAACACCTGGAAGAAAATAATAAGCATCTTAGGCATCATACAACATAGTGATGCTAGTCTAGTGCTCTTGGATTGGGTGTTTTAATACTTTTAATCTGATTGCCAAGTTTTCTCTTTCTAAGTCTTTGTGAAAAAAACAACTCACTAAAGCACTGTTCTATGGTAGGAGCCTTCCATCATCATGATCATAAAGTTTGAAGATAGAGGCAGAAATGAACATGTGTGCTTCTGACCTTAATGCTGCTTAATATTTTGTCCTCATGAAAAACTATACTTTAACAATTATTGTTAATATTATTCTCTTAATGAAGAGGCTGAGCAGAAAGGGTCATTTGAAAAAGAAAAGGGTGTCCTCATCCCTCTCCAGCAAGTGGTACAAAGTCTGGTCCTCTGCCCCCTGCCTCTGATGGCCCTCTTTTCATTTTCCCCTGCAGTTCAGCTCTGGACTGTTGGAAACTATCACTGGTATCTCAAGCAAAGCCTACCCTTCAGCGCCTGTGGGAAGAGCAAGATTGTGTCCGTCATGTGGGGCCCGGTGACCCCATACCGGTTGCATGTTCTCTGTCAAGGCTGGCATTACCTCTGCTATGACTGACACTGGACGACTGACTGGAGCTCAGGAGATAATTAGGTGACATGGCAAATGTGGCTGTTGTTGATGGAAGTAAGGAGCTGAAAAGTGTGTCCATGGGCCTGCAAGGGGCCTGAGCCAGGAGAGTGCAGATGTGGCAGTTTGACTTAGACAGTGCAGGATTTTTATTTGATTGATTATTCAGGTTCTTTGGTTTGTTTTTACTTGTTTTGGTTTTGATTGGATGGGAACACCCTTAGGTGAGGCATGTACTCCCCTGAGGACCCATAGTCTCTCCTCTCCCCCCGCATCCCTCAACTCCCTTTTCTACTACAACCATGGCCTTTACATATTTACTTGTCTGGGCTTTGAAGACATTGACATTTCTGACCCTGGGTAGAGAGGAAGACAACAGTAGGCTTGTGGCATTGGTGTGTCGGCCTTGTCTTTGTGCACTGACAGCGTTACGTTGACTCTCAAACCACTCTGTTGTGTTGCTTTGTTTTTTGATATAATGCTTGCTAATTATGTACCTTTCCAGTATCTTCAGTTCACGTCACTGATATCTGCCTAGTACTCGTATTGGATTGGTGTTTTTTAATTAGGTTGAGGGTTTTTGTTTAGTGAGGGGAAAGAAACTAGGGAAAGTCAGTCTTTCCTGAATCGACATTTATTTATTGCTGATGACATAAAGGAAGACTTGCTTCTAAGATTGTAATGTGAGTTGGTATACTAATTTATGTTCTATGTAGTGATCATAATACTGATTTTACAATCATATGTTCTGTATAGAGGACTTAAGCACATATGCCTTATAACCAGATCAATGTACAGGGAAGTGCATTAAGGATTTTGGTTTTTCTGGCTTGGTTGCAGGCCCAGATCTAAAGCTAGAACTCTGACCTTTTGTCCTGCTTGCCGTAGTCCCTGGCACCTGAAACTCCAAGCCCCGAGATGGACTGCTATAGGCCTGGAGGTGACAGTAGCCAGATATAGACAGAGCTCTGACACTTACTTTCCTCCTCTACACAGTATTTAAGCTTATTCATGATAAAAACACCAACAATTACTTTTAAGAATCGCTGTATATTTTCTACCACCATTATTTGTTAGTGGTGCTGTGTTGTTCAGATGCCTTGTTTTACAAATTGAACATCCATGTGTCTAATCCTCTTTCTCTCTCTCATGCAGACAGGGTATTGGTGACAGTCTTCTGGCAGAGTGTGGTTCCAACTCCCATGTGCACCTACCGACTGCTGCTCCCCCACCCTGTAAATCAAATCCTTTTCTCCACACACGCTAAAAAGAGTAACGACCTCGTTGTCCTAAATGCCAGTAACCAGATTTCTGTTTATAAATGTGGTATGTACAAAAACTGTTCTCAGGATGTTCTGAATCAAATCTCTCCAACACAAAATCAAATTACACTTTGGTGTTGTGTTAACTCTAGGGTTTTGAAAAATTTTGAAGTTTATAATTAATATCATTATTACTGTGATGTTTAATTCACTTGTAGGTTTTTTGTGTGTGTTTGGCGGGGGGGCTTCTATCCTACTTTGGCTAATAAGAACAATTCTTTTTGCTTTGTTGAACTCGAAGGGTTAGTTATTTAAGAATAATTCTGAATCCTAGAAAGAACATAGTATCTCATTACATCCTTAACATGTTTTACAGTTTTCATTGCCATTGCACATATTTTCAGTTGATCTCACAGCTTTCCTAGGAGCTGTGTCAGAGGTGGAGTTTTTCTGTTTTATAGATGAGGGAACAGCATGCCAGAGGGTTTGCAGTCTGCTTGAGCAAGAAAGGACAAGGACCTCTACTCAGGTGTTTTAGCGTCTAATCTAGTTGTCCTTCCACAGTCCTGTTGCTCTTAGTTTCTAGTTGCTTTCCTGATGTACTTGAAGAACCTATAATTTGTGAATTCTGTGGTTGTATCATAAGTTATACTGGCACATGACAGTGGTAGCCTTGTTTTCAAATATGTTTTGAATTCTCAGCCTGAAAGGTGGGCAGAAATTTAAGAAAGATGTTCAGATGTGGTTATTTTCTATATTGCTTGATTTGAAAAGTGGATTACCTTCTAGAACCCATTAAATGCAGGACCCCATATCCATAGTATCAGGAAAAATGTTTGTAGTTTACTATGATAGTATTTGCATTTTTTTCCCTAGGTGATAGTCCAAGCGTAGAATCTACAGTGAAACCTGGGGCTGTGGGTGGAAATGGATTTAACATTTCTCTTAGAACACCTCATCTGGACAAGAGATACACGTAGGTTGTTCTTAGTTGCCTTGGAACTCTGGGTACAGAAGCAGCCAGCATTTAGTCCTTAATTCAGCCAACTGTTATTATCTTATCCTGTGCCTGTTGCTTAGTGGAACAAGAAGTAGATACAACACCTGGGCCCTGTTTTTTCAGCCTGGTTGGAGAAGTCAGTTACCTATGTATCTGAACATCATATATGCTGATGGGTGGCAATGGAGCATGTCTTCAGCAGGCTTAGAACCCATTCCCCCAACATCCCTGGGTGGATTTTCAACAGGGAAAATCCCATGGGAAAGATGGAGATGCAGATGATAGAGCAGAGTACAGTTGCTTACACAGATGAGGATACGTACATTGTTAATGTGTGCCTGACCTAATGCAGTATGTACTTTGTCTCATCCTACAGTGCAGAACTTTTGGTTGCTGTGTTTTGAGGCTCTCAGGTTGGAAATCAGAATGCATTTTCCTATTGGAACGATACTATGAAGAGTTGAATATAATTGAATACATCAAGTACATTATAGGCATTGTAAAATCACCTAGAAGCCAAATTATTAATTATAAGTCCATTTCTGTGAGAATCCAGAATTTGATTCTGTTCTGTTTAATGAGCCCATGTTTTTTTTTACAATGGTGTGTTTGTTTCCACTTTATAACAAAGTGAATCATCTATACACATATATATATATATATCCCCATATCTCTTCCCTCTTGCGTCTCCGTCTCTCCCACCCTCCCTATCCCACCCATCTAGGTGGTCACCAAGCACCAGGCTGATCTCCCTGTGCCATGTGGCTGCTTACCACTAGCTACTGATTTTACATTAGGTACTATATATATGTGCATGCCATTCTCTCACTTTGTCTCAGCTTACCCTTCTGCCTCCCTGTGTCCTCAAGTCCATTCGCTAGTAGCTCTGCGTCTTTATTCCCATCCTACCCCTACGTTCTTCATGACCATTTATTTTAGATTCTATATATATGTGTTAGCATACAGTATTTGTTTTTCTCTTTCTGACCTACTTCACTCTGTATGACAGACACTAGGTCCATCCACCTCACTGTGTATAACACAATTTCATTTCTTCTTATGGCTGAGTAATATTCCATTGTATATATGTCCCACATCTTCTCTATCCATTCATCTTTTGATGGACACTTAGGTTGCTTCCATGTCCTGACTGTTGTAAATAGAGCAGCAACGAACATTGTGGTACATGACTCTTTTTGAATTATGGTTGTCTCAGGGTATATGCCTAGTAGTGTAGTGGGATCGCTGGGTTGTATGGTAGTTCTATTTTTAGATTGTGAAAGGAGCTCCATACTGTTCTCCATAGTGACTGTATCAATTTACATTCCCACCAACAGGGCAAGAGGGGTCTGTTTTCTCCACACCCTCTCCAGCATTTATTGTTTGTAGATTTTTTGGTGATGGCCATTCTGACTGGTGTGAGGCGATACCTCACTGTGGTTTGATTTGCATTTCTCTAATGATTAATGATGTTGAGCATTCTTTCATGTGTTTGTTGGCAATCTGTATATCTTCTTTGGAGAAATGTCTGTTTAGGTCTTCTGCCTATTTGGGGATTGGGTTGTTTGTTTTTTTAATATTAAGCTGCATGTGCTGCTTGTAAATTTTGGATATTAATCTTTGTCAGTTGCTTTATTTGCAAATATATTCTACCATTCTGAGGGTTGTCTTTTGGTCTTGTTTATTGTTTCTGTACTGTGCATAAGCATTTTTTTCTTTTTGCGGTACAGAGACCTCTCACTGCTGTGGACTCTCCCATTGCTGAGCACAGGCTCCGGACACTCAGGCTCAGTGGCCATGGCTCATGGGCCCAGCCGCTGCATGACATGTGGGATCCTCCCAGACCAGGGCACAAACCCATGTCCCCTGCATCGGCAGGAGGACTCTCAACCACTGCGCCACCAGAGAAGCCCTCTGCAAAAGCTTTTAAATTTCATTCGGTTTCATTTGTTTATCTTAGATTTTATTGCCACTTCTCTAGAAGGTGGATGAAAAAGAATCTTGCTGTGATTTATGGCATAGAGTGTTCTGCCTATGTTTTCCTCTAAGAATTTGATAATGTCTGACCTTACATTAAGGTCTTTAATCAATTTTGAGTTTTTGTTGTGTGTATGGTGTCAGGGAGTGTTCTAATTTCATTCTTTACATGTAGCTGTCCAGTTTTCCCAGCAGCACTTATTGAAGAGGCTGTCTTTTATCTACTATATATTGTTGCCTCCTTTATCAAAGATAGGGTGACCATATGTGCATGGGTTCATCTCTGGACTTTCTATCCTGTTCCATTGATCTATATTTCTGTTTTTGTGCCAGTACAATACTGTCTTGATTGCTGTAGCTTTGTAGTATAGTCTGAAGTCAGGGAGCCTGATTCCTCCAGCTCCGTTTATTGTTCCCAAGATTGCTTTGGGTGTTCAGCATGTTTTGTGTTTCCATACAAATTTTGAATTTTTTTGTTCTAGTTCTGTGAAAAATGCCATTCATAGTTTGATAGGGGTTACATTGAAGCTATAGATTGCTTTGTGTAGTATAGTCATTTCACAATGTTGATTCTTCCAATCCAAGAACATGGTAAATCTCTCCATCTTTTTGTATCATCTTTAATTTCTTTCAACAGTGTCTTATAGTTTTCTGCATACAGGTCATTTGTCTCATGAGGTAGGTTTATTCCTGGATATTTTATTCTTTTTGTTGCAATGGTAAATGGGAGTGTTTTCTTAATTTCACTTTCAGATTTTTCATCCTTAGTGTATAGGAAGGCAAGAGATTTCTGTGCATTAATCTTGCTACTTTACCAAATTCATTGATTAGCTCTAGTAGTTTTCTGGTAGCATCTTTGTGATTCTCTATGTATAGTATCATGTCATTTGCAAACAGAGAAAGCTTTACTTATTCTTTTCCATCTTGGATTCCTTTTATTTCTTTTTCTTCTCTGATTGCTGTGGCTAAAATGTCCAAAACTATGTTGAATAATAGTGGTGAGAGTGGGCAACCTTGTCTTGTTCCTGATTTCAGGGGAAATGTTTTCAGTTTTTCACCATTGAGGATGATGTTGGCTGTGACTTTGTCATATTTGGCCTTTATTATGTTAAGGTAAGTTCCCTCTATGCCTGCTTTCTGGAAGGTTTTTATCATAAGGGAGTGTGGGTATTGAATTTTGTCAAAAGCTTTCTCTGCATCTATGAGATGATCATATGGTATTTCTGCTTCAGTTTGTTAATATTGTTTATCCCATTCATTGATTTGCGTATATTGAAGAATCCTTGCATTCCCTGAATAAACCCCTCTTGATCATATTGTATGATTCTTTTAAGGTGCTGTTGGATTCTGTTTGCTAGTATTTTGTTGAGGATTTTTGCATCTATGTTCATCAGTGATATTGGCCTGTAGTTTTCTTTCTTTGTGACATCTTTCTCTGGTTTTGATATCAGGGTGATGGTGGCCTTGTAGAATGAGTTTGGGAGTGTTCCTCCCTCTGGTATCTTTTGGAAGAGTTTGAGAAGGATAGGTGTTAGCTCTTCTCTAAATGTTTGATAGAATTCGCCTGTGAAGCAATCAGGTCCTTGGCTTTCATTTGTTGTAAGACTTTTAATCACAGTTTCAATTTCAGTGCTTGTGTTTGGTCTGTTCATATTTTCTATTTCTTCCTGGTTCAGTCTCGGCAGTTTGTACATTTCTAAGAATTTGTCCATTTCTTCCAGGTGGTCCATTTTATTGGCATAGAGTTGCTTGTAGTAATCTCTCATGATACTTTGTATTTCTGCAGTGTCAGTTGTTACTTCTCCTTTTTCATTTCTAATTCTATTGATTTGAGTCTTCTCCCTTTTTTTCTTGATGAGTCTGGCTAATGGTTTATCAATTTTGTTTATCTTCTCAGAGAACCAGCTTTTAGTATTATTGATCTTTGCTATTGTTTCCTTCATTTCTTTTTCATTTATTTCTGATCTGATCTTTATGATTTCTTTCCTTTTGCTAAATTTGGGGTTTTTTTGTTCTTCTTTCTCTAATGGCTTTTGGTACAAAGTTAAGTTGTTTGTTCGAGATATTTCCTGTTTCTTAAGGTATGATTTTATTGCTATAAACTTGCCTCTTAGAACTGCTTTTGCTGTATCCCATAGGTTTTGGGTCGTCGTGTCTCCATTGTCATTTGTTTCTAAGTATTTTTTGATTTCCTCTTTGATTTCTTCAGTGATCACTTCGTTATTAAGTAGTGTATTGTTTAGCCTCCATGTGTCTGTATTTTTTACAGATCTTTTCCTGTAATTGATATCTAGTCGCATAGCATTGTGGTCGGAAAAGATACTTGATACGATTTCAATTTTCTTAAATTTGCCAAGGCTAGATTTGTGACCCAAGATATGATCTATCCTGGAGAATGTTCCATGAGCACTTGAGAAAAATGTGTATTCTGTTGTTTTTGGATGGAATGTCCTATAAATATCAATTAAGTCCATCTTGTTTAATGTTTTATTTAAACCTTGTGTTTCCTTATTTATTTCCATTTTGGATGATATGTCCATTGGTGAAAACTCCCCTACTATTAATGTGTTACTGTTGATTTCCGCTTTTATGGCTGTTATTATTTGCCTTATGTATTGAGGTCCTTCTATGTTGTGTACATAAATATTTAAGATTGTTATATCTTCTTCTTGGATCAATCCCTTCATCATTATGTAGTGTCCTTCTTTGTCTCTTGTAATAATCTTTATTTTAAACTCTATTTTGTCTGATATGAGAATTGCTATTCCAGCTTACTTTTGATTTCCATTTGCATGGAATATCTTTTTCCATCCCTTCATTTTCAGTCTGTATGTGTCCTTAGGTCTGAAGTAGGTCTCTTGTAGACAGCATGTATATGGGTCTTGTTTTTGTATCCATTCAGCCAGGCTGTGTCTTTTGGTGGGAGCATTTAATCTATTTACATTTCAGGTAATTCGTGATATGTATGTTCCTATTCCCATTTTCTTAATTGATCTGAGTTTGTTATTGTAGGTCTTTTCCTTGTCTTGTGTTTCTTGCCTAGAGAAGTTCCTTTAGCATTTCTTGTAAAGCTGGTTTGGTGGTGCTGAACTCTCTCAGCTTTTGCTTGTCTGTAAAGGTTTTAATTTCTCCATCAAAACTGAATGAGATCCTTGCTGGGTAGAGTAATCTTGGTTGAAGGTTTTTCCCTTTCATCGCTTTAAATATGTCCTGCCACTCCCTTCTGGCTTGCAGAGTTTCTGCTGAAAGGTCAGCTGTTAACCTTATGGGGATTCCCTTGTGTGTTATTTGTTGTTTTTCCCTCGCTGCTTTTAATAAGTTTTCTTTGCATTTAATTTTTGCTAGTTTGATTAATATGTGTCTTGGTGTTTTTCTCCTTGAATATATCCTGTATGGGACTCTCTGTGGTTCCTGGACTTGATTAACTACTTCCTTTCCCATATTAGGAAATTTGTCAACTATAATCTCTTCAAATATTTTCTCAGTCCCTTTTTTTTCTCTTCTTCTTCTGGGACCCCTATTATTCGAATGTTGGTGCATTTAATGTTGTCCCAGAGGTCTCTGAGACTGTCCTCAGTTCTTTTCATTCTTTTTCTTTATTCTGCTCTGCAGTATTTATTTCCACTATTTTATCTTCCAGGTCACTTATCCGTTCTTCTGCCTGAGTTATTCTGCTATTGATCCCATCTAGAGTATTTTTCATTTCATTTATTGTGTTGTTCATCATTGCTTTTTTCGTCTTCTAGGTCCTTGTTACATGTTTCTTGCTTTTCTCTATTTCTAAGCTTTTGGATCATCTTTACTGTCATTATTCTGAATTATTTTTCAGGTAGACTGCCTATTTCCTCTTCATTTGTTAGGTCTGGAGGGTTTTTACCTTGCTACTTCATCTGCTGTGTGTTTTTCTGTCTTCTCATTTTGCTTATCTTACTGTGTATGGGGTCTCCTTTTTGCAGGCTGCAAGTTAGTAGTTCCTGTTGTTTTTGGTGTCTGTCCCCAGTGGCTAAAGTCGGTTCAGTGGGTTGTGTAGGCTTCCTGGTGAAGGGGAGTAGTGCCTGTGTTCTGGTGGATGAGGCTGTATCTTCTCTTTCTGGTGGGCAGGTCCACGTCTGCTGGTGTGTTTTGCCATGTCTGTAGCCTTATTATGATTTTAGGCAGCCTCTCTGCTGATGGGTGGGTTTGTGTTTCTGTCTTGCTAGTTATTTGGCATAGGTTGTCCAGCACTGTAGTTTGCTGGTCGTTGAGTGAAGCAGGGTCTTGGTGTTGAGATGGAGACCTCTGGGAGATTTTTACTGTTTGATATTACGTGGAGCTGGGAGGTCTCTTGTGGACCAGTGTCCTGAAGTTGGCTTTCTCACCTCAGAGGCATAGCCCTGACTCCTGGCTGGAGCACCAAGAGCCTTTTGTCCACTTGGCTCAGAATAAAAGGGAGAAAAAATGGAAAGAAAGAAAGAAAGAAAGAAAGAGGATAAAATAAAATAAAGATAAAATAAAATAAAGTTACTAAAATAAAATATAATTATTAAGAAAAAAAATTGGGGCTTCCCTGATGGCATGGTGGTTGAGAGTCCACCTGCCAATGCAGGGGACACGGGTTCGTGTCCCGGTCCGGGAGGATCCCACATGCCGCAGAGTGGCTGAGCCCATGAGCCATGGCCGCTGAGCCTGTGCTCCTCAACGGGAGAGGCCACAACAGTGAGAGGCCCGTGTACCACACACACACACACAAATTTAAAGTAAAGAAAAAACGGACGGAGAGAACCCTAAGACAAATGGTGATAGCAAAGCTATACAGACAAAATCTCACACAGAAGCTTACACATACACACTCACAAAAAGAGGAAAAGGGGAAAATAACATATCTTGCTCTCAAAGTCCACCTTCTCAATTTGGGATGATTCATTGTCTATTCAGGTATTCCACAGATGTAGGGTACATCAAGTTGATTGTGGAGCTTTAATGCACTGTTTCTGAGGCTGCTTGGAGAAATTTCCCTTTCTCATCTTTGTTCACAAAGCTCCCTGGGTTCAGCTTTTGATTTGGCCCCACCTCTACGTGTAGTTCTCCTGAGGGCGTCTGTTCTTTGCTGAAACAGGAGAGGGTTAAAGGAGCTGCTGCTTCGGGGGCTCTGGGTCACTCAGGCCGGGGGGAGGGAGGGGTATGGATCCGGGGTGAGCCTGTGGCAGCAGAGGCCAGCGTGGTGTTGCACCAGCCTGATGCGCGCTGTGCGTTCTCCCGGGGAAGTTGTCCCTGGATCACGGGACCCTGGCAGTGGTGGGCTGCACAGGCTCTCGGGAGGGGAGGTGTGGAGAGTAACCTGTGCTCGCACACGGGCTTCTTAGTGGCTGCTCCAGCAGCCTTAACGTCCCATTCCCGTATCCGGGGTCTGCGCTGTTAGCCGCAGCTCGCGCCCATCTGTGGAACTCCTTTAAGCAGTGCTCTTAATCCCCTCTCCTCGTGCAGCAGGAATCAAAGAGGCAAGAAAAAGTCTCTTGCCTCTTCGGCAGCTCCAGACTTTTTCCCAGACTCCCTCCCGGCTAGCTGTGGCACACTAGCCCCTTCAGGCTGTGTTTACACCACCAGTCTGAGCCTCAGCTCCCAGCCCCCACCCGCCCCTGCCCACCCCGGGTGAGCATACAAGCCTCTCAGGCTGGTGTGTGCTGCTCGGCACCGTTTCTCTGTGTGGGAATCTCTCTGCTTTGCCCTCCACACCCCTGTTGCTGTGCTCTCCTCTGCAGCTCTGAAGCTTTCCCCCTCTACCACCCACAGTGCCCACCCGCGAAGGGGCTTCCTAGTGTGTGGAAACATTTCCTCCTTCACAGCTCCCTCCCACTGGTGCAGGTCCTGTTCCTATTCTTTTGTCTCTGTTTTTTCTTTTTACTTTTGCCTTACCCATGTACGTGGGGGAGTTTCTTGCCTTTTGGGAGGTCTGAGGTCTTCTGCCAGCGTTCAGTGGGTGTTCTGTAGGAGTTGTTCCACGTGTAGATGTATTTCTGATGTATCTGTGGGGAGGAAGGTGATCTCAATGTCTTACTCTTCTGCTGTCTTCCTCAATTCCCCTCATACTTTGGCTGTTTATCATGGAGTCCTAGCCTGGAGAAAACTTTTCAAGTTCATTTACTTAGCCCCTAATCTCAACATAATATCTCAGTTGAGTCACTCCACACCAGTTAAAAAAGAGAAAGAGGTTCTTCCTTAAGCAGCACATCCTAAGGTAAACAAAATTTTTTTGGAAATTTTTTCATATAACTAATATTTTACTTTGAATTACCATGTAGGCACCAAACTGGCAATATGCTCAATCTTCTTTGTAATCTTTCTTTTCTCACTGTGGCAACCCTCTATTGTAGGGTTGAAGGACTCCATCTCATGGTTCATACGAAATCAGCTGCATTTTTTTCTGGGTTCCATGCCCCCCATGCAGTGTGTATGTGTGTGCATGCACACAATTTACTTATGAAAAAAAAGCCCACTTATTTTCTTTGCTTCTATTGATAACTTGGAAACAGGGAATCTTTCACTGATAAGATCATAGCCTTATCAGTACACTTAAGAGAGAAGCCGCCCAATCCTCCCTGTGTTTTCTGTATCAGTTGAGAAGTTGTGTATGGGCATGTGCATGAGGGCTCTGTGAGAGAGCACAAGATTTTGGGATAAGGTTGTATATCAGAGGGGCTAATGGTCTTGAGGCTGAGTGAGAGCACAGTGTGGCTTAGTTGTTAATTGCTTCCTTCTACTTTGGATGATGTGCAGTTTCAGCTGCAGTTAATGGAGAGTGGCTTGTCCTGACAGTGATTCTTAAGGTTTAGCCTAAGGTGTCTTTAGCATTACAGGCAGGCCTGAGAAGCAGCCATGTGTCTAATGGGGAATCTCTGCGGAAGGTGGAGAGGGGTTCACTCATTGTCACTGTTGTGCCCCAGGACACAAAGCTTATATTACAGGTAAGCTGATTTTTCAGGCTATGTTTCTGATAGTCATTTGGCAGTAAATACTGAACAAAATTCTTGTGGATTATATTTTAGGCTCTCTTAACATTTGTATTAATTTATTATAAGCCTTTCCTTGCTAAGTTCTCTGTTAGCTTTATACAAAGGAATGTTAATACAAGCTCTGCCCAGTAAGGCTAAGAGGGAAACTTCTCTTAAAAGTCAAAATAAATTTTGAGCACAATTAAATTTTGCCAAAATTATGCTCATTTTACAGTGTTGTGTTAGTTCTTTAAAAAGAGGTAGGTAAAGTTGTATATCCTGGGTATTTAAATTTTTTTCTATTTAATTAAAATGTTATTGATTTGATTTATTTATTTTAAGATGCCTAGGGGAAACTTAGAAGTTATTCATCATTGAGCCCTGATTTTAGCTGAAATTCAGAAGTGGTTGGACAAGTGAGTACCATGTATATGATTAGTTAGGTTATTGTTATGACTTATGTGTGAAGACAGCAAGTATTCCATTAAGATTTTTAAAACTTAAAAGTCTAAATCTTTCATTACATATGTCTTCAATCAGATTCTCAGAGGTTCTCTTTTTTTCATACTTTGCTTCTTATATCGTATGGTGTAATAGACATTCCTAGCAGAAGGAATCATGAGGCTCATTGTACGAAACAGGGCTTCCTAGTCTAAGGGGAACCATATGGGCTTTAGTTGGCCTGTGAACCCAGGGAAACTTTACACCATCCTGTGTCTCTGTGTATTTGTCTGGGCAGAAGACCCAAGGCTTTCAGCAGACTTATAAAAAGGCCTGTGACCCAAAAATGCCTGAGCCACTATTGTGAAGGAAATGATCCATTGTTTGAATCTCTGAATTTGGAGGAAACTTTATATTGGAAAGATGTTTACTAATATTTTGTTAAAAAGGAAAGTAGCTCTAAGATCTATAATGATTTTCTTGTGTGCGTGTGTGGGGATAGAGCCCTCAGCCGGCCCTGATGACTAAAGCATACCTTTTAGGAAGGTAAATGAATCTGGTACCTGATTTTTTTCATTCTGTGATTTCAGAGTAGAAATCCAGTAGTAGTTGGGCTATAGTCTTAATTTTAACTGGTTTATATCATTATGAAAATGTGCTGAGTCCAGGGAGCTTAGTTTTGTTTTTTTTTAAACATCTTTATTGGAGTATAATTGCTTTACAATGGTGTGTTAGTTTCTGCCTTATAACAAAGTGAATCAGTTATACATATACATATATCCCCATATCTCTTCCCTCTTGCATCTCCCTCCATCCCACCGTCCCTATCCCACCCCTCTAGGTGGTCACAAAGCACCAAGCTGATCTCCCTGTGCTATGCGGATGCTTCCCACTAGCTATTTTACGTTTGGTAGTGTATATATGTCTATGCCACTCTCTCACTTTATCCCAGCTTACCCTTCCCCCTCCCCATATCCTCAAATGCATTCTCTAGTAGGGCTGTGTCTTTATTCCCATCTTGCCCCTAGGTTCTTCATGACCTTTTTTAAAATTTAGATTCCATTTATATTTGTTAGCATACACTATTTGTTTTTCTCTTTCTGACTTACTTCACTCTGTATGACAGACTCTAGGTCCATCCACCTCACTACAAATAACTCAATTTTGTTTCTTTTTCTGGCTGAGTAATATTCCATTGTATATATGTGCCACATCTTCTTTATCCATTCATCTGTCGATGGACACATAGGTTGCTTCCATGTCCTGTCTATCATAAATAGAGCTGCAATGAACATTTTGGTACATAACTCTTTTTGAATTATGGTTTTCTCAAGGTATATGACCAGTAGTGGGATTGCTGGGTCATATGGTAGTTCTCTTTGTAGTTTTTTAAGGAACCTCCATACTGTTCTCCATAGTGGCTGTATCAATTTACATTCCCACCAACAGGGCAAGAGTGTTCCCTTTTCTCCACACCCTCTCCAGCATTTATTGTTTCTAGATTTTTTGATGATGGCCATTCTGAACGGTGTGAGACGATATCTCATTGTAGTTTTGATTTGCATTTCTCTAATGATTAATGATGTTGAGCATTCTTTCATGTGTTTGTTGGCAATCTGTATATCTTCTTTGGAGAAATGTCTATTTAGCTCTTCTGCCCATTTTTGGATTGGGTTGTTTGGTTTTTTGATATTGAGCTGCATGAGCTGCTTGTAAATTTTAGAGATTAATCCTTTGTCAGTTGCTTCATTTGCAAATATTTTCTCCCGTTCTGAGGATTTTCTTTTCATCTTCTTTATGGTTTCCTTTGCTGTGCAATAGCTTTTAAGTTTCATTAGGTCCCATTTGTTTATTTTTGTTTTTATTTCCATTTCTCTAGGAGGTGGGTCAAAAAGGATCTTGCTGTGATGTCATAGAGTGTCATCTGTGACATAGATTTGTCATAGAGTGTTGCTGTGATGTCAGAGTGTCATCTATGACATAGATATGTCATAGAGTGTTTTGTGTGTTTTCCTCTAACAGTTTGATACTGTTTGGCCTTTCATTTAGGTCTTTAATCCATTTTGAGTTTATTTTTGTGTATGGTGTTAGTGAGTGTTGTAATTTCATTCTTTTACATGTAGCTATCCAGTTTTCCCAGCACCAATTATTGAAGAGGCTGCCTTTTCTCCACTGTATATTTTTGCCTCCTTTATCAAAGATAAGGTGACCGTATGTGCATGCGTTTATCTCTGGCTTTCTGTCCTGTTCCATTGATCTATATATGTGTTTCTGTGCCAGTACCATAGTGTCTTGATTACTGTAGCTTTGTAGTATAGTCTGAAGTCAGGGAGCCTGATTCCTCCAGGTCTGTTTTTCTTCCTCAATATTGCTTTGGCTATTCGGGGTCTTTTGTGTTTCTATACAAATTGTGAAATTTTTTGTTCTAATTCTGTGAAAAATGCCAGGGGTAGTTTGATAGGGATTGCATTGAATCTGTAGATTGCTTTGGGTAGTACAATCATTTTCACAATGCTGATTCTTCCAATCCAAGAATATGTTATATCTCTCCATCTATTTGTATCATCTTTAATTTATTTCATCACTGTCTTTTAATTTTCTGAATACAGGTCTTTTGTCTCTGCTCTTCCTAAATATAGCAGAGGAAGGAACACTCCCAAAGTCATTCAACAAGGCCACCATCACGCTGATACCAAAACCAGCCAAAGATGTCACAAAGAAAGAAAACTACAGGCCAATATCACTGATGAACATAGATGCAAAAATCATCAACAAAATACTATCAAACAGAATCCAACAGCACGTTAAAAGGATCATACAACCGTGATTAAGTAGAGTTTATCCCAGGAATGCAAAGATTCTTCAATATATGCAAATCAATCAATGGGATACACCATATTAACAAATTAAAGGAGAAAAACCATATGATCATTTCAATAGATGCAGAGAAAGCTTTTGACATAATTGAACACCCATTTATGATAAAAACCCTCCAGGAAGTAGGCTTAGAGGGAACTTTCCTCAACATAATAAAGGCCATGTATGACAAACCCACAGCAAACATCATCCTCAATGGTGAGAAACTGAAACCATTTCCACTAAGATCAGGAACAAGACAACATTGCTCACTCTCACCACTTTATTCAACGTAGTTTTGGAAGTTTTAGCCATAGCAATATGAGAAGAAAAGGAAATAAAAGGAATCCAAATAGGAAAAGAAGAAGTAAAGCTGTCACTGTTTGCAGTTGACATGCTACTATACATAGAGAATCCTAAAGATGCTACCAGAAAACTACTAGATCTAATCAATGAATTTGGTACAGTAGCAGGAAACAAAATTAATGCACATAAATCTTTTGCATTCCTATATACTAATGATGAAAAATCGGAAAGAGAAATTAAGAAAACACTCCCATTTACCATTGCAACAAAAAGAATAAAATATCTAGGAATAAACCTACCTAAGGAGCTTAGTTTTTGTGAAATGCCCTCTCTGTCCATTTTCTGTCTGTTTACAGACTTAATGTTTAAAGAAGCATTTAAATGCATGAGAAAACTGAGAATTAATCTCAATCTGATTCATGCTCATAACCCTAAGATAACATTCTAAATCTGGTATGTATCATAGCTTACCTTAGGCTTGTACTAATATGATCTGAACCAAAATATTTTTTCCTTTTTTTATTCTTTTCTTGGGTAGGTGTTTCTTGAAAATGTGGAAACCTTCATAAGACAGATTCTGTAAATCATATTAAATTGTTTTTCACAGAATTAAAGTAAGTATTTGGAATGATTCATGAGTATCATGCATAATTTTTTCTCTTCTGGTAAAGGAAGTCAGATAGATAAATAGAGGAGAAAAACTACTTTTCAATATATATGTTTTAAATCTCTGTAACTCTTAGATGCCACATGTAGTGGATTTTCAAACTTGTCCCATTGTAAAAGTACAACTTTAAATTGTCATTTAGAATTATTATTTGACTTTAATTTTAGGTTTACATAAAGACTATTAATTGAAATAAATGGTGTCCTTTTATGCAATGACTTTTTTCTAACTTTTTAATGAAAAATTCTAAACATTTAGAAAAGTTGAGAAAATTGTCCAGTTAGCATCCTGTACCCCTACCTATATTCTACAGTTCTTATTTTCCTGTATTTGCTTTATCACTATTTACCATGTGTCCATCCACCATTTATTTATTGTTTTCCTAATGCAGTTTTTTTAAAATTAATTAATTTATTTTTGCCTGCATTGGGTCTTTGTTGCTGTGAGTGGGCTTTCTCTAGTTGTTGTGAGCAGAGGCTACTCTTCGTTGTGGTGCATAGGCTTCTCATTTTGGTGTCTTCTCTCTTTGCAGAACACGGGCTCTAGGCATGTGGGCTTCAGTAGTTGTGGCATGTGGGCCCAGTAGTTGTGGCTCATGGGCTCTAGAGCACAGGCTCAGTAGTTGTCATGCATGAGCTTAGTTGCTCCGCAGCATGTGGAATCTTCTGGGACCAGGGCTTGAATCCGTATCCCCTGCATTGGCAGCCAGATTCTTAATCACTGTGCCACCAGGGAAGTCCCCACCATTCATATGTATTTTAGACAAATTTTGAGATAATTATAGACATCAGTCCATTTTACCTGTCAGTACTTCACCATTAACTTAGATCGCATTCTTTGTATATAGGATCCCCCCGTATGTCAAATTTATATATAATGAAATGCACAGATTATAAGTGTACCATTCACTGAGTTTTGACAAATGTATACCTCCATGTAATCTTGACCCCTATCAAGATAGAGAACATTTCCTTCATCTCAGAAAGTTCCGCCAAATCCCTTCTCATTTATTCTTTGTCCCCACCCTCTTGGCAATTGCTTTTTTGAGTTTTTCACTATAGATCAGTTTTGCTTGTTCAAGGACTTTATATAAATGAATCATATAGTATTTACTCTTCTGTATAAAGCTTCTTTCATTCAGCATATTATCTTGAGATTCATCCATGTTTTTGCATGTATCACTAGTTTATTCTTTTTTATTGCTGAGTAGTATGCCATAGTGTAAATATACGATAGTTTATTTCTTCATTCTCCTGTGGGTGGACACCCGGACTGTACCCAGTTTGGGGCTATATGAATGTAACATGTGCAAACATTAACGTACACGTCTTCTGTGGACATGTTTCCATTTCTCAGCAAGTTTTTCCATTTTTCACCGTATATGAATATTTTTAGAATTAAACTGTCTTCCAAAAGCCATTTTTTATTTATTATCTCATCAGTATTCCAACATATATGTTAGTAGTTTGATAGCTGGGACATGTGTTCAGTTAGTGACCTTTTAACACACACTTGTTCTTAGGGAAGAAGATGTTACAAAGACCATGTACCCTCCACCAGTTACCACCATTGTCCAGCTGTCCAGCGATCCTGATGGGAAAAAAGTAGACCTTATCTGCGATGCTATGAGAGCAGCCATGGAGAACATAAATCCTCACAAGTATGTGTGCTGTCATTAGTTGGCATCTTTTGAATAACAGAACTGTGTAGTTGTTTTTCTTCAGCTTGCTCATCTTTCTTATTCTGGTGTACTTCACTTATTACTTCAGGTACTGCCTATCCATACTCACCTCTCTTGTGAAAAAAACAACCCCAGAACTGGAAAATGTGCTGCAGAAGGTATACAAGCTTCAAGGTAGAGACATGTTGAGTGTGTGTATTGGGGCCTCGACTGACATCAGGTCTTTGGTCTTCTGGAGATCACACTGACCAGGACCAGGGTCACATCACTGATTTAGCGTGTGGCATTTTGGTCTCCATTTTAAGACCTGGGGTCCATTTTTTTGAGTGCTGCCCTGTAAAGCTTGTACAAAAGAGTCAAACGAGTATATTCATCTGATGTCCAGTTCTGACAGGAAAACGTATTGCTTTGTCTTTTTGGTTATGTTGCTAGGTGTGTGGGTTTTTTCCCCAAGTGGTTTTGCTCTGTTTTGTTTTCTTACACACTGACAGGAAGTGCTCTACCTGTTCCTGATGCTGTGAGTGCTGAAGAGGCCCTGAAGTATTTGCTGCTTCTTGTAGATGTTAATGAATTATATGATAGTTCTCTTGGGACCTATAACTTTGATTTGGTCCTCATGGTAGCTGAGAAGTCACAGAAGGTATGTGGAGTTACTACTTAGACATATTTCTCATTTTTGTTTATGAGAACATGGTAGTATGAAACAGTGCTGCTGACAGTGCAGTGTTTGGTCTGATGTTAAGGCTGTGAGGACAGGCCTCGAGGCAGATCTGTGTCTCCAGGGCCCATACTTCAAGCTCATTCTCTATCGCTGTTCTGGGCTTATCAAAGTGTTTTGATTGCTAGGTTGAGCAATCGAAATAAAATTACTGGGTTATTTTTAAGCTAATAGTCATAAGTGTGAACAAATTTTTCTCTTATAAAGGAAATATAACAAATGATTCATATTCCAGTCCAGTTCTATCATGTAGCTTCTTGTTCCAGGGGAAATTGGGAACCTGGAGAATATGCCCATATGTTAAGGCATTTTTACCAAAAGTGGTTTTATGTAGTTTGATTTTATGTATAATTAATATATTAACACAATACATATTTTAAAAATGATGTAGCTTTTGTTTTATTGCTATAATTATATACTTTTATTTTTATAAGTAATATAGTCACAAGCAATAAAATTATCCTTTAAAAAATTAAAAATAATTTTAGGATCCCAAAGAATACCTTCCATTTCTAAATACACTTAAAATGGAAATGAATCATCAGCAGTTCACTATAGACAAATATTTGAAATGGTATGAAAAAGCCATTGGTCACCTCAGCAAATGTGGTAAGTGTTAGGGTTAGTATGTTTATTTCTACTTAAAATATTCTTTGGAACTAGGGAGAGTATAAATTGAAATCAAATGTTAGTTTAGACAGACTGATTTCAGTTTCCACACCTGAAAATGTAAACAATTACATAGGCGCAGGTTATTCTTACCATATGTTTTGAAAAGCTGAGGGTAAAGCAAATGTCATTGAATGAATGGGAGGAGGTCCATAGCTAAGAAGATAGAGCAGATGCTTTTGAGTCAAGAGTGATCATCCTCGAAATTAACTTCAGTGTCTTAAAATCAAAATTGGTTGATAATTCACTCTTCTCCTGGTGTTTGCAAACACCCGAAGGAAACCCAGCTTGTCTGAGTGAGTGGCCGTGCCTACTGGCCTTGCTCTGACACAGTTTTGATTGGCAGTGATGTGGAGTAGAAGCAGCACGGATGCTGGGTGTTCTGCTTCACCACATCCCTGACCAGTACCGGAGCCTCAGGCTTCAGCAGTTATGACCCTTTCCTAAGGGCTGAGACAGGGACGAAGAAGAGTCACCTGGGGTGCTTTTTAAGCATTCAGCTTCTGGCTTCCTTGGAGAATCTGTTTCAGCTGGGCTGGGATAGGACTCAGGCGTGTGTATGGTTAATAAGCTCCCCAGGTGATTCTTATTAAGGAGACTGAGCAAACACTGGACTGGATGGTCATTTATCAGGGGTAGTGTAAAATTCCTTTTAAGTAGGACTCTGATTCTAATTGGTGCTTCTCATACCTCAGAATCTGCAGTGGTGCTCATTTAAGCTCACACTCCTGCATTCTGTTCTCCAGATACTCTAATTTTGCAGGTCTTAAAAAACATCCCTTGTTGATTTTATGTAGGGACCATTGGTAGAAATGAAATCCGTTATGCTTCCCAAGTCTCAAGCTTGTGTGTGTATGAATCTTATTCCTGTAGGACCAGAGTACTTCCCAGAATGCTTAAACTTAATAAAAGATAGAGACTTGTATAATGAAGCTCTGAAGTTATATCCACCAAACTCGCAGCAGTACAAGGTGTGTAGCATGTGAAATGAGGCTGTCCTGATTTTGCTTTGTGCTTTAGTTGGAAAAGGATGAGGCTCCTGAGTCCCTGACCCTGTCCTTGGTTTCAAGGTTTATCTTCAAACTAATTAGCCTCATCTTGAACTTCTTAACTGGGAGAATGGCCCTGACCTGTTCCTCTTCTGAAGAACTTGCTCAGGCCGGAAACCTGGGCATTGTCTCTGAATCCTCCTCGGGAATACCATGGCAGCTTCCATCCTGCCCCCTCCTCCAGCCCAACCTCACGATCATCCTGAATAGTGCTGATCTTTCAGATATATTTCTGCATAAAGTTTGGTTCGTTTGTTTGAACAAACATCGGTTTAGCTTTTCTTATATGCCAGATACTTTGCTTGTCAACTAAATGTATTATAATTCTTACAACAACCTGCTAGGTGTTGTGCACAGTTTTCAAATGAGGAACCACCTTGCCAGAGGACCTGAGACATGAAGTGGCTGACCGGGGATATGTAGCCCATGTCATCACCACCACCATTTTCAGTTTCTCCACAAATTGCACACGTCTTTCTGTGATCTGGTCCCTGCCTGCTTCCTTATCATCAGCAGCCTCTGCCAGCCCTCTCCCTCCCCTTCCTTTGGCCCTCCTGTCCTTCTAAACTCTCGGGTCTCTTCTGCCAGAAAGCGATTCCTGGCTGAGGTGCCAAACACTGAGCTTCCAGAGTACCTTGTTCTTACCTTGGATATGGCATTTATCAATCTGCTATTTACTGATTTGTTGCCCCCACCAGGCTGTGGGTTTCCTTAAGGGCAGGGACCCTGTGTTATGCCTCTCTGTTTCCCTGCCTAATACTGAGCCTGGGGAATAGAGAATTTGGCCACAGCCTGCCTCTTTGCTCTTATTTGCCTTATCTGTTCCTCTCCTGTGCTCTCTCTGCTTCAGCCATACCAACCTTCTTGTTATTCTTTCCTGTGTGTTCCATACCCATTCCTGCCCTATGGCCATGGTGCTTTCTGTGCTCTTGGCATGGAATACTGTCCCCTAACCCTTCACATGGCTTCTTCTCACAGCCCTCTGAAATAGCACTCCCATTGCTCTGTCCCTTTACTACTATCTGCCATTATGTTGTTGACCATATTGTGTTTATAAGTCCGTACTCTTTCACCACAAGAGCAGGAACTTGGGAGTGGTTCCTGTTAGTTTGGTTTTTGTGTTTGTTTGGTTGGTTTTGCTTGTTTTATTTTTTGCTTTGCTGTGTTACTCCCACTGCCCTGAATAGCACTCAGTAATTATTTGTTGGATGAATACATGGCACATCCTCAGTAAGGTTTTGAATGGAAGGAAGATTGAATTCTCTGGTCATCCACAGGGTTTTTCTAAGTAATTCAGGGAGTTTCAAGTGTAATTACTGAGGCAGCCTACCTTGGAGATTTAAAACAACAGTTATCACCTCTCCTCACCAACCCTTTGTCTCTTCCTGTCCCAGGACATCCGCATTGCTTATGGGGAACAACTGCTGCAGGAACACCTCTGTCAGCCAGCAGGGCCCATGTTTACCTGCTGTGGTTCCCACAAGAAAGCTCTCAGCGCCTTTTTGGCCTGTGGCAGTTGGCAGCAAGCTCTCTGTGTGGCAGCCCAGCTTCACTTGACCAAAGAAAAGCTGGCTGGCCTGGGCAGAACTCTGGCAGGTAAACACGGTCATTTAGGTTCTCCCAAATGAGCACTTCTCTAATGGTTTTGTGTTTCTTTGGTTTTGTTTGGCAATTTTGCAAATAAGTGTCAGGCAGCAGCACACCTTGATGCACTGTCATATGCACTGACAAAGGTTAATCTGGAATGGCTTATTAGGTAGATAAAGTTGAACTGCTACAAGAGTTCCCCAAATACAATGGCACAATAAAGAAAGCAGTTTACTTCTCTCTCTCATAGCACTGACAAGTCCTTCCATTGTGTGGATCTGCCATCTCTTAGGCAAAGAGTTGAAGGTGGATTTTCTCCACATCTGTATTCCAGTCCTCGGGAAGGGGAAAAGCTGGAATTGTGAGAGAACACTCAAAGTTGGAAATGACCTGGCTAACAATTTTCTCTACCTCATTCACCAAACTCACATTTTACAGGTACACCTAGTACAGTGTAGCTGGGTAGCAATGTGCCTGCAAGAATGTAAAGATGAATTTTGGGGTGGGACCATTCAAATATAGACAATAGATCATTGGAAACCATAATAGCAATTTGCAGAAATGAAGCCAAATGCACAAGCAGTGTGAAAGCAAAGGCAGTTTAGCTGTTTCAGGGTCTAAGGATTGCCTGAACCAGAGGTGAGGTTATTCCACAGAGTGATTTCTTTCAGTGGAGTGGCATTTCCAGAGTGCCTGGAAGAAGAGACCAGTAGGGCTCTGGCCCTCTCAACTGTGCTAGAAGAGAGTGAGTGGCTGCTATATGTTCTCCCTACCTTTTCAAGAGTCTTGTAAATATTGTTATGATCTCCTCATAAAAAGCAGTCCAGAAAAAAAGTCCAAACTATATGCTGTTAAATGTACGTACATATTCTCTTTAGTTATTTCATATTGTTTTTATTCCTTTGGGATTATAAAATGTATGAGATTATCACTTTTCTTTTTCTGGCATTTTCTGGTTATTAGATCTGTAGAGTCTTCTGTAAGCCTTTCAATTTCCAAGCTGAACTCTTCTTACAAGTATCAAGAAGTCCTTATTTGAGTCTTATTTTTAAAAATATCTTTACTGGAGTATAATTGCTTTACAGTGGTGTGTCAGTTTCTGCTTTATAACAAAGTGAATCAGTTATACATATGTTCCCATATCTCGTCCCTCTTGCATCTCCCTCCTACCCACCCTCCCTATCCCACCCCTCTAGGTTGTCACAAAGCACCAAGCTGATCTCCCTGTGCTATGCAGCTGCTTCCCACTAGCTATCTATTTTATGTTTGGTAGTGTATATATGTCCATGCCACTCTCTCACTTTATCACAGCTTACCCTTCCCCCTCCCCATATCCTCGAGTCCATTATCTAGTAGATCTGTGTCTTTATTCCCATCTTTCCCCTAGGTTCTTCATGACTTTTTTTTTCTTAGATTCCCTATATATGTGTTAGCATATGGTATTTGTTGTTCTCTTTCTGACTTACTTCACTACGTATGACAGAATCTAGGTCCATCCACCTCACTACATATAATTCAATTTCGTTTATTTTTATGGCTGAGTAATATTCCATTGTATATATGTGCCATATATTCTTTATCCATTCATCCAATGATGGACACTAGGTTGCTTCCATCTCCTGCCTGTTGTACATAGAGCTGCAATGAACATTTTGGTACATGACTCTTTTTGAATTATGGTTTTCTCACGGTTTATGCCCAGTAGTGGGATTGCTGGGTCGTATGGTAGTTCTATTTGTAGTTTTTTAGAGGAACCTCCATACTGTTCACCATAGTGGCTGTATCAATTTACATTCCCACAAACAGTACAAGTGTTCCCTTTTCTCCACACCCTCTCCAGCATTTATTGTTTGTAGAATTTTTTATGATGGCCATTCTGAATGGTGTGAGATATCTCGTTGTAGTTTTGATTTGCATTTCTCTAATGATTAATGATGTTGAGCATTCTTTCATGTGTTTGTTGGCAATCTGTATATCTTCTTTGGGGAAATGTCTCTTTAGGTTTTCTGCACATTGTTGGATTGGGTTGTTTGTTTCTTTGATATAAGGCTGTATGAGCTGCTTGTAAATTTTGGAGATTAATCCTTTGTCAGTTGCTTCATTTGCAAATATTTTCTCCCTTTCTGAGGGTTGTCTTTTCATCTTGATTATGGTTTCCTTTGCTGTGTAAAAGCTTTTAAGTTTCATTAGGTTCCATTTGTTTATTATTGTTTTAATTTCCATTTCTCTAGGAGGTATGTCAAAAAGGATCTTGCTGTGATTTATGTCATAGAGTGTTCTGCCTATGTCTTCCTCTAAGAGGTTGATAATGTCTAGCCTTACATTTAGGTCTTTAATACATATTGAGTTTATTTTTGTGTATGGTGTTAAGTATGTTCTAATTTCATACATTTACATGTGCCTGTCCACTTTTCCCAGCACCACTTATTGAAGAGGCTGTCTTTTCTCCACTGTATATTATTGCCTCCTTTATCAAAGATACGGGGACCATATGTGCGTGGGTTTATCTCTGGGATTTCTATCCTGTTCCATTGATCTATATTTGTGTTTTTGTGCCAGTACCATATTGTCTTGATTACTGTAGTTTTGTAGTATAGTCTGAAGTCAGGGAGCTTGATGTCTCCAGCTCCATTTTTTGTTCTCAAGATTGCTTAGACTAATAGGGGTCTTCTGTGTTTACATAAAAATTGTGAAAGTTTTTGTTCTACTTCTGTGAAAAATGCCAGTGGTAGTTTGATAGAGATTGCATTAAATCTGTAAATTGCTTTGAGTAGTACAGTCATTTTCACAATGTTGATTCTTCCAATCCAAGAACATGGTATATCTCTCCATCTATTTGTATCATATTTAATTTCTTTCGTCAGTGTCTTACAATTTTCTGCATACAGGTCTTTTGTCTTCTTAGGTAGGTTTATTCCTAGATATTTTATTCTTTTTGTTGCAATGGTAAATGGGAGTGTTTTCTTAATTTCACTCTCAGATTTTTCATCATTAGTGTATAGGAATGCCAGAGATTTCTATGCATTAATTTGTATCCTGCTAGTTTACCAAAATCATTGATTAGCTCTAGTAGTTTTGTGGTAACATCTTTGGGATTCTCTATGTATAATATTGTGTCATCTGGAAACAGTGGCATCTTTACTTCTTATTTTCTTATTTGGATTCCTTTTATTTCTTTTTCTTCTCTGATTGCTGTGGTTAAAACTTCCAAAACTATGTTGAATAATAGTGGTGGGCCACCTTGTCTTCTTCCTGATCTTATTGGAAATCGTTTCAGTTTTTCACCATAGAGTACAATGTTGGCTGTGGGTTTGTCATATATGGCCTTTATTGTGTTGAGGAAAGTTCCCTCTCTGCCTACTTTCTGCAGAGTTTTTATCATAAATAGGTGTTGAATTTTGTCAAAAGCTTTCTCTGCATTGATTGAGATGATCATATGGTTTTTATCCTTCAGCTTGTTAATATGGTGTATCATATTGATTGGTTTGCATATATTGAAGAATCCTTGTGTTCCTGGAATAAACCCCACTTGATCATGGTGTATGATCCTTTTAATGTGCTGTTGGATTCTGTTTTCTAGTATTTTCTTGAAGATTTTTGCATCTATGTTCATCAGGGATATTGGCCTGTAGTTTTCTTTTTTTGTGACGTGTTTGTCTGCTTTTGATATCAGGGTGATGGTGGCCTCGTAGAATGAGTTTGTGAGTGTTCTTCCCTCTGCTGTATTTGGAAGAGTTTGAGAAGGATAGGTGTTAGCTCTCCTCTAAATGTTTGATAGAATTTGCCTGCGAAGCCATCAGGTCCTAGGCTTTGGTTTGTTGGAAGATTTTTAGTCACAGTTTAAATTTCAGTGCTTGTGATTAGTCTGTTCATATTTTCTATTTCTTCCTGGTTCAGTCTCGGCAGGTTGTACCTTTCTAAGAATTTGTCCATTTCTTCCCATTTGTCCATTTTATTGGCATAGAGTTGCTTGTAGTAATCTCTCATGATCCTTTGGATTTCTGCAGTGTCAGTTTTTTACTTCTCCTTTTTAATTTCTAATTCTATTGATTTGATTCTTCTCCCTTTTTTTCTTGATGAGTCTGGTTAAGGGTTTATCAATTTTGCTTATCTTTTCAGAGAACCAGCTTTTAGTTTTATTGATCTTTGCTATCATTTCCTTCATTTCTTTTTCATTTTTTTGTGATCTGATCTTTATATTTGCTTTCCTTCTGCTAAATTTGGGGGTTCTTTTGTTCTTTTTTCTGTAATTGCCTTCAGTGCAAGGTTAGGTTGTTCTTTCGAGATGTGTCCTGTTTCTTAAGGTAGGATTGTGTTGCTATAAACTTCCCTCTTTAAACTGCTTTTGCTGCATCCCATAGGTTTTGGGTCATCCTGTCTCCATTGTCATTTGTTTCTAGGTATTTTTTGATTTCCTCTTTGATTTATTCAGTGATCACTTCGTTATTACGTAGTGTATTGTTTAGCCTCCATATGTTTGTGTTTTTACAGTTATTTTCCTGTAATTGATATCTAGTCTCATATCGTTGTGGTCAGAAATGATTTTTGATAATGATTATAATTTTCTTAAATTTACCGAGGCTTGTTTCGTGACCCAAGATATGTTCTATCCTGGAAAATGTTCCATGAGCACTTGAGAAGAATGTGTATTCTGTTGTTTTTGCATGGAATGTCTATAAATATGAATTAAGTCCATCTTGTGTAATGTATCATTTAAAGCTTTTGTTTCCTTGTTTATTTTCATTTTGGATGATCTGTCCATTGGTGAAAGTGGGGTGTTAAAGTCCCCTTCTCTGATTGTGTTACTGTCGATTTCCCCTTTTATTGCTATTAGTCTTTGCCTTATGTATTGAGGTGCTCCTATGTTGGGTGCATAAGTATTTACAATTGTTATATCTTCTTCTTGGATTGATCCCTTGATCATTATGTAGTGTTAATCTTTGTCTCTTTAATAGTCTCTATTTTAAAGTCTATTTTGTTGGATATGAGAATTGCTACTCCAGCTTTCTTTTGATTTCCATTTCCATGGAATATCTTTTACCATCCCCTCACTTACAGTCTGTATGTATCCCTAGGTCTGAAGTGGGTCTCTTGTAGACAGCATATATACGGGTCTTGTTTTTGTATCCATTCAGCCAGTCTATGTCTTTTGGTGGTCGTATTTAATCCATTTACATTTAAGGTAATTATTGATATGTATGTTTCTATTCCCATTTTTCTAATTGTTTTGGGTTTGTTATTGTAGGTCTTTTCCTTCTCTTGTGTTTCCTGCCTAGAGAAGTTCCTTTAGCATTTGTTGTAATGCTGGTTTGGTGGTGCTGAACTCTCTCAACTTTTGCTTGTCTGTAAAGGTTTTAATTTCTCCATCAAATCTGAATGAGATCCTTGGTGTGTAGAGTAATCTTGGTTGTAGGTTTTTCTCCTTCATTACTTTAAATATGTCCTGCCACTCCCTTCTGGCTTGCAGAGTTTCTGCTGAAAGATCACCTGTTAACCTTATGGGGATTCTTTTGTGTGTTATATGTTGTTTCGCCCTTGCTGCTTTCAATATGTTTTCTTTTAATTTAATTTTTGACAGTTTGATTATTATGTGTCTTGGCGTGTTTATGCTTGGTTTTATCCTGTATGGGACTCTCTGTGCTTCCTGGACTTGATTGACTATTTCCTTTCCTATATTAGGGAAGTTTTCCACTATAATCTCTTAAAATATTTTCTCAGTCCCTTTCTTTTTCTCTTCTTCTTCTGGGACCCCTATAATTCGAATGTTGGTGCGTTTAATGTTGTCCCAGAGGTCTCTGTGACTGTCCTCAGTTCTTTTCATTCTTTTATCTTTATTCTGCTTTACAGTAGTTATTTACACTATTTTATCTTCCAGGTCACTTATCCATTCTTCTGCCTCAGTTATTCTGCTATTGATCCCTTCTATAGAATTTTTAGTTTCATTTATTGTGTTGTTCATCATTGTTTGCTTGCTCTTTAGTTCATCTAGCTCCTTATTAAACCTTTCTTGTATTTTATCTATTCTATTTCAAAGATTTTGGATCATCTTTACTATCATTCTGCATTCTTTTTCAGGTAGGCTCCGTATTTCCTTTTCATTTGTTACATCTGGTGGGTTTTTACCTTGCTCCTTCATCCACTGTGTGTTTTTTTGTCTTCTCATTTTGCTTAACTTACTTTGTTTGGGGTCTCCTTTTCACTGGCTGCAGGTGCGTTGTTCCTGTTGTTTTTGCTTTCTGTACCCAGTGGCCAAGGTTTGTTCAATGCGTTATGTAGGCTTCCTGGGGGAGGGGAGTATTGCTTGTGTTCTGGTGGATGATGCTGGATCTTGTCTTTTTGGTGGGCCAGTCCACATCTCTGGTGTGTTTTGGCGTGTCTGTGGCCTTAGTATGATTTTCAGCAGCCTCTCTGCTAATGGATGGGGCTGTGTTCCTGTCTTGCTAGTTGTTTGGCATATGGTGTCCAGCACTGTAGCTTGCTGGTTGTTGAGTGAAGCTGGGTCTTGGCATTGAAATGGAGATATCTGCAAGATTTTCCCCATTTGATATTATGTGGAGCTGGGAGGTCTCTTGTGGACCAGTGTCCTGAAGTTGGCTCTCCCACCTCAGAGGCACTGACTCCTGGCTGGAGCACCAAGAGCCTTTCATCCACATGGCTCAGAATAAAAGGGGAGAAAGAATAGAGAGAAAGAGAGAAAGAAAGAAAGAAAGAAGAGGATAAAATAAAACAAAGTAAAATAAAACAAATGTTATTAAAAGATAATTATTAAGAAAAAAAATCTTTTAAGTAAAAAAAGAAAAATGGACATACAGAACCCTAGGACAATTGGTGAAATCAAAGCTATATAGACAAATCACACACAGAAGCATACATATACACACTCACAAAAAGAGAAAGGGGGAAAAATTTTGTATCTTTGCTCCCAAAGGCCACCTCCTCAATTCGAGATGATTCATTGTCTATTCAGGTATTCCACACATGCAGGGTACATGAAGTTGATTGTGGAGCTTTTTCTTGTGTGTGTGGTATGTGTGCTTCTCACTGTTGTGGCCTCTCCTGTTGTGGAGCACAGGCTCCGGACATGCAGGCTCAGCGGCCATGACTCACGGGCCCAGCCACTCCACGGCATGTGGGATCTTCCCAGAATGGGGCACGAACCCATGTCCCCTGCATTGGCAGGCAGACTCGCAACCACTGCACCATCAGGGAAGCCCTGATTGTGGAGCTTTAATCTGCTGCTCCTGAGGCTTCTGGGAGAAATTTCCCTTTCTCTTCTTTGTTTGCATGGTTCCCGGTGTTCAGCTGTGAATTTGGACCTGCCTCTGCATTTAGGTCGCCTGAGGGCATCTGTTCTTCTCTCAGACAGGATGGGGTTAAAGGAGCAGCTGATTCGGGGGCTCTAGCCCACTTAGGCGTTGGGGGGAGGGAGAGGTACGGATGTGGGTCAAGCCTGCAGCGGCAGAGGCCAGCATGATTTTGCACCAGCCTGAGGCATGCCGTGCGTTCTATTGGGGAAGTTGTCCCTGGTTGAGGGGACCCTGGCAATGGCGGGCTGCACAGGCTCCCAGGAGGGGTGGTGTGGATAGTGACCTGTGTTTGCTCACAGGCTTCTTGATGGCTGCAGCAGCAGCATGAGCATCTCATGCACAACTCTCCGGTCCACCCTGATAGTGTGGCTTGCGTACATCTCTGGAGCTCCTTTAAGCAGCACTCTTAATCCCCTCTCCTTGCGCACCAGGAAACAAAGAGGGAAGAAAAAGTCTCTTGCCTCTTTGGCAGCTCCAGACTTTTTCTGGGACTCTCTCCCAGCTAGCTGTGGCGCACTAGTCCCTTCAGGCTCTGTTCACGCAGCCAACTGCAGTCCTCTCCCTGTGATCTGATGGAAACATGAGCCTCAGCTCCCAGGCCCGGCGGGGTAGCAGACAAGCCTCTCAGGCTGGTGAGTACTGCTCGGCACCAATACTCTGCAGGAATCTCTCCACATTGCCCTCTGCACCCCAATGGCTGCATTCTCCTTCGTGACTCTGAAGCTCCCCCGCTCTGCCACCCACAGTCTCTGACTGTGAATGGCCTTCCTAGTGTGTGGAAACCTTTCCTCCTTCACAGCTCCCTCCCACTGGTGCAGGTCCCATCCCTATTCTTTTGTCTCTGTTTTTTCTTTTGCCCTACCCAGGTACATGGGGGAGTTTCTTGCCTTTTGGGAGGTCTGAGGGCTTCTGCCAGCATTCAGTAGGTGTTCTATAGGAGCAGTTCCACATGTAGGTGTATTTCTGATGTATCTTTGGGGAGGAAGGTGATCTGTGCATCTTACTCTTCCGCCATCTTGAAGCTCCTCTCTTGAGTCTTATTAACTCTTCATTCTGGCTCCATTGATAACTTCTGCTCTAGAAACTTGTTATTTGTAGTTTAAATTTTCTAGTTATGTTCTCGGGTTCTGTTATTTTCTCTTACATTCTTTTCAACTCTTGGCTTGCTGTTTGTCATGCTGTGTAATGGAGTGCACCTCGTTCTCCCAGATGCTTAGTAGAAAAAGTTGGAGAAGACAGTGGTTAAAGATTTTTGAGAAATGTTACAAGGTGGAGTCACTTCATGTGTACATTTAACTTAGGCAGTTTACACAAGTCACCAAAAGAAAGAAAAGATAGCTAATTAAATAGTGGAGGTGACTCTTCCTGGTTTTGTCAGCGATAATATGCCCTGGAATTAGCATGAAATGGGAGACATGACTCTGCCAGCCCCTTAGTTAGCTCTGGGTTCTGTGTGCCTCTCATAGTGTAATTATCTCAACAGGGCTGAGAATGAGTCTCAGATCCGAGGATACCAGAAGACCCCTGACATAAGCCAACTACCCCCACGTCATGCTCAACCAAAGAAACTGCAGCCTCTTCCTATTAGAAGAAAAAATGGATTAGTGAGAGATGCTAAGTCAGTCTCCCATATGTGTGCCTTTGTTTGCATTTTTCATGACTGATTTTGACTATATGTGATTTTCACATCCCATGATAAATTTTGATTGTAACTGCCATTTAAGATAGGTCTCCATGGTATTCCTGCCTCTATGTCTCATAGAAATTCACAAAGTATATAGTTTGATACACAATAAAACATATTAATGAAGCATTTCAGCTAAATAATGTTTAACTCTGTCTTACCCAGTGCTTTGCAAATGTACTTGACCTGAGATTGGTTTCTTAGTCCTGCCTTTTATGATCCTTTGAACAGGCTTGGGCAACACTTTTGAAAATACTATTTCAAAGCAGTTCACTTTGAGTGTATACTCTGTAGAGCTCAATTTCCAGTTTGTAGGAGACCGTTTTGATTTAGATAGTACCACCAAAAACCGTTTCAACTTGAGTTTTGCTAATACTGTTCTTAGTAAGCCGACTGTGGTCAGATGCTTATTGTCTTTGCTGGAAAGCTAGCTGAGTAGAGGAAGCACAGTGATGCAGCCACAGTTTTTCTAATGCATAAACAGGACCCCTCCACCCTGTCAGCAGCAGCTGGGTTAGCTCTTAGCACAGTCAGCACAGGACTGGAATCACGAGAGAGCAGAGCTCTTCACCCAAGTCATGGATATGTACAGTCAAAGACACCATATCAATGTCTTTATAGACACAAGGTGGGCTAGAGTGCAGTTATGCAATTAGTGCTTATGGAAAAGAGTTTGGGAGTATTCCTCCCTCTGCCATATTTTGGAAGAGTTTGAGAAGGATAGGTGTTAGCTTCTCTCTAAATGTTTGATAGAATTTGCCTGTGAAGCCATCTGGTCCTGGGCTTTTGTTTGTTGGAAGATTTTTAATCACAGTTTCAATTTCAGTGCTTGTGATTGGTCCATTCATAGTTTCTATTTCTTCCTGGTTCAGTCTTGGAAGGTTGTGCATTTCTAAGAATTTGTCCATTTCTTCCCGGTTGTCCATTTTATTGGCATAAAGTTGCCTGTAGTAATATCTCATGGTCCTTGATATTTCTGCAGGGTCAGTATTTTACTCCTTTTTCATTTCTAATTCTATTGATTTGAGTCTTCTCTTTTTTTGGGGGGGGGAGTACGTAGGCCTCTCATTGTTGTGACCTCTCCCGTTGCAGAGCACAGGCTGTGGATGCACAGGCTCAGTGGCGATAGCTCTTGGGCCCAGCCGCTCTGCAGCATGTGGAATCTTCCCGGGCCGGGACATGAACCCGTGTCCCCTGCATTGGCAGGTGGATTCTCAACCACTGCACCACCAGAGAAGCCCTTCCCTTTTTTTCTTGATGAGTCTGGCTAAGGGTTGATCAATTTTGTTTATCTTCTCAAAGAACCAGCTTTTAGTTTTATTGATCTTTGCTATTGTTTCCTTCATTTCTTTCTCATTTATTTCTGATCAGATCTTTATTATCTCTTTCCTTCTGCTAACTTAGGAGGTTTTTTTGTTCGTCTCTAACTGCCTTTGGTGTAAGGTTAGGTTGTTTATTTGAGATTTTTCTTGTTTCTTGCGGTAGGATTCTGTTGCTATAAAATTCCCTCTTAGAACTGCTTTTGCTGTGTCCCATAGGTTTTGGGTCATCCTGTTTTCGTTGTCACCTGTTTCTAGGTAATTTTTTATTTACTCTTTGAATTCTTCAGTGATCTCTTGGTTATTTAGTAGCATATTGTTTAGCCTCCATGTGTTTGTATTTTTTCCAGCCTTTTCCTGTAATTGATACCTAGTCTCATAGCGTTGTAGTCTGAAAAGGTACTTGATAAAATTTCAATTTTCTTAAATTTACCAAGGCTTGTTGTGTGACCAAGCATATGATGTATCCTGAAGAATCTTCCATGAGCACTGAAAAGAAAGTGTATTCTGTTGTTTTTGGATGGAATATCTTATAAATATGAGTTACGTCCACCTGCTTTAATGTATCATTTAAAGTTTGTGTTTCCTTATTGATTGTAGTTTTGGATAATCTGACCATTGGTGAAAGTGCAGCGTTAAACTCCCTTACTATTAAGGGGTTAATGTCGAGTTCCCCTATTTTTTCTTAACATCTTTATTGGAGTATAATGGCTTTACAATGTTGTGCTATTTTTTGCTGTACAACAAAGAGATTCAGTTATACATATACATATATCCCCATACACCCTCCCTCTTGTGTCTCCCTCCCACATTTCCTATCCCACCCTTCTAGGTGGTCACAAAGAACCAAGCTACTCTCCCTGTGCTATGTGGCTGCTTCCCACTACCTATCTATTTTACATTTGGTAGTGTATATATGTTCATACCATGCTCGCAATTTTTCCCAGCTTACCCTTCCCCCTCCCCGTGTCCTCAAGTCCATTCTCTACTAGGTCTGTGTCTTTATTCCCATCCTGCCTCTACGTTCTTCATGGCCATTTTTTTTTAATATTCCATATATATGTGTTACCATATGTTATATGTTTTTCTCATTCTGACTGACTTCACTCTGTATGACAGACATTAGATCCATCCACCTCACTACAAATAACTCAATTTCCTTTCCTTTTATGGCTGAGTAAAATTCCATTGTATATATGTGCCACATCTTCTCTATCCATTCATCTGTCGATGGACACTTACGTTGCTTCCGTGTCCTGGCTATTGTAAATAGAGCTGCAGTGAACATCGTGGTACATGACTCTGTTTGAATTATGCTTTTCTCAGGGTATATGCCCAGTAGTTGGATTGCTGGATCATACGATATTTCTGTTTTCAGTCTTATAGGGAATGTCCATACTGTTCTCCATAGTGGCTGTAACGGTTTACATTCCCATCAACAGTGCAGGAGCATTCCCTTTTCTCAAAACCCTCTCCAGCATTTATCATTTGTAGATTTTTTGATGATGGCCATTCTGACTGCTGTGAGATGATATCTCTTGTAGTTTTTTCTTATAACATCTTTATTGGAGTATAATTGCTTAACAATTCTGTGTTTCTGCTTTATAACAAAGTGAATCAGTTATACATATACATATGTTCCCATATCTCTTCCCTCTTGTGTCTCCCTCCCTATCCCACCCCTCTAGGTGGTCACAAAGCACTGAGCTGATCTCCCTGTGCTATGCGGCTGCTTACCACTAGCTATCTATTTTATGTTTGGTAGTGTATATATGTCCATGCCACTCTTTCACTTTGTCACAGCTTACCTTTCCCCCTCCCCATATCCTCAAGTGCATTCTCTAGTAGGGCTGTGTCTTTATGCCCATATTACCCCTAGGTTCTTCATAACCTTTGTTTTTCTTAGATTCCATATGTATGTGTTAGCATATGGTATTTGTGTTCCTCTTTCTGACTTACTTCACTCTGTTTGACAGACTCTAGGTCCATCCAGCTCGCTACAAATAACTGAATTTTGTTTCATTTATGGCTGAGTAATATTGCATTGTATATATGTGCCACATCTTCTTTATCCATTCATCTGATGATGGACACTTAGGTTGCTTCCATGTTCTTGCCTATTGTAAATAGAATTGCAATGAACAATTTGGTACATGTCTCTTTTTGAATTATGGTTTTCTCAGGGTATATGCCCAGTAGTGGAATTGCTGGGTTGTATGCTAGTTCTATTTTTAGTTTTTTAAGGAACCTCCATACTGTTCTCCATAGTGGCTGTATCAATTTATATTCCCACCAACAGTGCAAGAGTGTTCTCTTTGCTCCACACCCTCTCCAGCATTTATTGTTTCTAGATTTTTTTTAACATCTTTATTGGAGTATAACTGTTTTACAATCGTGTTTTAGTTTCTGCTTTACAACAGAGTGAATCAGTTATACATAATCTTATGATCCCATATGTCTTCCCTCTTGCGTCTCCCTCCCTCCCACCCTCCCTATCCCACCCCTCTAGGTGGTCTCAAAGCACTGAGCTGATCTCCCTGTGTTATGCAGCTGCTTCCCCCTAGCTATCCACCCTAAGTTTGATAATTATATATGTCCATGAGACTCTCTCACTTCATCACAGCTTACCATTCCCCCTCCCAATATCCTCACGTCCATGCTCTAGTAGGTCTGTGTTTTATTCCCGTCCTACCCCTAGTCTCTTCATGACATATTTTTTTCTTAGATTCCATATATATGTGTTAGTATACGGTATTTGTTTTTCTCCTTCTGACTTACTTCACTCTGTATGACAGACTCCAGGTCTATCCACCTCATTACAAATAACTCAGTTTCATTTCTTTTTATGGCTGAGTAATATTCCATTGTATATATGTGCCACATCTTCTTTCTCCATTTATCTATTGATGGAAACTTATGTTGCTTCCATGTACTGGCTATAGTAAATAGAGCTGCAATGAACATTTTGGTACATGACTCTTTTTGAATTATGGTTTTCTCAGGGTATATGCCCAGTAGTGGGATTGCTGGGTCATATGGTATTTCTATTTGTGGTGTTTTAATGAACCTCCAGATTGTTCTCCATAGTGGCTATATCAATTTACATTCCCACCAGCAGTGCAAGAGTGTACCCTTTTCTGCACACCCTCTCCAGCTTTTATTGTTTGTACATTTTTTGATGATGGCCATCCTGACTGGTGTGAGATGGTATCTAATTGTAGTTTTGGTTTGCATTTCTCTAATGATTAATGATGTTGAGCATTCTTTCATGTTTTTGATGTCAATCTGTGTATCTTCTTTGGAGAAATGTCTCTTTAGGTCTGCCCGTTTTTGGATTGGGTTGTTTGTTTTTTTGTTATTGAGCTGCATGAGTTGCTTATAAATTTTGGAGATTAATCCTTAGTTGCTTCATTTGCAACTATTTTCTCCCATTCTGAGGGTTGTCTTTTCATCTTGTTATGGTATCCATTGCTGTGCAAAAGCTTTTAAGTTCCATTAGGTCCCATTTGTTTATTTTTGTTTTTATTTCAATTTATCTAGCAGGTGGGTCAGAAAGGATCTTGATGTGATTTATGTCATATAGTGTTCTGCCTATGTTTTCCTCTAAGAATTTGATAGTGCCTGGCCTTGCATGTAGGTCTTTAACCCATTTTGAGTTTATTTTTGTGTATTGTGTTAGGGAGTGTTCTAATTTCATACTTTTACGTGTACCTGCCCATTGTTCCCAGCACCATTTATTGAAAAGGCTGTCTTTTCTCTACTGTATATTCTTGCCTCCTTCATCAAAGATAAGGTGACCATATGTGTGTGGGTTTATCTCTGGGCTTTCTATCCTGTTCCATTGATCTATATTTCTGTTTTTGTGCCAGTACCATACTCTCTTAATTACTGTAGCTTTGTACTGTAGTCTGAAGTCAGGGAGCCTGATTCCTCCAGCTCCATTTTTCATTCTCAAGATTGCTTTGGCTATTCGGGGTCTTTTTTGTTTCCATACAAATTTTGAAATTTTTTATTCTAGTTCTGTGAAAAATGCCAGTGGTAGTTTGATAGGGATTGCATTGAATCTGTAGATTGCTTTGAGTAGTAGAGTCATTTTCACAATGTTGACTCTTCCAATCCAATAACGTGGTATACATCTCCATCTATTTTTATCTTTAATTTCTTTCATAAGTGTCTTATAATTTTCTGCATACAGGTCTTTTTCTCCTTAGGTAGGTTTATTCCTAGATATTTTATTCTTTTTGTTGCAGTGGTAAATGGGAGTGTTTTCTTAATTTCACTCTCAGATTTTTCATCATTAGTTTGTAAGAATTCTAGAGATTTCTGTGCATTAATTTTGTATCCTGCTACTTTACCATATTCATTAATTAGCTCTAGTAGTTTTCTGGTAGCATCCTTAGTATTCTCTATGTATAGTATCATGTCATCTGCAAACACTGACAGCTTTACTTCTTCTTTTCCTATTTGGATTCCTTTTATTTCTTTATTTTCTCAGATTGCTGTGGCTAGAACTTCCAAAACTAGGTTGAATAAGAGTGGTGAGAGTGGGGAACCTTGTCTTGTTCCTGATCTTAGTGGAAATGGTTTCAGTTTTTCACCATTGAGAACAATGCTGGCTGTGGGTTTGTTATATATGGCCTTTATTATGTTGAGGAAAGTTCCCTCTGTCACTACTTCCTGTAGGGTGTTTATCATAAATGGGTGTTTATTTTTTTCAAAAGCTTTCTCTGCATCTATTGAGATGATCATATGGTTTTTCTCCTTCAGTTTGTTGATATGGTGTATCACGTTGATTGATTTGCATATATTGAAGAATCCTTGAATTCGTGGAATAAACCCCACTTGATCATGGTGTATGATTCTTTTAATGTGGTGTTGGATTCTGTTTGCTAGTACTTTGTTGAGGACTTTTGCATCTATGTTCATTAGTGATATTGGCCTGTAGTTTTCTTTCTTTGTGACATCTTTGTCTGGTTTTGATATCAGGGTGATGGTGGCCTCATAGAATGCGTTTGGGAGTGTTCCTCCCTCTGCTATCTTTTGGAAGAGTTTGAGAAGAATAGCTATTAGATCGTCTCTAAATGTTTGATAGATTTTGCCTATGAAGCCATCTGGTCCTGGGCTTTTGTTTGTTGGACGATTTTTAATCACAGTTTCAATTTCAGTGCATGTGATTGGTCCGTTCATATTTTCTATCTCTTCCTGGTTCAGTCTCAGCAGGTTGTGCATTTCTAAGAATTTGTCCATTTCTTCCAGGTTGTCCATTTTATTGGCATACTGTTCCTTGTAGTAATCTCTAATAATCTTTTGTATTTCTGCAGTGACCATTGTTACTTCTCCTTTTTCGTTTCTAATTCTATTGATTTGAGTCTTCTCCCTTTTTTTCTTGATGAGTCTGGCTAATGGTTTATCAATTTTGTTTATCTTCTCGAAGAACCAGCTTTTAGTTTTATTGATCTTTCCTATCATTTCCTTCATTTATTTTTCTTTTATTTCTGATCTGATCTTTATGAATCCTTTCCTTCTGATAAATTTGGGTTTTTTTTGCTCTTCTTTCTCTAATTACTTTAGGTGCAAAGTTAAGTTGTTTATTCGAGATGTTTCCTGTTTTTTAAGGTAGGATTATATTGCTATAAACCTCCCTCTTAGAATTGTGTTTGCTGCATCTCATAGGTTTTGGGTCATTGTGTTTCCATTTTCATTTGTTTCTAAATATTTTATGATTTCCTCTTTGATTCTTTCCGTGATCACTTCGTTATTAAGTAGTGTATTGTTTAGCCTCCATGTGTTGGTATTTTTTGCAGATCTTTCATGTAATTGACATCTAGTTTCATAGCATTGTGGTTGGAAGAGATACTTGATATGATTTCAATTTTCTTAAATTTACCATGGATAGATTGCTGGCCCAAGATATGATCTATCCTGGAGAATGTTCTATGAGCACTTGAAAAAATGTGTATTCTGTTTTTCTTCGACAGAATGTCCCATAAATATCAATTAAGTCCATCTTGTGTAATGTATCATTTAAAGCTTGTGTTTCCTTATGTATTTTCATTTTGGATGATCTGTCCATTGGTGACAGTGGGGTTTTAAAATCCCGTACTATGATTGTGTTACTGTCTATTTCCCCTTTTATGACTGTTAGTATTTGCCTTATGTATTGAGGTGTTCCTATGTTGAGTGCATAAATATTTACAATTGTTACATCTTCTTCATGGATCGATCCCTTTATCACTATGTAGTGTCCTTCTTTGTCTCTTGTAATAGTTTTTATTTTAAAATCTATTTTGTCTGATATGAGAATTGCTACTCCAGCTTTCTTCTGATTTCCATTTGCATGAAATGTTTTTCCATCCCCTCACTTTCAGTTTGTATGTGACCCTAGGTTTGAAGTGGGTCTCTGGTACACATCATATATATGGGTCTTGGTTTTGTATCCATTCAGCCAGTCTCTTTCTTTTGGTGGCAGCATTTAATCCATTTACATTTAAGGTAATCATCGATATATATATGTTCCTATTACCATTTACTTAATTGTTTCGGTTTTGTTCTTATAGGTCTTTTCCTTGTGTTTATTGCCTAGAGAAGTTCCTTCAGCATTTGTTGTAAAGATGCTTTGGTGGTGCTGAGCTCTCTCAGGTTTTGCTTGTCTGTAAAGGTTTTGATTTCTCTATCAAATCTGAATGAGGTCATTGCTGGGTAGAGTAATCTTCATTGTAGGTTTTTCTCCTTTATCACTTTAAATATATCCTGCAAATACCTTCTGGCTTGCAGAGTTTCTGCTGAAAGATCAGCTGTTAACCTTATGGGGATTTCTCTGTGTGTTATTTGTTGTTTTCCCTTGCTGCTTTTAATATGTTTTCTTTGTAGTTAATTTTTTTTTAGTTTGATTAATATGTGTCTTGGCGTGTTTCTCCTTGGATTTATCCTGTATGGGACTCTCTGTGCAACCTGGACTTGATTGACTATTTCCTTTCCCATATTAGGGAAGTTTTCAACTATAATCTCTTCAAATATTTTCTCAGTCCCTTTCTTTTTCTCTTCTTCTTCTGGGACCCCTATAATTCGAATATTGGTGTATTTAAGTTTGTCCCAGAAGTCTCTGAGACTGTCCTCAGTTCTTTTCATTCTTTTTTCTTTATTCTGCTCTGAAGTAATTATTTGCACTATTTTGTCTTCCAGGTCACTTATCCGTTCTGCCTCAGTTATTCTGCTTGTAATCCCATGTAGAGTATTTTTAATTTCATTTATTGCGTTGCTCATCATTGCTTGCTTCCTCTTTATTTCTTCTAGCTCCTTGTTGAATGTTTCTTGCATTTTGTGTAGTCTATTTCCAAGATTTTGGATCATCTTTACTATCATTTTTCTGAATTCTTTTTCAGATAGACTACCTATTTTCTCTTCATTTGTTAGGTCTGGTGGGTTTTTACCTTGCTCCTTCATCTGCTGTGTGTTTTTCTGTCTTTTCATTTTGCTTACTGTGTTTGGGGTCTCCTTTTTGCATGCTGCAGGTTCGCAGTTCCCGTTGTTTTTGTTGTCTGTCCCCAGTGGCTATGGTTGGTTCAGTGGGTTGAGTAGGTTTGCTGGTTGCGGGGACTGGTGCCTGTGTTCTTGTGGAAGAGGCTGGATTTTTTCCTTCTGGTGGGCAGGTCCACGTCTGGTGGTGTGTTTTGGGATGTCTGTAGCCTTATTATGATTTTAGGCAGCCTCTCTGCTAATGGATGCGACTGTAGTCCTGTCTTGCTATTTGTTGGGCATAGGTTGTCCAGCCCTGTAGGTTGCTGGTCGTTGAGTGAAGCGGTGTCTTGGTGTTGAGATGTGGATCTCTGGGAGATTTTTGCCATTTGATATTACGTGGAGCTGGGAGGTCTCTTGTGGACCAGTGTTCTGAAGTTGCTTCTCTCACCTCAGAGACAGCCCTGACACCGGGCTGGAGCACCACAAGCCTTTAATCCACACAGCTCAGCTCAGAATAAAATGGAGAAAAGATACAATGGAAAGAAAGGAAAGGAGGAAGGAAGAAAGAAAGAAAGGAAGGAAGGACGGAGGGAAGGAAGAATGCAAGAAAGGAAGGAAGGAAGGAAGGAAGGAAGGAAGGAAGGAGGGAAGGAAGAATGCAAGAAAGGAAAGAAGGAAGGAAGGAAGAGAGAAGAAAGGGAGGAAGGAAGGGAGGGAGGAAGGGAGGAAGAAAGGGAGGAAGGAAGGAAGGGATGAAGGAAGTGAAGGAGGGAGGGAGGAAGGAAGGAAAGAAGACAGGAAGAAAGGAAGAAGGGAGGGAAGAAAGGAAGGAAGAAAAAAGGAAGGTAGGAAGAAAGAAGATAAAATAGGATAAAATAAAATTATTAAAATTAAAAATAATTATTTAGAAGAAAAATTTTATTAAAAAAAAACATTTCGGTCAGAACCCTAAGACAAGTGGTGAAAGCAAATGTATCCAGACACAATCTCACACAGTAGCACACACATACACACTCACAAAAAGAGAAAAAAGAGGAAAATAATAATATATCTTGCTCCCAAAGTCCACCTACTCAACTTGGGATGATTCGCTGTCTATTCAGGTATTCCACAGATGCAGGGCCCTTCAAGCTGATTGTGGAGCTTTTATCCTCTGCTTCTGAGGCTGCTGGGAAAGACCTCCCCTTCTTCTGTTTGTTCACACAGCTCCTGGAGTTCAGCTTTGGACTCGTCCCCGCCTCTGCTCGTAGGTTTTCCGAGGGCTTCTGCTCTTAGCTTAGAAAGGACGGAGTTAAAGGAGCAGCTGATTTGGGAGCCCTGGCTCACTCAGGCCAGGGGGAGTTAGGGGCATGGATGTGGGGTGAGCCTGCGATGGCAGAGGCTGGCGTGACACTGCACTAGCACGAGGTGTGCCGTGCACTGTGACGGGACTGCTGTCCCTGGATCCCGGAACTCTGGCAGTGGCAGTCTGCCCAGGCTCCCGGGAGGGGAGTTGTCGAGAGTGACCTGTGCTCGCACACAGGCTTCTTGGTGGCAGCAGGAGTGGCCCTAGCATCCCACGCCCATCTCTGGTGTCTGCATCAACAGCCGCAGCTTGCGCCTGTCTCTGGAGCTCCTTTTCGAGGCACGCTTAATCCCCTCTCCTCTCGCACCAGGAAACAAAGAGGCAAGAAAAAGTCTCCTGTCTCTTTGGCAGCTCCGCACCCATCTCTGGAGCTCTTTTGCGCTATGCGCTTAATCCCCTCTCCTCGTGCCCCAGGAAGCAAAGTGGGAACAAAAAGTCTCTTTCCTCTTCTGCAGCTCCAAACTTCTCCTGGACTCCCTCCCAGGTGTCCGTGGTGCACTAACCCCTTCAAGCTGTGTTCACGCAGCCAACCACATTCCTCTCCCAGCTTCTGACCTAAGCCTGAGCTTCAGCTCCCAGCCCCCACCCTTCCTGGCGGGTGAGGAGACAAGCCTCTCAGGCTGGTGAGGGCTGGTCGGCACCTATCCTCTGTGGGAATCTCTCTGCTTTGCCCTCCACACCCTGTTACTGTGCTCTCCTCTGTTGCTCCGAAGCTTCCTCCCCTCCGCCACCCACAGTCTCTGCCTTTGAAGGGGCTTCTAGAGTGTGGGAACCTTTCCTCCTTCACAGCTCCCTGCCACTGGTGCAGGTCCCGTCCCTATTCTTTTGCCTCTGTTTTTTCTTTTTTCTTTTGCCCTACCTACCCAGGTACATGGAGGTGTTTCTTGCCTTTTGGGAGGTCTGAGGTCTTCTGCCAGTGTTCAGTGGGTGTTTTATAGGAGCCGTTCCAGGTGTAGATATATTTCTAATGTATCTGTGGGGAGGAAAGTGATCTCTGCTTCTTACTCTTCTGCCATCTTCTCTCTGCGCCCGTTTCTAGATTTTTTGATGATGGCCTTCTGACAGGTGTGAGATGATATCTCATTGTAGTTTCGATTTGCATTTCTCTAATGAATAATGAGGTTGAGCATTCTTTCATGTGTTTGTTGGCAATCTGTATATCTTCTTTGGAGAAATGTCTATTTAGGTCTTCTGCCCATTTTTGGGTTGGGTTGTTTTGTTTTTCTTGATATTCAGCTGCATGAGCTGCTTGTAAATTTTGGAGATAAATCCTTTGTCAGTTGCTTCATTTGCAAATATTTTCTCCCATTCTGAGGGTTTTATTTTGATCTTGTTTATGGTTTCCTTTGCTGAGCAATAGCTTTTAAGTTTCATTAGATCCCATTTATTATTGTTTTTCTTTCCATTTCTCTAGGAGGTGGGTCAAAAAGGATCTTGCTGTGATTTATGTCAGTGTGTTCTGCCTATGTTTTCCTCTAAGGGTTTGATAGTGTCAGGCCTTACATTTAGGGCTTTAATCCATTTTGAGTTTATTTTTGTGTATGGTGTTAGGGAGTTTTCTAATTTCATTTTTCACATGTAGGTGTCCAATTTTCCTAGCACTAATTATTGAAGATGCTGTCTTTTCTCCACTGTATATTTTTGCCAACTTTATGAAAGATAAGATTACATTATGTGTGTGGGTTTATCTCTGGGCTTTCTATCCTGTTTCATTGATCTATTTTTCTGTTTTTGTGCCAGTACCATACTGTCTTGATTACTGTAGCTTTGTAGTATAGTCTGAAGTCAGGGAGCTTGATTCCTCCGGCTCTGTTTATCTTTCTCAAGTTTGTTTTGGCTGTCAGGGTCTTTTGTGTTTCCATACCAAGTGTGTAATCTTTGGTTCTAGTTCTGTGAAAAATGCCAGTGGTAGTTTGATAGGGATTGTCCTGAACCTGTAGATTGCTTTGGGCAGTAGAGTCATTTTCACAGTGTTGATTCTTCCATTCCAATTATATGGTATATCTCTCCATCTATTTGTTTCATCTTTTATTTCTTTCATCAGTGTCTTATAATTTTCTGCATATAAGTCTTTTGTCTCCTTACATAGGTTTATGCCTAGATATTTTTTTTCTTTTTGTTTCAGTGTTAAATGGGAGTGTTTTCTTAATTTCTCTTTCAGATTTTTCATAATTAGTGTATACGAATGCAGGAGATTTCTGTGCATTAATTTTGTATCCTGTTACTTTCCCAAATTCATTGATTAGCTCTAGTCATTTTGTGTTAGCATCTCAAGGATTCTCTGTGTATAGTATTGTGTCATCTGCAAACAGTGACAGCTTTGCTTCTTCTTTTCCAATTCGGATTCCTTTTATTTCCTTTTCTTCTCTGATTTCTGTGGGTAAAACTTCCAAAACTATGTTGAATAATAGTGGTGAGAGTGGGCAACCTTGTCTTGTTCCTGATCTTAGTGGAAATGGTTTCAATTTTTCACCTTTGAGGACGATGTTGGCTGTGGGTTTGTCATATATGACCTTTATTATGTTGAGGAAAGTTCCCTCTATGCCTACTTTCTGCAGGGTTTTTTTATCATAAATGAGTGTTGAATTTTGTGTAAGCTTTCTCTGCCTCTATTGAGATGATCATATGGTTTTTCTCCTTCAGTTTGCTAATATGGTGTATCACATTGATTCATTTGTGTCTATTGAAGAATCCTTGCATTCCTGGGATCAACCCCACTTGATCATGGTGTATGATCCTTTTAATGTGCTGTTGGATTCTGTTTGCTAATATTTTGTTTAGGAATTTTGCGTCTGTGTTCTTCCTTGATATTGGCCTTTAGTTTTCCTTTTTTGTAAGATTTTTGTCTGACTCTGGTATCAGAGTGATGGTGGCCTCGTATAATGAGTTTGGCAGTCTTCCTCCCTCTGCTGTATTTTGGAAGAGTTTGTGAAGGATAGGTGTTAGCTCTTCTCTAAATGTTTGACAGAATGCGCCTGTGAAGCCATCTGGTCCTGGGCTCTTGTTTGTTGGAAGATTTTTAATCACAGTTTCCATTTCATGCTAGTGATGGTTCTTTTCATAGTTTGTTTCTTTGTGGTTCAGTCTTGGAGGTTTGTGCATGTCTATGAATTTGTCCATTTCTTGCCGGTTTTCCAATTTATTGGCATATAGTTGCTTGTAGTAACCTCTCATGTTCCTTTGTATTTCTGCATTGTCAGTTGTTACGTCTTTTTCATTTCTAATTCTATTGATTTGAGTCTTCTCCCTTTTTTCTTGATTAGTCTGGGTAAGGGTTTATTAGTTTTGTTTATCTTCTGAAAGAACCAGCTTTTAGTTTTACTGATCTTTGCTATCGTTTCCTTCATTTCTTTATCATTTATTTCTGGTCAGATATTTATCATATCTTCCCTTTTGCTAAATTTGGGGTTTTTCTGTTCTTCTTTCTCTAATTGTTTCAGGTGTAAAATCAGCTTGTTTATTTGAGATGTTTCTTGTTTCTTGGGCTAGGTTTGTATTGCTGTCTACTTTCCTCTTAGAATTGCTTTTGCTGCCTCACAAAGGTTTTGGGTCATCCTGTTTTCATTGTCATTTGTTTTAGTTATTTTGTTTTATTTCCTCTTTGATTTCTTCAGTGATCTCTTGGTTATTAAGTACTGTATTGTCTAGCCTCCATGTGTTTGTATCATTTACGTATTTTTTTTCCTGTAATTGATATCTAGTCTTATAGCATTGTCGGAAAAATACCTGATATGATGTCAATTTTCTTAAATTTACCAAGGTTTGATTTGTGATTCAAGATATGATCTATCCTGGAGAATGTTCCATGAGCACTTGAGAAGAAAGTATAATCTCCTTTTTTGGATGGAATGTCATATAACTATCAGTTAAGTCCATTTTGTTTAATGTGTCATTTAAAGCTTGTGTTTCCATATTCATTTTCATTTTGGATGATCTATCCATTGGTCAAGGTGGTGTCTTAATGTCCCCTACTATCATTGTATTACTTTCTATTTCCCCTTTTATGGCTGTTAGCAGTTGGCTTATGTATTGAAGTGCTCCTGTGTTGGGTGCATAAATATTTACAATTGTTATATGTTCTTCTTAGATTGATCCCTTGCTCATTATGTAGTCTCTTTCTTTGTCTCTTTTAATAGTCTTTGTTTTAATGTCTATTTTCTCTGATATGAGAATGGTTACTCTAGCGTTCTTTTAATTTCCATTTGCATGGAATATCTTTTTCCATCCCCTCACTTGCAGTCTGTATGTGTCCCTAGGTATGAAATGAGTCTCCTGTAGACTGCATATATATGGGTCTTGTTTTTGTATCCATTCAGCCAGTCTGTCTTTTGGTGGGATCATTTAATCCATTTACATTTGAGGTAATTATCGATATGTGTGTTCATATTATCATTTTCTTAATTGTTTTAGGTTTGTTATCATAAGCCTTTTCTTCTCTTGTGTTTCCTGGCTAGCAAAGTTCCTTTAGCATTTGATGTAAAGCTGGTTTGGTGATGATGAATTCTCTTAGCTTTTGCTTGTCTGTAAAGGTTTTAATTTCTCCATCGAATCTGAATGAGATCCTTGCTGGGTAGAGTAATCTTGGTTGTAGGTATTTCCCTTTCATCACCTTAAATATGTCCTGTCACTCCCTTCTGGCTTACAGAGTTGCTGGTGAAAGATCACCTGTTAACCTTATGGTGTTTCCCTTGTGTGTTAATTGTTGCTTTTTCCTTGCTGCTTTAAATGTTTTTTTTTTTTCTGTGTATTTAATTTTTGATAGTTTGATTAATATGTGTCTTTGTGTGTTTCTCTTTTGATTTATCCTGTATGGGACTCTGCGCTTCATGCACTTGACTCTTTCCTTTCCTTTATTAGGAAAGGTTTCAACTATAATCTCTTCAAATATATTCTCAGTCCCGTTTTTTTCCTCTTGTTCTTCTGGGACCCCTATAATTCAAATTTTTTGGTGTTCAGTGTTGTTCCAGAGGTCTCTGAGCCGGTCCTCAATTCTTTTCATTCTGTTTCCTTTATCCTGTTCCACAGTAGTTGTTTCCACTATTTTATCTTCCAGGTCACTTATCCGTTCTTCTGCCTCAGTTATTCCACAATTGATTCCTTCTAGAGAATTTTAAATTTCATTTATTTTGTTGTCCTTAATTGTTTGTTTGCTCTTTAGTTCTTCTAGGTCCTTGTTAAACGCTTCTTGTATTTTCTCCATTCTATTTCCAAGATTTTGGATCATCTTTACTATCATTTCTCTGAATTCTGTTTCAGGTAGTCTGTTTTTTCTTGTGGGTTTTTACCTTACTCCATTATCTGCTGTGTATTTATCTTGTCCTTTTGTTTGTTAGTATGTTTGGGATCTTGTTTTTGCATTCCACGAGTTCGTAGTTTCTGTTGTTCTTGGTGTCTGCCCCCAGTTGCTATGGTTGGTTCAGTCTGTTGTGTAGGCTTCCTGGTGGAACGGATTGGTGTCTGTGTTCTAGTGGATGAGGCTGGATCTTGTCTTTCTGGTGGGCATGACCACGTCTGGTGGTGTGTTTTGAGGTGTCTTGGTACTGTGATTTTAGGCATCCTCTTTGCTAATGGGTGGTGTTGTGTTCCTGTCTTGCTTGTTCTTTGGCCTTGGGTGTCCATCACTGTAATTTGCTGGTCATCAAGTGGAGCTGGGCCTTAGCATTGAGATGCAGTTCTGTGGGAAAGCTTTCACCGTTTGATATTACATGGGGCCAAGAGGTCTCTGGTGGACTAGTATCCTGTACTCTGCTCTTCAGCCTCCAAAGATCAGCCCTGACATACAGCTGGACCACCAAGACCCTGTCAGCCACACGTCTCAGAAGAAAACGGAGAAGAAAAAAGAAAGATGGAAAGAAAGAAAAGGAAAGAAGTAAAATTATTAAAATAAAAAAATTACAAACAAAAAATTAGAAAGTAATTTATAAGAAAGAAACAGAGCAACCAAACCCAAAAACAAATCCACCAATGATAACAAGCACTAAAGGCTATACGAACAATAACAAAAATCAAACAAAAGGAAAGACAGAACCCTAGGACAAATTGCAAAAGCAAAGCTGTACAGACAAAATTACACAAAGAATCATGCACATACACACTCACCAAAAGAGAAAAGGAAAAATATATATATATATCAAAAGAAAGAGAGCAAGGAAATCAATAAACAAATCTACCAGTGATTGATAATAAGCTCTAAGTAGTAAACTACGATAAACATAAAACCAGAAACAAATTTAATGCAGAAAGCAAACCCCAAGTCTAGAGTTGCTCCCAAAGTCCACTGCCTCAGTTTTGGGATGCTTCATTTTCCATTCGGGTATTCCAGAGATACAGGGTACATGAAGTTGATTGTGGAGACTGATTCTGGTGTTCCTGAGGGTGCTGGGAGTAATTTCTCTTTCTCTTCTTTGTTCACACAGCTCCTGGGTTTCAGCTTTGGATTTCGCCCCACCTCTGTGTGAAGGTCGCCTGAGGGCGTTTGTTTCCCCATGCAGACAGGACAGGGTTAAAGTAGAAGCTGACTTGGGGGCTCTGGCTCACTCGGGCCAGGGGGAGGGAGGGGCATGGAATGTGGGGTGAGCCTGCGGCAGCAGAGGCCAATATAATGTTGCAACAGCCTGAAGTGCGCCATGTGTTCTCCCAAGGAAGTTGTCCCTGGATCATGGGACCCTGGCATGATGGGCTGCGCAGGCTCCCGGGAATGGAGGTGTGGATAGTGATCTGTTCTTGCACATAGACTACTTGGTGGGTGCAACAGCAGCCTTAGCATTTCATGCCCTTCTCTGGTGTCTGCACTGATAGCCGTGACTCAAGGCCGTCTCAGGAGCTCTTTAGGAGGTTCTCTGAATCCCCTCTCCTTATGCACCTAAAAACAATGGTCTTTTGCCTCTTAGGCAGTAACACATTTTCCCAGACTCCCTTCAGGCTGGCTGTGGCGCACTGCCCCCCTTCAGGCTGTGTTCATGCAGCCAACCCCAGTCTGCTCCCTGGGGTCTAAACTCTAAACCCTGTGCCTCAGCTCCCAGCCCCCACCAGTCCTGGCAGGTGAGAAGACAAGCCTTGCAGGCTGAGGAGTTCTGGTCAGCACCAATCCCCTGTGCGGGAATCTCTCTGCTTTGCCCTCTGCACCCCTGTTGCTTTGCTCTCCTCCGTGCCTCGAAGTTCCCTCCCTCCCCCCATCATCTCCACCAGTGAAGGGGCTTCCTTGTGTGTGGAAACTTTTCCTACTTCACAACTCCCTTGCAGAAGTGCAGGTCCCGTGCCTATTCTTTTGTCTCTGTTTTTCTTTTTTCCTTTTGCCCAGCCCAGGTACATAGGGAGTTTCTTGCCTTTTTGGAAGTCTGAAGTCTTCTGCCAGCGTCCAGAAGGGGATCTGTAGGAGTTGTTCCACATGTAGATGTACTTTGATGTATTTGTGGGTAGGAAGTTGATCTCTACTTCTTACTCCTCTGCCATCTTGAAGGTCCCCCTCAACACCCATTTATGATAAAAAAATCTCCAGAAAGTTGGCAAAGAGGGAACCCAATTCAACATAATAAAGGCCATATACAAAAAACCCCAGCATACATCATTTTCAATGATGAAATACTATAACATTTCCTCCAGGATCAGGAACAAGACAGAGATGTCCACTTTTGCCACTATTATTCAACATAGTTCGGGAGGTCCTGACCACAGCATTCAGAGACGAAAAGGAATCCAGATTGGAAAAGAAGAATTAAAACTGTCGCTGTTTGCTGATGACATGATACTATGCATTGAAACTCATAAATATGCTACAGGAGAACTACTAGAGCTCATCAGTGAATTTGGTAAGGTTGTAGGATACAAAATTAATACACGGAAATCTCTTGCATTCTTATACACTGACAATAAAAGATCAGAAAGAGGAATTAAGGAAACAATCTAATTTACTGTCACAACAAAGATAATAAAATAACTAGGAATAAACCTATCTAAGGAGGCAAAAGACCTATACTCAGAAATCTGTAAGATACTGATGAAATTATTCAAAGACAACACAAACAGATGGAGAGATATACCACATTCCTGGATTGGAAGAATCAATACTGTGAAAATAACTATACTACACAAAGCAATCTACATATTCAGCACAATTCCTATCAAATAACCAATGGCATTGTTTACTGAATTAGCTCAGAAATTTTACAATTTGTATGGAAACAAAAAAGTCCCTGAATAGCCAAATCAATCTTGAGAAAGAAAAACGAAGCTGGAGGAAACAGGCTCCCTGACTTCAGACTGCTATAAAACTATGTCATCAAGACAGTATGGTTCTGGCACAAAGACAAAAATATAGATGAGTGGAGCAGGATAGATGGCCCAGAGTTAAACCCACACACCTATGGTCACCTAATAGATGACAAAGGAGCAAGAATATACAATGGAGAGAAGAGAGTCTCTTCAAAGAGTGGTGCTGAGAAAACTGAACAGCTTCATAGAAAAGAATAAAATTAGAGCACTCCCTAACACCATACACAAAAATAAAATGGATTAAAGATGTGAATGTAAGGCCAGACCCTGTAAAACTCTTAGAGGAAAACATAGGCAGAACACTGCTTGTTGCAAATCGCAGCAAGATCTTTTTTCACCCACTGCATAGAGTAATGAAAATAAAAACAAATGGGACCTAATTAAACTTAAAAGTTTTTGCACTGCAAGGGTAACCATAAACAAAATGAAAAGACGGCCCTCAGAATGGGACAAAAAATATTGGGTTGGCCAAAATGTCAGTTCAGGGATTTCCATAAGATGGTACGGAAAAACATGAATGAACTTTTTGGCCAATCAAAGATTTGCAAATGAAGCAATTGACAATGGATTACTCGCCAAAGTATACAAACAGGTAATGCAGCTCATATCATAAAAACAAAGAAGCCAGTCAAAACATGGTTGGAATGCCTAAAATGACATTTTTCCCAAGGAGACATACAGATGGCCAACAAACACATGAGAAGATGCTCAACATCACTAATTATTAGAGAAATGCGAATCAAAACTACAACGAAATATCACCTCACACTGGTCAGAATGTACATCATCAGAAAATCTATAAACCATAAATGCTGAAGAGGATGTAAAGAAAAGGGAACACTTCTACACTGTTGGTAAGAATGTAAATTGGTATAGCCAGTATGGAGAACAGTAGGGAGGTTCCTCCAAAAACTAAAAATAGAACTACCATATGACCCAGCAATCCCACTCCTGGGCATATACCAGGAAAAATCCATAATTCAAAAAGATACATGCACCCCAGTATTCATTGCAGCACAATTTACAATAGCCAGGACATGGAAGCAACCTAAATACCCATCAATACAGGAATGGATAAAGAAGATGTGGTATACAAATACAGTGGAATTTTACTCATCCATAAAAGGAACAAAATAGTGCCATTTGCAGAGACGTGGATAGACTTAGAGAGTGTCATACAGAGTGAAGTAAGTCAGAAAGAGAAAAATATTGTATAATATTGCTTATATGTGGAATCTAGAAAAATGGTAGAGATGAACTTATTTGCAAAGCAAAAATAGAGACACAGATGCAGAGAATAAACTTATGGATACCAAGGCAGGAAGGAGAGGTGGGATGAATTGGGAGATTGGAATTGACATATATACAACTCTATGTATAAAATAGATAACTAATGAGAACCTACTGTATAGCACAGGGAACTCTACTCAAGGCTCTGTGGTGATCTAAGTGGGAAGGAAATCTAAAAAATAGGGGATATATGTATAGGTATAACTGATTCACTTTGCTGTACAGCAGAAAGTAACACAATATTGTAAAGCAACTATACCCCAATAAAAATGTTTTTTAAAAAACACCTAGAAACCAATGATAATGAAAACACAACAACCCAAAACCTATGGGATGCAGCAAAAGAGTTCTAAGAGGGAAGATTAAACCAATAAACTCTTACCTCAAGAAACAAGAAAACTCTCAAATAAACAACCTAAACTTACACCTAAAGCAACTAGAGAAAGAAGAACAAACAAAACCCAAAGTTTGTAGAAGGAAAGAATTCATAAATATCAGAGCAGAAATAAATGAAATAGAGGTGAAAAAAAACGATAGCAAACATCAACGAAACTAAAAGCTGGCTCTTTGAGAAGATCAACAAAATTGCTAACCCTTTAGCCAGACTCATCAGGAAAAAAAGGGAGAGGACTCAAATCAATAAAATTAGAAATAAACAAGGAGAAGTTACAACTGACACCACAGAATACAAAGGATCATAAGAGATTACTACAAGCAACTATATGCCAATGAAATGGACAAACTGAAAGAAATGGAAAAATTCACAGAAAAGTACTTTTCCAGACTGAACCAGGAAGACATAGAACATATGAACACACCAATCTCAAGTAATGAAATTGAAACTGTGTTTAAAAGTCTTCCAACTAACAAAAAAGTCCAGGACCAGATGGGTTCACAGGAAATTTCTATCAAACATTTAGAGAAGAGCTAACACCAATCTTTCTCAAACTCTTCCAAAAAATTCCAGAGGAAGGAAAAATCTCAAGCTTATTTAAAGAGGCCACAATCACTCTGATACCAAAACAAGACAAACATATCACACACACAAAAAAATTACACTCCAATATCACTGCTGAACATAGATGCAAAAATTCTCAACCAAATATGAGCAAACAATCCAACAACACAATAAAAGGATCATACACCATGATCAAGTGGGGTATATCCCAGTGATGCAAGGATTCTTCAATATATGCAAATCAATGTGATACACCATATTAACCAATTGAAGAATAAAAATTATATGATCATCTCAATAGATGCAGAAAAACATTTGACAAAATTCAACACACATTTATAATAAAAACTCTCCAGAAAGTGGTCATAGAGGGAACGTATTTCAACATAATAAAGGCCATATACAAAAACCCCACAGCAAACATAATTCTCAATGGTGAAAACCAGAAACATTTCCTCTAGGATCAGGAACAGGTGATGTTCCTGATGTCCACTCTTGCACTGTTATTTAACATTGTTTGGGAAGTCCTAGCCATGGCAAGCAGAGAAGAAAACAAAATGATTCCAATTTGGAAAAGAAAACTGCCCCTGTTTGCAGATGACATGATACTATACAATAAAGGTCCTAAAGATAGTACCAGAAAACTACTAGAGCTCATCAATGAATTTGGTAAACTTGCAGCATACAAAATTAATACACAGAAATCTCTTGCATTCCTATATATTTACAATGAAAGGTCAGAAAGAGAAATTAAGGAAACACTCCCATTTACCATTGCAACAGAAAGAATAAAATACCTAGGAATAAATCTACCTAATGAGACAAAAGACCTGTACTCAGAAATCTGTAGGTTACTGAAGAAAGTAATCAAAGACAACACAAACAAATGGAGACGTATACCATGTTCTTGGATTGGAAAAATCAATACTGTGAAAACAACTATACTACACAAAGCAATCTACAGATTCAGCACAGTTCCTATCAAATTACCAAAGGCGTTTTTCACAGAATTAGGATAAAAATTTTACAATTTGTATGGAAACACAAAAGATTCTGAATAGCCAAAACAATCTTGAGAAAGTAAAATGGAGCTGGAGTAATCAGGCTCCCTGACTTCAGACTATAGTACAAAGCTACAGACATCAAGACAGTATCGTAGTGGCACAAAAACAGAAATATAGATCAGTGGAGCAGGATAGAAAGCCCAGAGATAAACCCACACATCTATGGCCAACTAGTCTATGACAAAGGAGGCAAAAATATGCAATGGAGAAAAGACAGTCTCTTAAGTGGTGCTGGGAAAACTAGACAGCTACATGTATAAGAATGAAATTAGAACACTCCCTAACATCATACACAAAAATAAACTCAAAATGGATTAAAGACCTAAATGTAAGGCCAGACATGGTAAAGCTCTTAAAGGAAAACATAGGCAGAACACTCTTTTACATAAATCGCAGCAATATCTTTTCCTAGAGTAATGGAAATAAAAACAAAAATAAATGGGACCTAATAAAACTTAAAAGCTTCTGCACAGCAAAGGAAACCATCAACCAAATGAAAGGAAAACCCACAAAATTGGAGAAAATATTTGCAAACGAAGTGAATGACAATGGATTAATCTCCAAAATATACAAACAACTCATGCAGCTCAATATCAAAAAAACAAACAAACCCATCATATAATTGCCAGAAGAACTATATACATTTCTCCAAAGACATAGGATAGCCAACACATGAAAACATGCTCAATATCACTAATATTTAGAGAAAGGAAAATCAAAACTACAAAGAGATATCACCTCACTCCATTCAGAATGGCCATCATGAAAAAATCTACAAACAGAGTCGCATTGACATATATACGCTAGCAAATATAAAACAGATAGCTATTGGGAAGCAGCTGCATAGCACAGGGAGATCAGCTCACTGCTTTGTGACCACTTAGAAAGGTGGGATAGATAGGGTGGGTGGGAGGGAGGTGCAAGAGGGAGGGGATATGGGGACATATGTATACATATAGCTGATTCACTTTGTTATACAGCAGAAACTAACACAACATTGTAGAGCAATTATACTCCAATAAAGATGTTTAAAAAAAGAAAAAAGAATAAATGCTGGAGAGGGTGTGGAGGAAAGGGAACCCTCCTGCACTCTTGATTGGAATGTATATTGTTACAGCCACTATGGAGAACAGTATGGAAATTCCTTAAAAAACTAAAAATATAACTACCATATGACGTAGCCTCCCACTTCTGTGCATGTACCCAGAGAAAACCATAATTCAAAAGGATATATGCATCCCAGTGTTCATTGCAGCACAATTTACAATAGCTAGGACATGGAAGCAGCCTAAATATCCCATCAACACAGGAATGGATAAAGAAGATATAGTTCATATATACAATGGAGTATTACTCAACCAAAGAAATGAACAAAGCAATGCCATTTGCAGCAACATGGATGGACCTAGAGATTGTCATACCGAGTGAACTAAGTCAAACACAGTAAGACAAATATTACATGATATTGCTTGTATGCGGAATGTAAAAAAAGTATAAATGAGTATATTTACAAAACAGAAGTCGAGTCACAGATGTAGAAAATCAGGGGATGTTGTTACCAGGGGATAAGGGGGCTAGGGATAAATTGGAAGATTGGGATTGACATGCACACTACTATATATAAAATAGATAAACAACAAGAACCTTCTGTATAGCACAGGGAACTCTACTCAATACTCTGTAATGGCCTATATGAGAAGAGAATCTCAAAAATGGATGGATATATGTATAACTGATTCACTTTGCTTTACAACAGAACATTGTAAATAAACTATGCTCAGTAAATTTTTTGAAAAAGAAATAAAGGGCCTAAATCAATAAAATAGGAAATTAAAAGAAGTTTCAAACAGACACAACAGAAATACAAAGGATAGAGATTACTACAAACAACTATATGCCAATAAAATGGCCAACCTAGAAGAAGTGGATAAATTCTTAGAAAGATACAACCTTCCAAACAGAACCAGGAAGAAATGGAAAATTTGAACAGAACAATCTCAAGCACTAAATTGAAACTGTGATTTAAAAAAACTTGTACACCTGAAACTAACAAAACATTGTAAATCAACTATACTCCAGTAAAAATGAAAAATTAAAAAAAAATGTTGAAGTCCGTGCAGGGGCCCATGAGCCATTTTGCCTGTCTGAAAACCTGTATTGTTTACCAATGCTCTGATGTTTTTTATTTCTCTCCTATTGTTAGTTTTCTGAATTAGTTTGGTCTACATTTCCTAGTGTAAAGCAATTAGTTTTAAGTTAGGTTATTGATATGATATCTTCCTTGTTTTCAATGTAGGCCTTTACTGCTTTAAAAATTTCACCCTGTGCATTGCTTTCACTGCATCCCCTATGTTTTGGTATGTTCTTTTTCACTTCCATATTTCTCAAAGTATTTTCTAATATCTCATGATTTACTCTTTGACCCATTGATTGTTCAAGAGTTTAATTTCCACACATTTTTGAATTTTCCAGTTTTCCTTATGCTGTTGATTTCCAGCTTCATTCTATTATAGCCAGAAAAGATGTTTTGTTTGACTTCAATCTTTAAAATATATTTAGACTTGTTTTGTGGCCTATCCTAATACATGGTCTATTCTGGAGAATGTTCCCTGTGAATGTGAGAATGATTTACATACTGATGTTGTTGGATGGAGTTCTCTATACGTGTTGGCTAGGTCTAGTTGTTTCATAGTGTTGTTTGAGTCCTCTATTTCCTCACCGATCTTCTGTCTAGATGTTCCATGCGTTATTGAACCTGGGGTACTGAAGTCACTAGTTACTACTGTACAGCTGCCCTGTTTCTCCTTGCAGTGCTTCCCACATTGGCTTCATATACCGTAGTTTGATGTGTATATATTTATAATTGTTATACCTTCTTGATGAATTGATCCTTATATCAATATGTAATGACCTTTTATCCCATGTAACAATTTTTGACTTAAAATCAACAAATTTTTTCATATTAGTAGTGTCATGCTAACTGTCTTTTGCTTTCTATTTTCATGGGATATTTTTACATCATTTCACCTTTAACCCATGTATGTATTTGGATGTAATATGACTCTCTTGTAGAAAGAATAGAATTGAATCATATTTTTAATCCATTCCACATATCTATGTCTTTAAATTGGTGAGTCTAAGCCATATATATTTTTATTAGACTTTAGTTTTAAGAGAAGATTTAGCTTCACATCAAACCTGAGTGTAAGGTACAGAGATTTCCCACTGCCCCCACACATGCATAGGCTCCCCCATTATCAACAGCCCCCACCAGAGTTTTGCATGTGTTGCAATTGGTGAACCTGCATTGACACATCGTTATCACCAGAGTCCATGGGTACACTCGTGGTGGTGTACATTCTATGGGTTTGGACAAATGTATAATGCCATGTAGCCACCATCATAGTATCATACACAGTAGTTTCACTGCCCTAAAAATCCTCTGTGCTCCACCTTTTATTCCTCCCTCCTCACTAATCACTGGCAGTCACAGATGTCATATACAGTTGCCCCTTGAACAACACGGGGGTTTGCGGTGCCAACCTCCTGCACAATTGAAAGTTCATGTATAACTTTACACTGGGCCCTCCATATCCGCCATCTCCCATCTTCGGATTCAATGAATGCTGGATCATGTCGTACTGTACTACGTATTTATTGAAAAACATCTGCATGTAAGTGGACCCGTGCAGTTCAAACCCATGTTGTTCAAGGGTCAGCGATCGTTGGAAACATACAGTATGTAGCCTTTTCAGAGTGGCTTCATTCACTCAATAACATGCATTTCAGTTTCCCCCATGTCTTTTCATGCCTTGACAACTCATTTTTCTTTAGTGCTGAATAATATTCAGTGCTCTGGATTTAGGCTATCCTAGTAGGTGTATAATGGAATTCCCATGCAAATCAAAAACACACTGAGATATTACCTCACACCTGTTAGGATGGCTATTATAAACACGCACACAGCAAAGATAACAAGTGTTGGCAAGGATGTGGAGAAAAGGGAATCCTTGTACACTGTTGGTGAGAGTGTAAATGGTTATAGCCACTATGGGAAATGTTATGGTGGTTCTTCAAAAAATTAAAAATAAAACTACCATGTGACACAGCCACCTCACTTTTGGGTATTTATCAAATGAGTTGAAATCAGTACCTCAAAGAGATACCTGCACTTCCATTTTCATTGCAGCATTTTTTCCCAATAGCCAAGATATTAGAAACAACCTAGATATCCATGGACATGGATAAACAAAATGTAGTATATACATACAATGGAATATTATTCAGCCTTAAAAAGAGAAGGAAATCCTGCTGTTTGGGACAACATGAATGGACCAAGAGGACATTATGCTGAAGGAAATAAGCCAGATACAGAAAGACAGATACTGTATGATACCACTTATATGAGGAATCTAAAATAGTCAAACTCATAGAAGAAGAGAGTAGAATGGTGGTTGCCAGGAACTGGGGGCAGGGAGGGGAGATGATGATCAAATGGTACTAAGTTTCATTTATGCAAGATAAATAAGTTCTGGAGATCTGCTACACAGCATATTGCCTGTAGCTAACAACATGGCATTTTATATTTAAAACTTGCTAAGAGGGTAGATCTTATATTGTGTTCTTACTGACAAAAATAATGATGATGACAAAAGATGAGGGAGAAAACTTTGGGAGGTGATGGCTGTATCTACAGCCTTGATGGTGGTCATGGTCTCACAGGTATATACTTATCCCCAAACTCAATGTATATATTAAATATGCACAGCTGTTTGGCATATCAGTCATAACTCAATAAAGTGGATCCAAAATTCTCATTTCCCTGATGGCATATTATATACTTATCATGTATTTATTTGACTTATCATATACTTGTTTGCATTTTATCATGTACTTATTTGCCCTCCACATACCTTTTTGGTGAGCTGTCTGTTAAACTCAGTTTTTAAATTGAGTTGTTTGTTTTCTTATTGTTGAACTTTGAGTTCTTTGTATATTTTGAATAACAGTCCTTTATCACATATATCCTTTGCAACTATTTTCTTCCAGTCTATATGTAGCTAGTCTTTTCATGCTCTTGACAGTATCGTTTAATTGTAATGAGTTGTAGCTTATCAATTCTCACTTTCACTGATCCTGCCATTGGCGTCCTATCTAAAAAGTCATTTCCAAACCCAAGGCCATCTAGATTTTCTGTTATGTTATCTTCTAGGAGTTTTACAGTTTCACATTTTACATTTAGGTCTGTGATCCATTTTGAATAATTGTTTTGTGAATGGTGTAAGGTCACTGTCTAAATTTATTTTTTTTGCATGTGGCTGTCCTGTTGTTCCAGAAACAATTGTTGAAAAGATTGTTTTTGCTCCACTGTATTATATTTGCTCCATTGTCAAAGATTACTTGACTATATTTATGTGAGTCTGTTTCTGGGCTCTGTATTCTGTTCCATTGATGTGTCTGTTCTTTCATCACTACCACACTGTCTTGATTACGGTAGCTTTATAATAAGTGTTGAAGTTGGGTAGTGTCAATTCACTATTGTGTTGGATATTCTGGGTCTTTTACCTCTCCAAATAAACTTTATAATCATTTTGTTGATATCCACAAAATAACTTACTTGGATTTCAGTTGGGTTGCATTGAATCTCTAGATCAAGTTGGAAAGAACTGACATCTTGACAATATTGAATCTTCCAATCCATGAACATAGATTATCTCTCCCTTTATTTAGTTCTTCTTTGATTTCATTCATTCATTTTGTAGTTTTCCTCATGTAGATCTTGAACATACCTTGTTAGAGTCATACGTAAGTATTTCATTTTGGGAGGTGCTATCATAAATGGTATTGTCTTTTAAATTTCAAATTCCACTTGTCCATTGCTGGTATGGAGGAAATAATTGACTTTTGTATACTAGCCTTGTACCTGGCAACGTTGCTCTAACTGCTTCTTAGTTCTAAGCAGTTTTTTATTTTCTACATAGATGATCATGTTATCTGTGAACAGAGACAGTTTTATTTGTTCTTTTCCGATCCATATACATTTTATTTCCTACTTTTGTCCTATTGCACTAGCTTACAACTTCAACCACAGTGTTGAAAACACTGGTGAGCACAGGCATTCTAGCCTTGTTCCTGATCTTAATGGGAAGGCTTTGAGTTTCTCACCATTTATGTATGATGTTTGCTGTAGGTTTCTTAAAGATATTCTTTACCATGTTGAAGAATTTCCCCTCTATTCCTAGTTTATGGAGGATTTTTATCATGAATGGGTGTTGGATGTTGTCAAAAGCTTTTTCTTCACCTACTGATATGATCCTGTGGTTGTTCTTCTGGAGCCTTCTGATGTGATGGATTACACTGATTGATGTTTGAATGTTGAACTAGTCTTGCATACCTGGGATAAATCCCTCTTGGTCTTGGTCTATAATTCTTTTTATACATTGTTGTCTTTGATTTGCTAATATTTTGTGGAGGAGTTTTTGCATATATGTTCATGAGAGATATTGGTCTGCAGTTTTCTTGTAATGTCTATCTGGTTTTGGTATTAAGGTAATGCTGTCCTCATAGAATGAGTTAGGAAGTATTTCCCTCTGCTTCTACCATGTGATAGACACATAGAGAACTGGTATAATTTCTTACTTACACGTTTGGTAGAGTTCATCAGTGACCCATCTGAGCATGGTGCCTTTTGTTTTGGATGGTTATTAATTATTGATTCAATTTCTTAAATTGTTATAGGCCAAGTTAGACTGTCAACAGACAATTTGTCAATAGACAAAATATCTTCTGGTGTGTGTCTTGGCAGCTTGTGGCTTTCACAGAATTGGCCCATTTCTTCTAGGTTACTAAATATGCAAGCATAGAGTTTGTTATGTTTTATTGTCCGTGTGACCTGTAACCCTGCCCTGTCTTGTTTCTGATATTTGTAAATATGCCCTCTCTCTTTTTTTCTCAGTTAGCCTTGCTAGGGTCATATCAATTTTGTTAATCTTTTAAAAGAACCAGCTTATTTCTTAAAAAATATTATTATCTCTCTTGATTTTCTGTTTATAATTTCATTGATTTCTAATCTAATTTTTTATTATTTCTTTTCTCCTGCCTACTTTGGATTTAATTTGCTCTTCTCTCCCCAGTTTCCTAAGGTGGAAGCTTAGACGATTGATTTTAGATCTTTCCTTTTTCCTAATGCATGTTTTCATTGCTGTCAATTTCCCTCTAAGCACTGCTTTCACTGCATCCCACAAATTTTGATAAGTTGTATTTTTATTTTGTGAAAAATATTTTGAAATTTCTCTTAATATTTCTTCTTTGGTCCATGTGCTATTTAGAAGTGTGCTGTTTGAACAAGTTTTTGAGGAATTTTCCCACTACCTTCCTGTTATTGATTTCTAGTTTATTCCATTGTGGTCTGAGAGCAGAGATCATATGGTTTGTATTCTTTTGAATTTGTTAAGTTGTGTTTTGTGGCCCAGAATGTGGTCTGTTTTTGAGAGTGCTCTGTGTGAGCCTGAAAAGAATGTGTATTCTGCTGATGTTGGATGAGGTAGTCTATAGATGTCCATTGCATCCAGTTGACTGATGGTGTTGTTAGTTCAACTATGCCCTTACTGATCTTCTGCCTGCTGAGTGTTTTCATTTCTGAGAGAGGGATGTCAAAGTCTCCAACTATAATAGTGGATTCAGCTATTTCTCCTTGTAGTTCTATCGGGTTTTGTCTTGTGTATTTTGATGCTTTGTTCTTAGGATTGTTGTGACATCTTGAAGAACTGACCCCTTTATTGTTAGGTAGTGCCTCTCTTCTTCCCTGATAACTTCCCTTGGTCTGATGTCTGTTCTGTCTGAAATTATTATAACTCCTTTTGTTTTCTTTTGATTAGTGTTAGCTTGTACATCTTTGTCCATCCATTTACTTTTAATCTATATGTGTCTTTATATTTAAAGTGGGTTTCTTTTAAACAACATATAGATTGGGCTTGTTTTTGATCCACTCTGACAACCTCTGTCCTTTAATAAGTGCATTTTAGACCATTGACATTCAAAGTGATTATTGGTATGATTAGATTGAAAGCTACCATGTTTGTTACTGTTTTCTATTTGTTTCCTTTTTCTTTGTTCCCATTTTTGTCTTCCACCATTTTCTGCCTTATGTGGTTTCAATTGAGCATTTTCTATTATTTCACTCTCTCTCCTCTTAATGTATTGGTTATACCCTTTCTTTTCTTTTCTTTCTTTCTTTTTTTTTTTTAGTGTTTTCCCGAGAGTTTGCAATATACATTTACAACTAATCCAAGTCCACTTTCAAATTACATTATGCCACTTCACAGGTAAGGTGATGGCAATGTGAGTACCTTATGATAATTTAAATAATTTTAATTCCTCCTTTCCTTCCCTTGTATTATTGCTGTCATCCATTTAACTTATACATAAGCCTACATAATCAAATGCATTGCTGTTGTTACTATTTTTTAAGAAACTATTATCTCAGATGATTTAAGAAGGATAAGAAAAATAAAAATTTTATTTTGCCTTCACATATACCTTCTCTGATGCTCTTTGTTTCTTTATTTAGATTAGAATTTCTGACCTATATCATGCTCCTCCTCTCCAGTGAACTTTCTTTTAACATTTCTGGGAAGGCTGGTCTACTGGCAACAAATTCTCTTGACTTTTTAATTCTGAGAGTCTTTGTCCTTCACTTTTAAAGGGGGATTTCACATGGTAAAGAATTCTAGGATAGAGGTTTTTTGTTTGTTTGTTTGTTTATTTTTTTTAATCTCAACACTTTAAATATGTAATTCCACTCTCTTCTTGCCTGCATGGTTTCTGAGGAGAAGTTGGATGTAATTCTTGTCTTTGCTCCTCTATAGGTAAGGTATTTGTTTTTCTTCTGGCTTGCTTCAGGGTTTTTTCTTTATCTTTGGTTTTCTGTAATTTGAGAATTAAATGTCTTGGTGTAACCTTTTTTCTACCTTTATCCAGCTTGGTGTTCTCTGAGCTCCCTGAATCTGTGGTTTGATGTCTGACATTAATTTGTGGAAATCATCAGTCATTGTTGTTTCAAATGTTCCTTCTGCTCCTTTCTCTTCTTCTTCACCTTCTTGTATTCCCATTATGTGTATTAACACCTTTTGTTGTTGTCAAATAGTTCTTGGATGTTCAGCTCTGTTTTTTTATCCAGTCTTTTTTTTTTCTATTTTATTTTGGAAGGGCCTGTTGAGATATCCTCAGGCTCAGAGATTCTTTACTCGACTGCATCTAGTCCACTAAACTTAGTCTTCAGTTCTGTTACAGTGTTTTTGATCTCTAACATTTCCTTTTGGTTCTGTCTTAGAATTTCCATCTCTCTGTTTAAATTACCCACCTTATCTTTTACACTGTCTAAATTATCCATTAGAGCCCTTAGCATATCAACCCTAGTTGTTTTAAATTCCCAGTCTGTAAATTCTAACATCCCTGCCATGTCTGAGTCTGGTCCTGATGTTTGCTTTATCTCTTCAAGCTGAGTTATTTTTTCCTTTAATATTTGTTTAATATTTATTGTCTTTTAATCCCCTTGTAATATTTTTGTGATAGGCTGACATGATGTGCTGCATGAAAGAAATTGCTGTAAATAGGACTTTAGCAGTGTGTTGTTAGGATGTGGTGGAAGGGGAGGCATTCTATACTCCTGTGATTAGGCCTCACTCTTTCAGTGAGCATTTGTCTCTGGACTGTGTACTTGACATGTTCTTCCCATTCCATTTTTTAAAATTCCCTTAGCTCTGATGGGATGGATAGAGTGAGCTGAAGTTGGGTATTTCCCTTCCCCCAGGTCAGTTAGACTCTGATTAAACAGGTTCTCTTGAGGACAGAACTTGTTAAGAAGAACAGAAAGCTCTGGCATATTTCAAATAGTTTCCTTCCTCTCCCCTCCCTGCCAGAAGCGCAAAGGGATTTTTCTTTAATATTTACTGTGAGGACCTGGTGAGCTCCTCTGGAGGTAACACTCACAAATATTTGGTGGGCCCCTGATGAATGGGTCCCCCTGGAAATTTCATCTCTCAGGCTTACCCACACTGAGCCTCCATCAATTTCTCATTGGGTTTTACTACCCAATCACTGGTTTCCCAGAAGTCCTCAGCTCTTGTGTTTCTGTGATTCTCTATATTCGCTTGTCAACCTCACCAATTTTGGGGGTGGTGTTTTGCCCTGTGATCTCAGTTCTTCTATGGATCTAAGAACAGTTATTGATTTTTTAGTTTGTTCAGCTTTTCACTTCTTTTTAAGATGGAGTGGCAACTTCCAAGCTACTTACTGGCTGTGCTGAAAACCGAAAATCCATACACGCATAAAGTGACTACTGATAAGCAAGCATTTCACTTCTGTCATTTAGCCATCTGTTTCATATGTTTATTATTCTTGAATTTTTCCAACACTGTCTCCTCTTTTGTTTGACTGAATTTTTTCTAATTGTACCATTTCTGTTCCCCTCTCATTTCTTACCCGACACATTTTTTAGTTATTTCCTTAGTGGTTATCCTGGTGATTATGATTATCTTCTTAATAACAATCTCATTAAATTAATACCAACTTATATTCAATAGCATGTGAGGGGGGGAGTGAGAAGATGGTGGAAGAGTAAGACGCGGGGCTCACCTTCCTCCTCACCGATACATCAGAAATACATCTACACGTGGAACTTCTCCTATAGAACATGCACCGAACGCTGGCAGAAGACCTCAGAACTCCCCAAAGGCAAGAAACTCCCCACGTAACTGGGTAGGGCAAAAGAAAAAACAATAAACAAAGACAAAAGAATAGGGACGGGACCTGCACCAGTGGGAGGGAGCTGTGAAGGAGGAAAGATTCCCACGCACTAGGAGCCCCCTCGCGGGCGGAGACTGCGGGTGGCGGAGGGGGAAGCTTCGGAGCCGTGGAGGAGAGCACAGCAACGGTGCAGAGGGCAAAGCGGAGAGATTCCACAGAGGATCAGTGCCAACCAGCACTCACCAGCACAAGAGGCTTGTCTGCTCACCCACTGGGGCGGGCGGGGCTGGGAACTGAGCCTCGGGCGGATCCCAGGGAAAGGTCTGGAGTTGGCAGAGTGAAAACAGCCTGAAGGGGTTAGTGCACCATGGCTAGCCGGGAGGGAGTCCAGTTGAAGTCTGGAGCTGCCGAAGAGGCAAGAGACCTTTTCTTCCCTCTTTGCCTCCTGGTGTGTGAGGAGAGGGGTTTAAGCGCGCCACTTAAAGGAGCTCCAGAAACGGACGTGGAGCTACCGAAGAGACAAGAGACTTTTTCTTGCCTCTTCGCTTCCTGGGGCGCGAGGAGAGGGGATTAAGGGCACCGCGTAAAGGAGCCCCAGAAACGGCCGTGAGCTGCGGCTGTCATCACGGACAATAGAGACGGGTGTGGGATGCTAGGGTTGCTACTGCCGCCACCAAGAGGCCTGCGTGCAAGCACAGGTCACTCTCCACACCGCCCCTACCAGGAGCCTGTGCTGCCCACCACTGCCATGGTCCCCGGGATACAGGGACAGCTACACCGGGAAAACGCACGGTGCGCCTCGGGCCGGAGCAGTATCACGCCGGTCTCTGACATCACAGGCTCGCCCCACATCCGTGCCCCTCCCTCCCCCTGGCCTGAGTGAGCCAGAGCCAGCAAATCAGCTGCTCCTTTAACGCCGTCCTGTCTGAGCGAAGGACAAACTCCCTCGGACAACCTACACGCAGAGGCGGGGCCAAATCCAAAGCTGAACCCCTGGAGCTGTGCAAAAAAAGAGGGAGAGGTCTCTCCCAGCAGCCTCAGAAGCAGCGGATTAAAGCTCCACAGTCAACTTGAAGTGCCCTGCATCTGTGGAAAACACTGAATAGACAGCGAAATATCCCAAGTTGAGGAGGTGGACTTTGGGAGCAAGATATACTATTATTTTCCCCTTTTTCTTTTTGTGAGTATGTATGTGGGTGCTGCTGTGTGAGATTTTGTCTGTATAGCTTTGTTTTCACCATTTGTCCTAAGGTTAGACTGACCCATTTTTTTTTCTTTAATAGAAATTTTTCTTCTTAATAATTATTTTTTATTTTAATAACTATATTTTATCCTACTTTATTTTGCTTTCTCCCTTTCTTTCTTCCTTTCTTTCCTACTTCCCTCCTTCCTTCCTTCCTCCCTCCCTCCCTTCCTTTCTTCCTTCCTCCATCTCAACACCAAGACCCAGCTTCACTCAAGGACCAGCAATGAACAGTGCTGGACAACAACAAAGAGCAAGACAGGTCTACAGCCCCATCCATTAGCAGAGAGGCTGCCTAAAATCATAATAAGGCTACCAACATCCCAATACACACTACCAGACGTGGACCTGCCCACCAGAAAGACAAGATCCAGCCTCATCCGCCAGAACAGAGGCACAAGTCCCCCCAACCAGGAAACCTGCTCAACCCACTGAACCAACCTCAGCCACTGGGGACAGCCACCAAAAACAGAGAGAACTACGAACCTGCAGCCTGCAAAAAGGAGATCCCAAACACAGTAAGATAAGCAAAATGAGAAGACAGAAAAACACACAGCAGATGAAGGAGCAAGATAAAAACACTCCAGACCTAACAAGTAAACAGGTAATAGGCAGTCTACCTGAAAAAGAATTCAGAATAATGATAGTAAAGATGATTCAAAATCTTGGAAATAGAATAGACAAATTGCAAGAAACAGTTAACAAGGACCTAGAAGAAACAAAGAGGAAGCAAGTAACGATGAGCAACACAATAAATGAAGTGAAAAATAGATGGGATCAATAGCAGAATAACTGAGGCAGAAGGACGGATAAGTGACCTGGAAGATAAAACAGTGGAAATAACTAATGCAGAGCAGGAGAAAGAAAGAAGAATGAAAAGAACTGAGGACAGTCTCAGAGACCTCTGGGACAACATTAAATGCACCAACATTTGAATAATAGGGGTCCCAGAAGAAGAAGAGGAAAAGAAAGGGCATGAGAAAATATTTGAAGAGATTATAGATGAAAACTTCCCTAATATAGGAAAGGAAGTAGTCAATCAAGTCCAGGAAGCACAGAGAGTCCCATACAGGATATATTCAAGGAGAAACACACCAAGACACATAATAATCAAACTGTCAAAAATTAAATAAAAAGAAAACATATTAAATACAGCAAGGGAAAAACAACAAATAACGCACAAGGGAATCCCCATAAGGTTAACATCTGATCCTTCAGCAGAAACTCTACAAGCCAGAAGGGAGTGGCAGGACATATTTAAAGTGATGAAGGAAAAAAACCTACAACCAAGATTACTCTACCCAGCAAGGATCTCATTCAGATTTGATGGAGAAATTAAAACCTTTACAGACAAGCAAAAGCTGAGAGAGTTCAGCACCACCAAACCAGCTTTACAAAAATGCTAAAGGAACTTCTCTAAGCAAGAAACACAAGAGAAGGAAAAGACCTACAAGAACAACCCAAAACAATTAAGTATTTGGTAATAGGAACATACATATCAATAATTTCCTTAAATGTAGATGGATTAAATGCTCCCACCAAAAGACACAGACTGGCTGAATGGATACAAAAACAGGACCCATATATATGCTGTCTACAAGAGAGCCACTTCAGGGCTTCCCTGGTGGCGCAGTGGTTGAGAATCCGCCTGCCAATTCAGGGGACACGGGTTCGTGCCCCGGTCCGGGAAGATCCCACATGCCGAGGAGCGGCTGGGCCCGTGAGCCATGGCCGCTGAGCCTGTGCTCCGCAACGGGAGAGGCCACAACAGTGAGAGGCCCGCATACCGCAAGAAAAAAAAAAAAAAAAAAAAGAGCCACTTCAGACCTAGGGACACTAACAGGCTGAAAGCTGAAAGTGAGGGGATGGAAAAAGATATTCCTTGCAAATGGAAATAAGAAGAAAGCTGGAGTAGCAATTCTCATATCAGACAAAATAGACTTTAAAATAAAAACTGTTACAAGAGACAAAAAAGGACAATACATAATGATCAAGGGATCGATCCATGAAGAAGATATAACAATTGTAAATATTTATGCACCCAACATAGGAGCACCTCAGTACATAAGGCAAATACTAACAGCCATAAAAGGGGAAATTGACAGTAACACAATCATAGTAGGGGACTTGAACACCCCACTGTCACCAATGGACAGATCATCCAAAATGAAAATAAATAAGGAAACAAAAGCTTTAAATGATACATTGCAAAAGATGGATTTACTTGATATTTATAGGATATTCCATCCAAAAACAACAGAATACACATTTTCCTCAAGTGCTCATGGAACATTCTCCAGGATATGATCTTCAGGATCATATCTTGGGTCACAAATCTAGCCTTGCAAAATTTAAGAAAATTGAAACCGTATCAAGTATCTTTTCTGACCACAACACTATGAGACTAGATATCAATTACAGGAAAAGATCTGTAAAAAATACAAACACATGGAGGCTAAAATATACAATACTTAATAACGAAGTGATCACTGAAGAAATCAAAGAGGAAATCAAAAATACTTAGAAACAAATGACAATGGGGACACGACGACCCAAAACCTATGGGATACAGCAAAAGCAGTTCTAAGAGGGAAGTTTATAGCAATAAAATCATACCCTAAGAAACAGGAAACATCTTGAATAAACAACCTAACTTTGCACCTAAAGCAATTAGAGAAGGAAGAACAAAAAAAAAAAAAAAAAAAAAACAAATTAAGCAGAAGGAAAGAAATCATAAAGATCAGATCAGAAATAAATGAAAAAGAAATGAAGGAAACAATAGCAAAGATCAATAAAAGTAAAAGCTGGTTCTTTGAGAAGATAAATAAAATTGATAAACCATTAGCCAGACTCACCAAGAACAAAAGGGAGAAGACTCAAATCAATAGAATTAGAAATGAAAAAGGAGAAGTAACAACTGACACTGCAGAAATACAAAACATTATTAGAGATTACTACAAGCAACTCTATGCCAATAAAATGGACCACCTGGAAGAAATGGACAAATTCTTAGAAATGCACAAGCTGCCAAAACTGAACCAGGAAGAAATAGAAAATATGAACAGACCAATCACAAGCACTGAAATTGAAACTGTGATTAAAAATCTTCCAACAAACAAAAGCCCAGGACCAGATGGCTTCACAGGTGAATTCTATCAAACATTTAGAGAAGAGCTAACACCTATCCTTTTCAAACTCTTCCACAAGATAGTAGAGGGAGGAACACTTCCAAACTCATTCTATGAAGCTACCATCACCCTGATACCAAAACCAGACAAAGGCGTCACAAAGAAAGAAAACTACAGGCCAATATCACTGATGAACATACATGCAAATATCCTCAACAAAATACTAGCAAACAGAATCCAACAGCACATTAAAAGGATTATGCACCATGATCAAGTGGTGTTTATTCCAGGAATGCAAGAATTCCACAATGTATGCAAATCGATCAATATGATACACCATATCAACAAACTGAAGGAAAAAAAAACATATGATCATCTCAATCGATGCAGAGAAAGCTTTTGACAAAATTCAATACCCATTTATGATAAAAACCCTGCAGAAAGTAGGCATAGAGGGAAATTTCCGCAACATAATAAAGGCCATATATGAAAAACCCACAGCCAGCATTGTTCTCAAAGGTGAAAAACTGAAACCATTTACACTAAGATCAGGAACAAGACAAGGTTGCCCACTCTCACCACTCTTATTCAACCTAGTTTTGGAAGTTCTAGCCACAGCAATCAGAGAAAATAAAGAAATAAAAGGAATCCAAATAGGAAAAGAAGAAGTAAAGCTGTCACTGTTTGCAGATGACATGATGCTATACATAGAGAATACTAAGGAGGCTACCAGAAAACTACCAGAACTAACCAATGAATTTGGTAAAGTAGCAGGATAAAAAACTAATGCACAGAAATCTCTGGCATTCTTATACACTAATGATGAAAAATCTGAGAGTGAAATTAAGAAAACACTCCCGTTTACCATTGCAACAAAAAGAATAAAATATCTAGGAATAAACCTACCTAAGGAGACAAAAGACTTGTATGCAGAAAACTATAAGACACTGATGAAAGAAATTAAAGATGATACAAAAAGATGGAGAGATATGCTATGTTCTTGGATTGGAAGAATCAACATTGTGAAAATGACTCTACTACCCAAGGTAATCTACAGATTCAATGCAATCCCTGTCAATTTACCACTCGCATTTTTTACAGAACTAGAACAAAAAATTTCACAATTTGTATGGAAACACAAAAGACCCCGAATAGCCAAAGCAATCTTGAGAACGAAAAATGGAGCTGGAGGAATCAGGCTCCCTGACTTCAGACTCTACTACAAGGCCACAGTAATCAAGACAGTATGGTACTGGCACAAAAACAGAAATATAGATCAATGGAACAGGATAGAAAGCCCAGAGATAAACCCACACACCTATGATCACCTTATCTTTGATAAAGGAGGGAAGGATTTACAGTGGAGAAAAGACAGCCTCTTCAATAAGTGGTGCTGGGAAAACTGGACAGCTACCTGTACAAGTATGAAATTAGAACACTCCCTAACACCACACACAAAAATAAACTCAAAATGGGTTAAAGACCTAAATGTAAGGCCAGACACTATCAAACTCTTAGAGGAAAACAGAGGCAGAACACTCTATGACATCAATCACAGCAAGATCCTTTTTGACCCATCTCCTAGAGCAATGGAAATAAAAACAAAAATAAACAAAGGGGATCTAATGAAACTTAAAAGCTTTTGCACAGCAAAGGATACCATAAACAAGACCTAAAGACAACCCTCAGAATGGGTGAAAATATTTGCAAATAAAGCAACTGACAAAGGATTAATATCCAAAATTTATAAGCAACTCATGCAGCTCAATAACAAAAAACAAACAACCCAATCCAAAAATGGGCAGAAGAACTAAATAGACATTTCTCCAAAGAAGATATACAGATTGCCAACAAACACATGAAAGAATGCTCAACATCATTAATCATTAGAGAAATGCAAATCAAAACTACAATGAGATATCATCTCACACCGGTCAGATTGGGCATCATCAAAAACTCTAGAAACAATAAATGCTGGAGAGGCTGTGGAGAAAAGGGAACACTCTTGCACTGCTGGTGGGAATGTAAATTGATACAGCCACTAGCGAGAACAGTATGGAAGTTCCTTAAAAAACTACAAATAGAAATACCATATGACCCAGCAATCCCACTACTAGGCATATACTCTGAGAAAACCATAATTCAAAAAGAGTCATGTACCAAAATGTTTATGGCAGCTCTATTTACGATAGCCAGGACATGGAAGCAACCTAAATGTCCATCAACAAATGAATGGATAAAGAATATGTGGCACATATATACAATGGAATATTACTCAGCCATATAAAGAAATGAAACTGAGTTATTTGTAATGAGGTGGGTAGACCTGGAGTCTGTCATACAGAGTGAAGTAAGTCAGAAGGAGAAAAACAAATACCGTATGTTAACATATATGGAATCTAAAAAAAAATGTCATGAAGAGATTAGTGGTAGGAGTGGAATAAAACACAGACCTACTAGAGCATGGACTTGAGGATATGGGGAGGGGGAAGGGTAAGCGGTGATGAAGTGAGAGAGTGGCACGGACATGTACACACTACTAAATGTAAATTAGATAGCTAGTGGGAAACTCTCGCATAGCACAGGGAGTTCACCTCTGTGCTTTGTGACCACCTAGAGGGGTGGGATACGGAGGGTGGGAGGGAGGGTGATGCAAGAGGGAAGAGATATGGGAACTTATGTATATGCATAACTGATTCACTTTGTTGTAAAGGAGAAACTAACACACTATTGTAAAACAGTTATACTGAAATAAAGATGTTAAAAAAAAATAACATTTGAGGACACTGCCCCTAAATAGCTGTCCCCCAGTATGTTGTTGTTTTCACAAATGACATCTTTACATGCATATATTTCATGATTATTGACATATATTTATAATTAGCATTTGATACTTTTGTCTTCTAAATCATATGGCAAACATATGGAGAATTTAAGAAACAAATATAATTATGCTGGCTTTTATATTTAGCTATATAGTTTTACCAGTGACCTTTATTTCTTTGTAAAGCTTCAGTGTACTCTTTAGGGTCCTTTAATGTCAGTCTGAAGGACTCCCTTTAGCAACTCTGTAGGATAGATCTTCCACCAATGAACTCCCTTAGATTTGTTTTTGTTCATTTCTCCTTCATTTTTTGAATGACAGTTTTTCTGAATATGGAATTCATATATGACTTTTATTTTTCTGTCCCCCCCTTTATTGAGGTATAACGGACAAAAAATTGACATATTTAAAGTGTACAAGGTGGTGATTTCATATACATACTGAAATGATGACCACAATCTGGTGAACTTATGCATCCATCACCTCATAGTGACTGTTTCTCTTTCTTTGTTCCTTTGTTCTTTCTTTCTTTCTTTCTTTTTTTTAAATCTTTTATTTATTTATTTAATCAGAAAAGTCACATATTGTTAGAAATTCAAAGCATATTCTTTTCAATAATGCGGATTTTTTTTAAACATCTTTATTAGAGTATAACTGCTTTACAATGGTGTGTTAGTTTCTGCTTTATAACAAAGTGAATCAGTTATACATATATGTCCCCATATCTCCGCCCTCTTGCGTCTCCCTCCCTCCCGCCCTATCCCACCCCTCTAGGTGGTCACAAAGCACCAAGCTGATCTCCCTGTGCTATGCAGCTGCTTCCCACTAGCTATCTATTTTAAGTTGGGTAGTGTGTATATGTCCACGCCAGTCTCTCACTTCGTCCCAGCTTACTCTTCCCCCTCCCCGTATACTCAAGTCCATTCTCTTACATATACTTTTTTTAAACATCTTTATTTGAATATAACTGTTTTACAATAGTGTGTTAGTTTCTCCTTTGCAACAAAGTGAATCAGTTATACATATACATATGTTCCCATAACTCTTCCCTCTTGTGTCACCCTCCCTCCCACCCTCCCTATCCCATCCCTCTAGGTGGTCACAAAGCACAGAGATGAACTCCCTGTGCTATGCTGCAGCTTCCCACTAGCTATCTAATTTACATTTGGTAGTGTGTATATGTCCCTGCCACTCTCTCACATCGTCACAGCTTACCCTTCCCCCTCCCCATATCCTCAAGTCCATGCTCTAGTAGGTCTGTATTTTATTCCCATCCTACCACTAATCTCTTCATGATATTTTTTTTTAGATTCCATATATATGTTTTAGCATACGGTATTTGTTTTTCTCCTTCTGACTTACTTCACTCTGTATGACAGATTCCAGGTCTATCCACCTCATTACAAATAACTCAGTTTCATTTCTTTATATGGCTGAGTAATATTCCATTGTATATATGTGCCACATCTTCCTTATCCATTCATCTGTTGATGGACACTTAGGTTGCTTCCATGTCCTGGCTATCATAAATAGAGCTGCCATAAACATTTTGGTACATGACTCTTTTTGAATTATGGTTTTCTCAGGGTATATGCCCAGTAGTGGGATTGCTGGGTCATATGGTATTTCTATTTGTAGTTTTTTTTTTTTTTTTTTTTTTTTTTTTTTTTTTTTTTTTTGCGGTATGCGGGCCTCTCACTGCTGTGGCCTCTCCCGTTGCAGAGCACAGGCTCCGGACGCACAGGCCTAGCGGCCATGGCTCACGGGCCCAGCCGCTCCGCGGCATGTGGGATCTTCCCGGACCAGGGCACGAACCCGTGTCTCCTGCATCGGCAGGCGGATTCTCAACCACTGCGCCACCAGGGAAGCCCTATTTGTAGTTTTTTAAGGAACTTCCATACTGTTCTCGCTAGTGGCTGTATCATTTTACATTCCCACCAACAGTGCAAGAGTGTTCCCTTTTCTCCACACCCTCTCCAGCATTTATTTTTTCTAGTTTTTGATGATGGCCAATCTGGCCGGTGTGAGATGATATCTCATTGTAGTTTTGATTTGCATTTCTCTAATGATGAATGATGTTGAGCATTCTTTCATGTGTTTGTTGGCTATCTGTATATCTTCTTTGGAGAAATGTCTATTTAGTTCTTCTGCCCATTTTTGGATTGGGTTGTTTGTTTTTTTGTTATTGAGCTGCATGAGTTGCTTATAAATTTTGGATATTAATCCTTTGTCAGTTGCTTCATTTGCAAATATTTTCTCCCATTCTGAGGGTTGTCTTTTGGTCAATCTTTCTTTTTTTCTTCCTTCCTTCCTTCCTTCCTTTTTCTTTCTTCCTTTCTTTTTCTGTCTTTTCTTTCTCCTTTCTTTCTTTATTTTCTTTCTCTTTCTTTCTTTCTTTCTTTCTTTCTTTCTTTCTTTCTTTCTTTCTTTCTTTCTTTCTTTCTTTCTTTCTTTCTTTCTTTCTTTCTTTCTTTCTTTCTTTCTCCTCTTTCTTTCTTTTCTTCCTTCCTTACTTCCTTTCTTTCTCTCTCTGTTTCTTTCTTTCTCTTTCCTCACTCTATTTTCTTTCTTTCTGTGAGAACACTTGAGATCTACTCTCTTAGCAAATTTCAAGTATACAATACAGTATTTTGAACTATAGTCACCATGCTGTACATTAGATCCTGAGAACTTCTTCAGCTTATAACAGAAATTTTGTAACCTTGCATCAACATCTTATGTCACCTGTGCTACCAGGCTCTGGTAACAATCATTCTAATTTCTGCTTTTATGAGTTCAACATTCTTTAAAGTTTCCAAAGTAAGTGAAATCATACAGTATGTGTCTTTCTCTGTCTGGTTTATTTCACTTAGCATTATGTCCCCCAGGTTCATCCATTTGTCATGAAAGCAGGCTTTCCTTCTTTCTCATTGCTGAATAATATTCCATGGTATACATATGCCACATCTTCTTTACCTATTAATCTGTCGACAGACACTTTGTTTGTTTCCACATTTTTGCTATTGTGAACAATATGCCAGTGAACAGGGGAGTGCAGGTATCTCTTCAAGATACTGATTTTGTTTATTTTGGATATATGCCCAGCATTGGAATTGCTGGAACATATGGCAGTTCTATTTTTAACTTTTTGTGGCACTTCAGTACTGTTTTCCAAATGGCTTGTAGCAATTTATATTCCTATGAACACTGCACAAGAGTCCCCTTTTCTCCACACCCTTGACAGCATCGATTATCTCTTGTCTTTTTGATAACAGCCATTCTAATAGATAAAAAGTGATACCTATTTGTGGTGTTGACTTGCATTTGCCTGATGATTAATATGTGGTTTTTGATTTGCATTTCCATGATTGGTGATATTGAGTACTTGTTGACCATTTGTATATCTTCATTGGAAAAGTGTTTGTTTGGGTCCACTGTCCATGTTTTAATTGAATTTTTTGTTTATTTGAGTTATATGTGCTCCTAATATATTTTAGATATTAACCCCTTATCAGATATATGGTTTGAAGTCATTTTGCTCCATTCCATAGGTTACCTTTTTATTTGTTGATGGTTTCCTTTGCTGTGTAGAAACTTTTAAGTTTGATGTAGTCCAGCTTTTTGAATTTGACTTTTGTTGCTTGAGGTCTTGGTGTCATGTCCAAAAGTCATTGCCAAGAAAAATGTCAAGGAGCTTTTCCCCTACGTTTTCTTTTGGCAGTTTTATGGTTTCAGGTCTTACATTTAACTCTTTAATCTACTTCAAGTTAATTTCTGTGAGTGGTGTAAGGTAGGGGCCCAGTGTCATTGCTTTGCATTTGGATATACAGTTTTCCCAAAACCATTTATTGAAGAGACAACCTTTTCCCCATTGTGTGTTCTTGGTGCACTTTTCATTGATTAGCTGGGTTTATTTCTGGGCTCTCTATTCTGTTCCATTGATCTATGTGTCTGTTTTTATGCCAGTACCATTCTGCTTTGATTACTATAGCATGGTAATATAGTTTGAAATCAGGGAGTGTGATGCCTCTAGTTTTGTACTTTCTCAAAATTGCTTTGGCTATTCATTTGAATAGCCATATGAACTTCAGGATTTTTTTTTTCTATTTTTGTGAAAAATACCCTTGGAATTTTGATAGGGACTGCATTGACTCTGTAGATGGTTTGGGGTACTAAGGGCATCTTAACATTATGAATTATTCCAATCCAAGTATATGGGATATCTTTCCCCTTATATATGTCTTATTCCATTTATTTTCAATGTACAGGTCTTTCACCTACTTGGTTAGATTTTTTCCTAAGTATTTTATTGTTTTTGCTTCTATTATAAATGGAAATACTTTCTTGATTTCTCTTTCATATCTTTAATTATTAGCATGTAGAATGCAACTGATTATTCCATGTAGATTTTGTATCCTGAAAGTATACTGAATTGATATAGTTGATATATTTTTGGTGTAGTCTTAGGGTTTTCTATACAGATTATCAATTTTACTTCTTCCTTTCCAATTTGGATCCCTTTTATTTCTTTTACTTGCCTAATTGCTCTGGCTGGGACTTTTGATACTACATTGAATAGAAGTGGTGCGGTGGACACCCTTTTTTTGTCCTGATCTTAGAGGAAAAGCTTTTAGATTTGCATCACTGAGTATGATGTTGGATGTGTACTTGTCATATATGGCCTTTTTCATGTCTACGTTCATTCCTTCTATACTTAATTGGTTGAGAGTTATTATTATGAAAGGGTGTAAATTTTGTCAAATGGTTTTGCTGCATCTGTTGAGGTGATGATATGATTTCTATCCATTATACTGTTAATGTGGTGTATTGAGATTTGTGTGATGAACCATCCTTGCATCCCAGGGGTGCATCTCACGTGATCATGATGTAGATTCTTTGAATGTGGTGTTGAATTTGGTTTGGCAATATTTTTTTGAGAATTTCTGCATGTGCATTTGTCAAGGATATTGGCGTGTAATTTTTTTTTCTTCCTGTATTGGCCTCGTCTGGCTTTTGTGTCAGGGTAAGGGTGGACTCATGATAATGAGTTGGGCTGTATTCCCTCCTCTTCAATTTCTTGGAAGGGTTATCATTAATTATTCTTTAAATGTTTAATAGAATTCACCAGTGAAGCCATCTAGTCCCGGGCTTTTTTCTGTATGTGTGGGGGGGAGTAGGGGGGTTGGCAGTGGGTGTGGAATTTTCATTATGGACTCAATCTCCTTACTGAATTTAAATCTATTCAGATTTTCTATTTCTTCATGATTCCAGTCTTGGTAGATTTTTTTGTTTGTAGGACTTTATCATTTTCTTCTAGGTTATTCAATTTGTTGGCATTTATTGTTCGTAACAGTCTATTATGGTCCTTTGTATTTATGCATTACCAGTTGTATTGTTTCCTCTTTCATTTCTGATTTATTTTATTTGCATTCTCTTTTTTATTAGTCAGTCTAGCTGAGAGTTTGCCAATTTTGTTTATCGTTTTGAGAAACCAGATCTTTTGTTTCATTGATTTTTCTATTGTTTTTCTAGTCTCTATTTCATTGATTTCTGTTCTGATCTCTGTTATTTATTTCTTCTGTGAACAAGGGGCTTAGTTTGTTCTTCATTTTCTAGTTCCTTGAGGTGCAAAATAGGTTGTTTGTTTGATATATTTTTTAATATTAATGTAGGCAGTTATCACTGTAAACTTTCCTCTTAGAACTTCTTTTGCTGTATTGTTTTCTGCCTCTTTTGTAGCTCCTTTGTTTCCTTATCCTTCTCTTGTCGTGGGTGTGTGCGTGCGTGCATGTGTGCAGGTGTGTGTGTGTGTGTGTGTGTGTGTGTGTGTGTGTGAGAGAGAGAGAGAGAGAGAGAGAGAGAGAGAGAGAGAGAGAGAGAGAGAGAGAGAGAGGGAGAGAAAGGGAGAGAGGGAGGGAGGGAGGGAGAGGCAGAGGGAGAGGGAGAGACATTTTATGATTTTTCCATAGTGGTAGGCTTCAATTCCTTTCTCTTTTATCTTTTCTAGGTTTTTGCTTTGTGAGAACCATGGGGCCTACATAAGACATCTTATAGATATAACAATACATTTTAAGTTGATAACAACTTAACTTCTACCATATAAAAAAAACTTCTATGCTTTAACTTCTACCCCACACCCACCCTCCTGGCCAACATTTTATCTTATTGATGTCACAATTTACGTCTTTTATATGTGGTGTATCCATTAGCCAATTGTTGTAGTTTTTGATATTTCTAATATGTTTGCCTCTTAACTTCTATACTAGAGTTTAAAGTAATTTATGTAACACGATTACAGTATTAGTCCTCTGAATTTGACTATATTCTTACCTCTACAGTGAGTTTTATGCTTTTTCATATGTTGTCATGTTACTAATTAGCATCCTTTTGTTTCAATTTGAAGAATTCCCTTTAGTGTTTTTCATAGGGCAGGTCTAGTCATGGTATACTTCTGCAGTCTTTGTTTGGGAAAGGCTTGATCTCTCTTTCATCTCTGAAGAACGAGTTTTCAGGGTAAAGTATTCTTATTTGGCAGTGTTTTTCTTTAGCACTTTAAATATACCTTCCCAATCTCTCCTGGCCTGCAAGTTTTCTGCCAAGAAAACCCACTGATAGCCTTATGGGGGGGTTCCCTTTATGTGAGGATTTTTGTCCTCTTGCTTCCTTCAAGATTCTCTCTTTGTCTTTGATTTTAGAAATTTTTATTACAATATGTCTTGGAGAAGATCTTTTTGGATTGATTCTTTTGGGGCACCTATGAGTTTTCATAAACTTAGATGTCCAAATCTCTCCCCAGATTTGAGAAGTTCTCAGCATTATTTATTTAAATAAGCTGTGTGCTCCTTTCTTCCTTTTCTCTCCTTCCAGGACTCCAATAATGCAGGATTGTTTTTCTTTCTTTTTTTTTTTTTGTGGTACGTGGGCCTCTCAGTGTTGTGGTCTCTCCCATTGCAGAGCACAGGCTCTGGACACACAGCCTTCGGATGCAGAGGCTCAGTGGCCGTGGCTCACGGGCCCAGCCACTCTGCGGCATGTGGGATCGTCCCGGACCGGGGCACAAACCCATGTCCCCTGCATCGGCAGGTGGACTTTCAACCACTGCGCCACCACGGAAGCCCTGTTTTTCTTAATGCTATCCAATAATTGACTTAGGCTTTCTTCACCTGTTTAATTATTATTTTATTTTTCTTTATGCTTCTCTTGCTGGATAATTTCAGATAACCTGTCTTTGAGAACACAGGTTGTACTTTCTGCTTGGTTGAGTCTCCTGTTGAAGTTCTCTATTGAATTCTTCAGTTCCATCATTGTACTCTGTAACTATTGGATTTCTGTTTGGTTTTACTTTAATGGTTTCTATTTCTCTGTTGAACCTCTCATTTTGTTCATGTATTGTTTTCCTAATTTCATTCAGTTGTCTTATCTGTGTTTTCTTTCTGTTCACTGAATTTCCTTAAGGGGATTATTCTGAATACTTTGTCAGACAATTCATAGTTCTCCATTTCTTTAAGATCAGATATTGGAGCTTTATTAGTTTCCTTGGTCCTGTCATGTTTCCCTGATTTTTTGTGATCTTTGTATCATTGTGTTGGTGTCTTCTCATTTGGAGAAGTTGGCATCTCTTCCAGTCTTTGCACATTGGCTTTGGCAGAGAAAGTCTTTCACCAGTTGCCCTGTCCAGAGATTCTGGTGACTGGTGGTTTCTGCAGGCAGGCTTGCTGCTGGAGTCTGATGCCTTGGTCAACAGTTGGGTAGTCCTGGCAGTTGGGTGCACGAGGGCCGGACCATTGCTTGAATCAATAGGGACTGGCATGGTGCCTGGCTCTGTGGGGGTGGGTCTACTGAAGCAGGCCTGGAGCTTTGATCTGCATGGCAGGCCTGGTGCTGGAGCCCAGGATGTTGGTCCTGGCACCAGTGTTCATGTGAGTGGGCCTGGATCCTGGGTCCATGGGGGCCAACCATGCACCAGTTACCACTGGGGTGGGCTTCACCACTGGGTCCACAGGGACCAGCCTAGTGGCTGGGGATGGCTATGGGTGCCTGGCTGATGCTGAGGCAGGCTGGGGGCCTGGATCTGTGGGGTTAGCCTGGAGCTGTGGAAATCCTGGAGATGGGCCAAGGGACCTGGCTTGGAGGCTGGGGCTGTGGGGGCTGACCAGATTCCAGAGACCACTGGAGTGGGCCTGGAAACTGGCTCTCCAAGGGATGGCTTGGCCCTGGGGGAAGGCTGAAAGCCAGGGGTCTTAAGAGCCTGCTTGGAGCTTGGGTCCATGGGAGGTGAGCTGGCACTGGTGCGAGTGTGTAGACTGGGTTGTGGGAGATGATCTAAAGCCTAACCCTACAGGGGCTGGCCTGGTGCTTGCATGGGCCTGGTGCTTGGGTCCACATTAAAGTTGGGTGCTCACTTCACTCTCCTTCCCCAACAGGAAGAGTGTCTCTCTCTACACTGGGCTGCTCAGGTTTGGGGGAAAGGTGCCAGAGGTAATGTGAAACTGACTTTTGTATCCTCCTCAATGTATCTTTTCTTATTTCTATGCTCCACCCAGTTACTGTAATCCTTCACCTGGAATCCTTAGCTCTTGGGAAGGAATTTTTGTGTGTGGATTGTTGTCCAAATTGATGTTCCTACGACGGTACAAGTGCTGCAAACTTATTCTATTTTGCTGAAATCACCCTCTTTCCATCAGTTTTTTGTACATCTTAAAATAGATGATTTTAGAGATTTCTACATGTTAAAATAGAAGACTTAAGCCTTTGGCTAGTAAGGCCAAAGTCTGGGCTTCCTCAGTAATGGTTTCTATTGATTGCATCTTTCTCCTGTGTTTGGGATTTGTTTTCATATCTCTTGCATATCCCCTGAGGTTATTTTCCTTGAAAACTGTACATATTATATAACATATTATGGCAATGATGGAAATCAAATTTTGGATCCTCACTTCCATCCCAGTTTTTTTTTTTGTCGTTATTTTTATAGTTCTATTTGTTTAATGATTTTCTGAAATAATGATGTAAAGTCTGTATTCTTTGTCATGTGTGACCACTAAAGCCTCTGCTTGGTTAGTCAGTGGTCGGGTAATAATTGGACAGATGATTTCCTTAAATACATGGAATCAATAAGTCTCCCAGTATGCCACAGGGCTCTGTGTACATATTGGGACATACCTTCAACCCCTCAGCCAGTCCATTGACAACTCTGCCTTAACCTCCACTTTCTCCTTGCAAGGAGTTTCAAGGTCAGCCTGAATAAGAGACCTTAAAGTCTTCTCATGTCTTCCCTGTGCATGGGCACAATCTTGTGCATGGCCTTTTACATTCCCAGGAATATGTAGGAGCTTATGAAAGCTCCACATGGACACCTCAATTCCCTGATTTTCCTGTTAACATTTTGGTTAGCCTACTGTCTTCTCCACCTGTTTATCCACTGCTGGAGGCAACTGTGATTGTAAACTATTGCCTCTAACAGTTTTTGACAATTGGCCCTGGGGAAAATGTGTTTCCCATTGGGTGAGCTCTGAGGTCAAATAAAGACAACCTTGTGAGTGGTTGTCCACCAGGGCTTCCAGGGAATCACCAGACAGGTCAAATAATAACAGTTCTCAGGGAATGGGTCTTTGATGGAACTCCATTCCTGTTCTGTCCTCTCAGGCTATTGGTGTTCACTGTGATTTCAGGCTGTTGTTTCTCACAGTTACGGTGAAGATGGGGGAGGAATGGAAATAGGGCAAATTAAAACACCAGAAAGCTTGCATTTTCTGCCAGTTTTCTCATTATTTTTAAGAAAGAGATAATTTCCCAGAGGTCGGTACTCTTCCCTTTTCACCAGTGTCATCCTTAATTTGCGTTTGAAGGAAGGGTAGAGGTTCTCCAGGAAAACGAGGGGGTTTGACTAAATTATTCTTTGCACAGGGAGATAGTTTTCATAGGAAAATTTGTATGCAGGAAAACCTGAGGAGGAAAATAGAATTATGTGAATTCCAGTATAAATAAAATATGAGCCTTCTCATAATATAGAACAGTGAATGGAGGGGACTTTTCCTGTTTCATGCCTGTTTTATGCCCTTCTTTCTGGGCACTTCCCCCTGCATCATCCTAACATTGGGCTTCTTTATACGTTTTCTATGTAAGAGACACCAGCTGATACTCAGGCTTGCCTCTTTGGTGTGCAAGAGGATTGAGAGGTAAACGAATAGATAAAGAGATTTTTCTCATCGTGGAGATAGTGTCTGCCACAAACTTCAAAATAAACTGTAATTTCTGGATCTCTAAAATAATAATGATGATGACAACAACGATAATGATGATGGAACTAATAGCTAACACTTGCTGACGTCTTCCTATTTGCAAAGGACTGTTGTAGGTGTTGATTAGTTTGGGAATAATACATACCCACAAGGACACTATGAGGTAGGTAGTGTTATTTTACCCTATTTGAAATGAGAGCCAAATAAATTTATTCCTTTACCTATTCACAAAATTCCTGTGGATTCCAAACATTTCAAATCAGGTGTATTGTACTGGCTACTCAAACACCACAAGTTGCAGTTGCTTTCAGAGATACGATTTTCTGAAAGGGTGAACAATTACAGATAAAACTGAAAGAATAAGCAAAATACAATGTTCCCTCGATTTACATGATCATTTCATATATAATAAAGTCAGTCCATATTAAAACTGTGTAAACTATATAATTTGTGGTTATACACAAAATGGAGTTCTTTTCTACTTTGGGATGATTTTAAATGGCTTTTTCACCTCAATACATATTCAGTAAGCTATTTGACGATCGTGTTATCTTCCACTGAAGGGATGTCCTGCGCATCCCTGATCTTGGCACACTGAGCACCAGTAATGCACCCTGTCTTTTGACACCCCAAAATGCCCATACACATTTCCAAAACATGCACTAGGGGTGGGAATTATCACTCTATTGAAAATATTGCCCTGGACTGTGTCATAAACAACTGCAAGTCATCTCAATTTCAAGCATTGCAATGTCCCAATAGATATCTCCTTTCTCCAGTCCATTTCCACAAGCACCCTGAAACTGAAAGTTCTACAACCCCAGTGGGACCTACTATCCAGTAATCTTACAAACTTTTCACTGTTCCTCAAACTTTTTTGTCCTCATTTCCCTCCTTACCGAGTTTCAGGTCTTTGATCAATTATTAAAATACCTCTCCTATGTACACACAACTTCAAATCCCTCTCCTTCTCTCTCTCTCTCTCTCTCTCTCTCTCTCTCTCTCTCTCTCTCTGCCCTCGCCACCCTCTGCCTCTCACCAAAGTTCAATTTCTGTCAAATCATCTCTCTACCTACTTAAAACCTACAGCCTTCCAATCCCCAGTTGAATGTAGCTGGAGAAACCATGATGAATGGTAACACCATAAATCCATGACCATGAACCTCAAGTGGGTCTTTAAAGTTGTCTCCCAATAAAACTACATTTTCCTAGTGCAGTTCCCTCCAACTGTGGCTGAATATTTGAATTAGATCCAAGAGCTTTTAGTAAGAATAGTTCTCTGGCTCTGTCTCTAGAAATTCTGAATTAATTGGTACCCGAAACTCTTAACAGCTCTCCAGGTGATTCTTTTTTGTGTTTTTTTTGTATTTCATTTTTAAATTTTTATCTTTGTCCAGTTTTATCGAGATATAGTTGACGTATAGCATTGTATAAATTTAAAGTGTACAGCGTAATGACTTCATTTACATATATTGTGAAATGATTACCACCATAAGTTTAGCAGTCAACTAATATTTGAGAAGGGAGCCAAGAATGCTCAATGGAGTATTTATTCTTCAATAAATGGTGCTGGGATATTGGATATTCACATGTAAAAGAATGAAACTAGACCCTTATCTTCCTCCAGGTAATTCTAATGTGAAGCTGGAGTTAAGAACCAATACCCTAGCTCATTCATTCGCCTACTCTCTTGGATGACCCTTTCGTACATTTTTCTCCCTCCTCATACTTCCATCAACTTCTCTCCCATCCTCATTCACTGCCAGTGACCTTGTTTTCCACTTCACTAAAAACATAGAGGCAATAAGAGGAGAACTTCTACAAATGCCCATTGCCACCCCACTCCACCTGTGCTCATGCTCTTTGGCACTTCCTCCTGTGTTTCAAATGAACTCCTGAGGCTTCTATATAAAGAAATTCCATTCTACTGATGCACTGGATCCCATTCATACCTGTCAATTTCCCAAATAAATTGCTCTAGAAATTTTCCCACCCAACCCCTCTCTTGTATCATCAAGTTCCCTTCTTTTTTCTTTCTTTCTCATTAGTAAACCGACATGCTATAACTTCTCCCACTTAATGCCTCCAGCTACCACACCATTTTTCTCCTCCCCTTTCTGGCAAATATCCCTCAAAGGCATGGCTATATTCACTGTCTCCAAATCCTTTCCTCCCATTCTCACGTGAACACACTCCTTTCAGGCTTTCTCTCCAATACTCCACTGAAACTGCTTGTATCTGTGTCACAAATGACCTCTATGTTGCTGAATCCAATTGCTATTTCCCCAGTCTTCATCTTACTTGGCCCTCTCAGCTGCATTTGAGACAACTGATGACTCCTTCCTCCTTGAAACTTTTACTTCATTTGGCTTCTAGAAGACCACCTTTTCCTGGTGTTCCTCCTACCTCACTGACTGCTCCTTCTCACATTTTGCTGGTCTTCCTCTTCTTGACTTCTGCGTGTGGTTGGGCCTGAGCTCCATATTTAGACTTCTTCACGTTTCGAGCTACTCTCACTCCCATGGAGAGTTCATCCTGTCTAGTGACTCTGAACACCAACTGGAGCAGGGTTTTTTTGTGTTGTGACAAAATTGTGGCTAATCAATTATTCCAGGTCCCTTTCTCTGAGTAAAAAGGTAGAATCTCACTAGGGAAAATGAACAAACAACATTTTACCTCTTTGTCTTTTCTCCATATTCCTACTATAATTAAGATACCCACACATGTTATTATATCATAGTACATTGTATTATATATGTTTTCATTTTCTTTTGTTTTCTTTGATTTTCTATATGGTTGGTGCTTTTGCCATTTTTTTACCCATTCTGCTCATTTGTAAGATACTTACCCTGTCTTTTTTTAAAAATTGAAGCATAGTTAATTTACAATATTATATTAATTTCAGGTGTATACAGAAACATTAATTTGAAAAGATACATGCATTCCAATGTTCATCGCAGCACTATTTACAATAGCCAAGACATGGAAGCAACCCAAGTGCCTATCAACAAATGATTGGTTTAAGAAGATGTGAGATACACACACACATGCACACACACACACACACACACACACACACACACACACACACACACACACTAGAATACTACTCAGCCATATAAAGAAGGAAACTCTGCCATTTGCAGCAATGTGGATGGACCTAGAGAATATTATGCTTAGTGAAATCAGTCAGAGGAAGACAAATGCTGTATGATATCACTTATATGTGGAATCTAATAAATAATACAAATGGTTATATATACACATCCTATCTTTAACTCTACTCTTGGTGTCTTTAGGTCCGTGGTTTTGAAAGCAAGGGGGCTGCACCAGCAGCATCAGCGTAACCTGGGAACTTGTTGGAATTTCAAATTTACAGTACCCATCTCAGACTCACTCTTCAAAAACTCGAAAACATAACAATCTGAGTTTTCACATAGCTCTCCTTCTGCTTGTTGCTAATGTATACAAAGTTTTTATGTCTCTAATTTACAGTTAGTGTCAGAAACAGAACAGTATATACTGGCTGCCCTGTACGAAAGCTGAAAATTTAGTGCCTTTATCCTTTAGTGCCTTCTCATATCTACCCATATCCTGACCTCCCTTTAAATGTTTTTTGGTTGCTATCCTCTCATATCGAGGGACATGCTGTCATGTTGGTATAATTTTTCCTGTAGCAGCTTCGTCCCTGCCCACTCCTAGTCATACTATATTGGTGAACACTTAGGTTGTTTGCTATTATTAATATTACAGGGATGCCTATTTGTGTTGTCATTTTATATTGACCAGGAGCATAATCCCCATGTGTTGTGTGAATTGCTCCATCTAGATTATATGGTTTACTCTCCTTAACCTTTCAGCAAACTCGCCTGGTTGTGAGAGTAGAAACTAGTCAGAAGTAGTGTTTGAAGGCCTGTGGTCATGTTTGTGGAAGAGTCTGGCCTGCTTCCTGGAGGAATTCTCTGTGTGTTTCCTTAAGCCTCTTTACAATGTTTCTATTCTCTTGTGGTCTTTCTTCTCCAAATGTAGAGCTTTCCCCAAAGACTGAGGCTGAGGTTTGAAATTTACATGCAAGCAGTAAATCATACCTGGGCCAACTTTACTGGCAGTTTGCGTGGTGAAAGTTTGACTCTGGGGAAGGGAAATCCCGACATTGCATGAGTTCCTATGAGAGTTTCTGTCCATTCTCAGTATACATATTGTGGCGATTTAAAACTTTGGGGAAGCATTAAGGTGACCATACCCATCACCCAGAATCTCTTTGCCCAGAGAAGATCACTGCAAAGATGTTACTTTATTTCATTCACTCCTTTTCTCCCAAATACTTGTGTGTATATATATATATATATATATATATATATATATATATATATATATATATATGTATAAATATATGTATATATACACACACATACACTACTACCTTTTGGGATGAAAAGAATTTTAAATACTCTTATTATTCAGTATAATGAAAAACTTAATTTTATGGATATCTAAAAATCCATCAAATATTTTTAGCATAATTATTTAACTACTTCCCTATGTATTTATACTATAATTGATACTATAGTGAATACTTTTGTTCATAAATCTTTCAGGGCATATATTTCTTTTATTAAAATAATCAAGCAGGGATTAAAGGTTTAAGATCTGTTACAAGAAAATGATATGTGATTCAAATAGAGGCTAGAGGCTTATTCCATTGATATGCCACAGGGAGCAAATGAAGAGTAAGTGACTTAATTTAAGCAAGGTCAGAGTTTTATAGGGTAGCAGGGTAGGTATTCTTTCTGCTTTGCATTAGGCAGCAGTTTTCTTCTTTCACTGCAATTCACAGTTGGAGGTCGTTCCTGGTTTTGTGCTCTTTGCTCAGGGTGATGGATGCAATCTCAATAAGCAACAGAACAGTATTTTGTGAGAACAGTTTTTGCAGGCTTTGTAGCCAAAGTTCATAGAGTGGGGGAGGAAGAGAGGAAAGAAAGGAAGGAAGGAAAGAAGGAGGGAAGGAAGAGGGGAAGGAAAAAGAGAGGAAAGGAAAAGGAAGGAAGGAAAGGGGGAAATTAGAGACCTTTCGTCATTCCTGTTTTAGTCGTTTCACAGTCCCCTTGGCCAAGATGATTTCTTTTTCATTGCTGGACCATCTAGAAGAAGATATATAGATATAGATGATATAGATATGGATATGGATATAGATATAGATATAGATAGATTAAGACGACTGTTCAGGAGCTAGAGTTAAAGGAATTTCTTGAGGAGAGTTGGAAGACCCTTGTTGTTTGTTTTTTTTTTGTTTTCCTTAATCATGGATTGGATCATCTGCTTGGTACCACTGCTCTTGATTAGATGTGATAGGACTGACTTAATGAGGAGTCACTAGCCCTTGAGGGAAAAAAATGTATAAGGAGGACAGCCTTACTTGGAATATGTAGGAAAAATTGTCCCATCCCTGCCACCTGAAGCCGACTCACAATGTCCTAGAGGTCAGGACAATGTCATTCACTTATCAAATGTTTTAGTTATCTTCAGAGATGCATTAATACACTAAGGCACGATAAGAATTTCTGGGACTCCACTTGCAACAATTGTCACCAAAGACAGTGCATGTTCTTCCCTTAGTGCCAGAATGATGCCAGTTGATGATGGGAGACAGCCTTTTGGAATTTCTCTATTTATCAAGCAAGTATGCAATATTTTTAATGGTATCATTGGTGGCTCAGGTAACCTCATAGATGATGGCATGGAGTACTCAAGCATTACATCCAACCGCTGTGTAATTGTGGGGTCCATAGTGTACCCCTCAGGTGATAGTTGCATCATAAAACCCATCCCGAGCAATGATGAGTCCCTCAAAATTGATGCTTAGTCTATTGGCTTCTTCACACAGTTCCTCTTCATCATCAGTGGTAATGGATGTTTTTCAGAAGGGCCTACCTGTCCCTAAACTCAGCTTATTCTTCTGGTTTGGCAATGAGGTTTTAAGTCTGATCTAAAGAGACAACCAATTGATTAAATTGGTGAGATTAAATGTCTTAAAAGGGAAAATGCTAAGCAAGGAAACAAGATGTCATTGGCAGAGGAACGCCAGCAGGCATTTGAGCCGCAAATAAAATTTGAGTCATTTGGGGCTCTCCAGGGTATATAGAAACTCGTCAGAGACTGTGTGTAGGCTCCCCCTTCAGTCAGAAATGTTTCATCACAGCAAACTAATCTCATAAATTTGGGATTAGAGACCCAGGATACATATCTAAAAAACAAGACACCCTTCTCTGAGGGTGTATAGTGTAAGGGGTGTTTAATATGGAAAAGTTATTGTTGAAGCCCTGACTTGGGAGGGGTTGCATCCTAATCTGCAGTGGTGATGAGAGAGAGATTCCCAGCAGAGTAAAGGACGGGTATTTGCAAAGGGACCGCAGAGCCCTCAACAAAGGTGAGCCAAAGCAGCAGTCATAAGTGACATTAGCTTCACAAATAGAGGCCTGGCTTAGAAAATGCCAGCTCTTTGGTGTGTTTGGAAAAGGAGAGGAAATGGAAAGGACAGAAAGAGAAAGGATAAAGAGAAGAAGCAGAAACGGAATCATAAGGAGGTTTGGAAACATCTTTTTTTTTTTTTTTTTTTTTTTTTTTTTTTTTTTTTTTTTTTTGCAGTATGCGGGCCTCTCACTGTTGTGGCCTCTCCCGTGGAGGAGCACAGGCTCCGGACGCGCAGGCTCAGTGGCCACGGCTCACGGGCCCGGCCGCTCCGCGGCATGTGGGATCTTCCCGGACCGGGGCACGAACCCGTGTCCCCTGCATCGGCAGGCGGATTCTCAACCACTGCGCCACCAGGGAAGCCCGGAAACATCTTTTTGATCGGCACTTGGAGGTGACTCTGAAAAGATGAACAAATTCAGAGTTATGGTTGTCAATAGTGAGTAGCAGAGTTATGATATAAAACAAGGTAATGAAGTGGAAACAAAGATCTTACTCTGTTGTCTTGGGTGGCAGGTGTTCACTATCCAAGGTCATCTGCTTGTTCTGATGTTCTTGGTAAAGCTCTCCTCTTCTTGTAGTGGAATGCTTTGAGGGTATTCCCAGAAGCCTTCAGTTTAAGGTTTTCTGGTTAAAGTAGAAATACCATCAGTCTGAGGTCGGTGTTTTCTTAGCTAGGAGACATCAACCCAAAGATCTACTCCTTGTAGCTTGACTGCAGTGTTGGCCATAAAGGGCAACTTAATAAAAGGCCCTTCCAATGAGGCCCCAGAGTGTTTTTATTTTTTTTTCCAGTGTCACTTTCAGGATACAAAGACTCTTGGTTATAAGTTGTGTACATACTCGCAAGATGGCTCTGTCAGAAGGGTGGCTTATACCTATTGGGGATGAGTCTGAGCATACTGCATTAGTCCCTTATGAAATGTGGCCATATCTGCTTGCAACAAAGTGGAGTCTAAGACAGAGGACATTATGTCCAATCTCATTTTGTCTGCCTGTGACAAATTCGTACGGTGAGAATCTATGATTGGCAGAGGGAGATGACTGGAAGTTCACTGATACCAACAGGAATACCTTAGGCTCTGGTGGTTGTAAGTCTTTAGAGAGTTTAGGATGTTTTAATTTTAAAGTAGGACCATTGGTAGTACCAATGGTATTTTAAAGTAGTACAATCGAATGTATATATATGTGTGTGTATACATATATTCTTCCCCCCCCCACCCAGAGCATTAAGGATGGTAAGGATGGTGTATCTTTTGGCCAATGGGTGAGACCTTACAAATTCCTTAATTATGGTCTCAGTAAGACGAGTACCTCTGTCACTAGAAAGATAAATTAAGTATTCCCCAAGTAGGAAAAACAAAAATATAATAGTTTTTTTAGCCGAGGTAAGAGCTATTACCTTTAGGCAAGTGGAAGCTTCTAGCCATCCAGAGGAAGGGCAGATAATTGTGGGGAGCTGTGTAAAATCCATTCACAAATATTCAAAAAGTCTTGAGGCTGTGGCACCTGTCCATGTGCCATCTTCACAGATTTTCCAGGTTTATGAGTCTTGCAGGTTCAGTATGCACTGGGGATATCCTATTCTATCTAATTAAAAATTTCCCACCAACGTTGCCCCAGAATAATTTTCGAGTCAGTTTACTTCATTCATTGGTCATGGTATGCACGTTTTTTTGTTTGTTTGTTTCTGTTTTGTTTTGCTTTCCCAATCTCCACTTCAGAGGGTCTTGGAAAGACCAGAAGGCTTTGGTGAGACCAACAGGCTGTCTTGGTGACTCTATAACCCACCCAGCTGGAGGGTAAACCCAAGTTACTCCCAATATATGTATTAAAAAAAAAAAAAAAGAAAAGAACTGGTGTTTGTGATTGAAGATTGCTCAAGATTTCATGAAAGTGACCCAGACTAACCAGATTGTCTTTAAATTTGCTGAACCTATTGGGCTTGGGTGAGAGCAGCCTCTTTAGAATAGTGGTCAGCCAAAATGTTCTTTGGCCTCATGGGTTTGTTCCTTAATATGAGCTTCCAGATTAAATACATGCCATTCCTCAGGAAGGAGCAAGACATCTAGTAAAGCTTGTGATTGCTTACCATGCTTAATGGGAGTACCAGCAACATCTAGGAAAGAAACTCCAATTTTTTCCACAGCCTACCAGAGTCATGAACCACTCCAAAGGCCTGCCTGTCTGCTGCTGCATCTATGTTAACACTGCATGCTATATGCCTTGTGAGCTGACCGACTTGAGTCAAGTCTATAAGTTCGGCTAGTTGTGCTGTCTTGACTTCAGAAAAGTGATTGGATTCCATAAGTCCTTGGGAGGTGGTGACTGCATGGCCAGCTGGAAAATATCCTCATCCTGTCTTAAGTCTTGACCCACCTACAGAGACTCTATGTCTGAACTGTGTAAAGAGTTTCAGGGAGATCAGAGTGAGCCAGGGGAAGTTCTTGGGTTAAGGTCGGACAATCATGAGTGTACGAGTTAGCTAGGGCTGCCATAACAAAGTGCCACAGACTGGATGGCTTAAACAACAGAAATTTATTTTCTCACAGTTCTGGAGGCTAGAAGTCTGAAATCAAGGTGTCACCAGGGTTGGCTCCTTCTAAGGGCCATGAGGGAAGAATTTGTTCCAGGTGTCTCTCTTTGGCTTTTGGATGGCTGTCTTCTCCCTGTGCCTTTATATCATCTTCCCTCTGTACATGTATGTCTCCCAATTTCCTCTTCGTATAAGGACGCAGGTTGTACTGGGTTAAGGCCTACCCTAATGACCTCATTTTAAATTAAATAATTCTGCCAAGACTTGAGTTATGGTCACATTCTGAGATACTGGGGATTAAACTTCAACCCATGAATTTTGGGAGGTGATGTAATTCAGCCCATAAAAATGAGGTTCTCCCTCCTCTGAAAGAAAGAGTAATAAGGTAGCCAGAATGAGTATGACACCTGTGGACTACAAAGTGTGCTGGAGATAGCAGCTGAAATTCATAGGAAGTGAGTCTGGTGGTGGAGGGATGTTAGATATCTCTCTCACTGTGTGAGTATGTGTCTCCATCTGTCTCTCTTACATTCTGTTTCTCTTGGTCTGACTCTTTTACTGCCTGCTCCTGTCTCTGACTCCCTATCTGACAGTCTCTGACTGTCTGTCTGCCTCTGCTTCTATTTCTGTTTCTGTCTCTGTCTGCCTCTGTCTCTTGCAGTCTGCATGCATGTGTGTGAGCATGTGTTGTATTTGTGTGTGCACATGAGTGTGACTCTGTCTGCCTGCCTGTCTGTCTCTCAATTGATGTATCTCCGCCTGTCTCCTTCTGACTCTCTTTCTCTGCCATTTTCTGTCCCTGTCTGTGTCTGTCTGCCTTGTCTCTGTTTCTGTCTCTATCTCTGTATTGTCCATTTCTGTCTGTGTCTTTGCCCCCATCTGCTTGCTTCCACCTACAACTTTGCTCCTGTCAGCCTGACGCTGCTGCCATCTCTGCCCATCTGCTTGGCCCCTTTTCCTCAGTCAGCTTTGCTGGTCCCTGTTTCCACACTGGACATCTAAATGTGAGGGTAACCCAGGAATATATCTAGCCCTCTTCTCTACCTCTACTCTCTCTAGGTGATACCATCTTGTCCTGTCCATCCCATGGCTTAAATACTATCCTCAGGGTGGGCCGTCAAGATAGCAGAGGAATAAGACATGGAGATCACCTTCCTCCCCACAAATACATCAAAAATACATCTACATGCGGAACAACTCCTACCCAACACCTACTGAATGCTGGCAGAAGACCTTAGACTTCCCAAAGGAAAGAAACCCCCTATGTACCTAGATAGGGCAAAAGAAAAAAGAAAAAAAACAGAGACAAAAGAATAGAGATGGGACCTGCACCTCTGGGAGGGAGCTGTGAAGGAGGAAAAGTCTCCACACACTAGGAAGCCCCTTCACTGGCAGAGATGGGGGGTGCGCAAGGGCGAAGCTTTGGAGCCATGGAGGAGAGTGAAGCAACGGGGAGCGGAGAGATTCCCACACAGAGGATTGCTGCTGACCAGCACTCACCAGCCTGAGAGGCTTGTCTGCTCGCCCGCTGGGGCGGGTGTGTGCTGAGAGCTGGGGCTCGGGTTTCGGAGTTCGGATCCCAGGGAGAGAACAGGTGTTGGCTGTGTGAAAACAGCCTGAAGGGGGTTGGTGCACCACAGCTAACCAGGAGGGAGTCTGGGAAATAGCCTAGACCTGCCTAAGAGTCACGAGACCATTGTTTTGGGCTGCAGGAGGAGAGTAGATTGAGAACACCACCTAAACGAGCTTCAGAGATGGGTGCAAGCCGTGGCTATCGGTGTGGACACCAGAGACGGGCATGAAATGCTAAGGCTTCTGCTGCAGCCACCAAGAAGCCTGTGTGCAAGTACAGGCCACTATCCACACCTCCCCTCCTGGGAGCCTGTGCAGCCCACCACTGCCAGGGTCCCGTGATCCCGGGACACTTCCCCTGGGAGAACACATGGCACGCCTCAGGCTGTTGCAATTTCACACTGGCCTCTGCCATTGCAGGTTTGTCCTACATTCCTTAACCCTCCCACCCCCCGGCTTTAGTGAGCCAGAGCCACCTAATCTGCCGTTCCTTTAACCCCCACCTGTGTGGGCAAAGGAAAGCCCTCAAGCGACCAACATGCAGAGGTGGGACCAGATCCAAAGCTGAACCCCAAGAGCTGTGCAAACAAAGAAGAGAAAGGGAAATTTCTCCATGCAGCCTCAGGAGCAGTGGATTAAATCTCCACAGTCAACTTGATGTACGTTGCATCTGTGGAATACCTGGATAGGCAACAAATCATCCCAACATTGAGGTGGTGGGCTCTGGCAGCAGCTGTAGCCTTGGAGTTTGCTGTATGTGACTGACTAGTTTCTGATTTTTATGTTTATCATAGTATAGTTTTTAGCGCTTGTTATCATTGGTGGAATTTTTATTGCTTTGGTTGCTCTCTTTTTTAATTATAAAATTCGTTTTAATAATTTTTTTGATTTTAATAACTTTATTTTATTTTATTTTTCCTTCTTTTTTTTTTTCTCCCTTTTCTTCTGATGCGTGTGGCTGACAGGGTTTTGGTGCTCCGGCAGGATGTCAGGTCTGAGCCTCTGAGGTGGGAGAGCTGAGTTCAGGACATTGGACCAATAGAGACCTCCCAGCCCCATGTAATATCAATTGGCGAGAGCTCTCCCAGAGATCACTGTCACAACAATAAGACCCACCTCCACTCAATAACTAGCAAGCTCCAGTGTTGGACACCCTATGCTAAACAACTAGCAAGACAGGAGCACAACCCCACCCATAAGCAGAGAGGCTGCCTAAAATCATACCAAGTTCACAGACACCCCAAATCACAGCACCGGATGCAGTCCTACCAAACAGAAAGACTAGATCCAGCCTCATCCAGCAGAACACAGGCACCAGTCCCCTCCACCAGGAAGGCTACACAACCCACTGAACCAAACTTAGCCACTGGGAGCAGACACCAAGAACAACGGGAACTACAAACCTGCAGCCTGTGAAATGGAGACCCCAAACACCGTAAGTTAAGCAAAATGAGACGACAAAGAAAACTGCAGCAGATGAAGGAGCAATGTAAAACCCACCAGAACTAACAAATGAATAGGAAATAGGCAGTATACCTGAAAAAGAATTCAAAGTAATGATAGTAAAGATGATATAAAATCTTGGAAATCAAATGGAGAAATTATAACTAATGTTTAACAAAGAACTACAAGAACTAAAGAGCAAAAAAACGATGAACAACACAATAAAGGAAATTAAATATTCTCTAGAAGGAATCAATAGCAGAATAACTGAGGCAGAAGAATGGATAAGTGACCTGGAAGATAAAAGAGTGGAAATAACTACCACAGAGCAGAATAAAGAAAAAAGAAAGAAAAGATAGAGGACAGACTAAGAGACGTCTGGGACAACATTAAATGCACAAACATATGAATTATAGAGGTCCCAAAAGAAGAAGAGAAAGAGAGTGACTCGGAAAATATTTGAAGAGATTACGGTTGAAAACTTCCCTAATATGGGAAAGGAAATAGTCATGCAGCTCCAGGAAGTGCACAGAGTCCCATACAGGATAAATCCAAGGAGAAACAAGACAAGATACATATTAATCAAACTATGAAAAATTAAATACACAGAGAAAATATTAACGTACAAGGGAATCCCCTAAGGTTAACAGGTGCTCTTTCACCAAAAACTGCAAGTCACAGGGGAGTAGCAGCACATGTTTAAAGTGATGAAAAGGAAAAACCTACAACCAAGATTACCCAGCAAGTATCTCATTCAGATGAGATGGAGAAATCAAAACCTTTACAGAAAAAGCAAAAGCTAAAAGCATTCAGAATCACCAAACTAGCTTTACAACAAATGCTAAAGGAACTTGTCTAGACAGGAAACAAAGAAGAGAAAAACAATGACAATAAGAAACCCAAAACACTTTAAAAAATGGTAACAGGAGCATACATATTGATAATTACCTTAAATATGAGTGGGTTAAATGCTCCAACCAAAAGATATAGACTGGCTGAATGGATACAAAAACAGGACGCATATATATGCTGTCTACAAGAAACCAACTTCAGATCTAGTGACACATAATACAGATTGAAAGTGAGGGGATGGTAAAAGATATTCCATGCAAATGGAAATCAAAAGAAAGCTACAGTAACAATTCTCATATCAGACAACATAGACTTTAAAATACAGACTATTACAAGAGACAAAGAAGGACACTACATAATGATCAAGGGATCAATACAAGAAGAAGATATAACAATTGTAAATATTTATGCCCCCAACATAGGAGCACCACAATACATAAGGCAAATGTTAGCCATTAAAGGGGAAATTGACAGTAACAAAATAATAGTAGGGGACTTTAACACCCCACTTTCACCAATGGACAGATCATGCAAAATGAAAATAAATAAGGAAAGACAAGCTTTAAATGACACATTAAACAAGAAGGACTTAAATGATATTTATAGGACATTCCACCCAAAAACAACAGAAAACATTTTCTTTTCAACTGCTCATGGAACATTCTCCAGGATAGATCATATCTTGGGTCACAAATCAAGCCTTGGTAAATTTAAGAAAATTGAAATTGTATCAAGTATCTTTTCCAACCACAACGCTATGAGACTAGATATCAATTACAGGAATAAAACTGTAAAAAATACAAACACATGGAGGCTAAACAATACACTACTAAATTACCAAGAGATCCCTGAATAAATCAAAGAGGAAATCAAAAATTACCTAGAGTCAAATGACAATGAAAACATGATGACCCCAAACCTATAGGATGCAGGAAAAGCAGTTCTAAGAGGAACGTTTTTATCAATACAATCCTACCTCAAGAAACATCTCAAACAACCTAACCTTGCACCTAAAGCAGTTAGAGAAAGGAGAACAAAAAAAAAAAAAAAAAAAACAAACCCAAAGTTAGCAGAAGGGAAGAAATCATAAAGATCCAATCCGATATAACAGAAAAAGAAATGAAGGAAACGATAACATAGATCAATAAAACAAAAGCTGGTTCTTTGACAAGATAAACAAAATTGATTAACCATTAGCCAGACTCATCATGGAGAAAGGGAGAAGACTCAAATCAACAGAATTTGGAGAAGAAACAACTGACACTGCAGAAATACAATGTATCATGAGAAATTACTACAAGTAACTATATGCCAATAAAATGGACACCATGGAATAAATGGCACAATTCTTAGAAAAGCACAACCTCCCGAGACTGAACCAGGAAGAAATAGAAAGTATAAATAGATACCTCATAAGCACTGAAATTGAAAATGTGATTAAAAATCTTCCAACAGACAAAAGCCCGGGAACAGATGGCTTCACAGGCGATTTCTGTCAAACATTTAGAGAAGAGCTAACACCTTTCCTTCTCAAACTCTTCCTAAATATAGCAGTGGGAGGAACACTCCCAAATTCATTCTATGAGGCCACAATTACCCTGATACCAAAGCCAGACAAAGATGTTACAAAAAAGGAAAACTACAGGACAATATCACTGATGAACATAGATGCGAGAATCCTCAACTAAATACCAGCAAACAGAATCCAACAGCACATTAAAAGGATCATACACCGTGATCGAGTGGGGTTTATCCCAGGAATGCAAGGATTCTTCAAAATATGCAAATCAATCAATGTGATACAGCATATTAACAAATTGAAGGATAAAAACCATATGTTAATCTCCATAGATACAGAAAAAGCTTTTGACAAAATTCAACACACACTGATGATAAAAACCCTCCAGAAAACAGGCATAGAGGGAATTTACCTCAGCATAATAAAGGCCATATATGACAAACCCACAGCCAACATCATTCTCACTGGTGAAAAACTGAAAACATTTCCACTAAGATCAGGAACCAGACAAGGTTGCTGACCCTCAGCACTATTATTCAACATAGTTTGGGAAGTTTTAGCCACAGAAGTCAGACAAGAAAAAGAAATAAAAAGAATCCAAATCAGAAAAGAAGTAAAACAGTCAGTGTTTGCAGATGACATGATACTGTACATAGAGAATCCTAAAGATGCTCCAGAAAACTACTAGAGTTAATTTGGTAAAGTAGCAGGATACAAAATTATTGCACAGAAATCTCTTGCATTCCTATACACTAATGATGAAAAATCTGAAAGAGAAGTTAAGGAAACACTCCCATGTACCACTACAACAGAAAGAATAAAATACCTAGGAATAAACTTACGTAAGGAGACAAAAGACCTGTATGCAGAAAACTATAAGACACGGATGAAAGAAATTAAAGATAATTCAAACAGATGGAGAGATATATAGTGTTCTTGGGTTGGAATAATCAACACTGTGAAAATGACTATACTACCCGAAGCAATCTACAGACTCAATGCAATCCCTGTCAAACTACCAATGGCATTTTTCACAGAACTAAAACAAAAAATTTCACAATTTGTATGGAAACACAAAACACCCTGAATAGCCAAAGCAACTTTGAGAAAGAAAAACGGAGTTGGAGGGTTCAGGTTCCCTGACTTCAGACTATACTACAAAGCTACAGTAATCAAGACAGTATGGTACTGACACAAAACAGAAATATAGAGCAATGGAACAGAATGGAAAGCCCAGAGATAAACCCACGCACATATGGTCATCTTATCCTTGATAAAAGAGGCAAGAATGAACAATGGAGAAAAGACAGCCTCTTCAATAATTGGTGCTGGGAAAAGTGGACAGCTTCATGTAAAGGAATGAAATTAAAACACTCCCTTACAACATACACAAAAATAAACTCAAAATGGATTAAAGAACTAAATGTAAGGCCAGACAGTATGAAACTCTTAGAGGAAAACACAGGCAGAACACTCTATGACATAAATCACAGCAAGATCCTTTTTGACCCACCTCCAAGAGAAATGGAAGTAAAAACAAACAATTGGGACCTAATGACCCTTAAAATCTTTTGCACAGCAAAGGAAACCATAAACAAGATGAAAAGACAACCCTCAGAATGGGAGAAAATATTTGCAAACGAAGCAACTGACAGAGGCTTAATCTCCAAAATATACAAGCAACTCATGCAGCATAGTATCAGGAAAACAAACAGCCCAATCCAAAAATGGGCAGAAGACCTAAATAGACATTTCTCCAAAGAAGAGGTACAGATTGCCAACAAACACATGAAAAGATGCTCAACATCACTAGTCATTAGAGAAATGCAAATCTAAACTACAATGAAGTATCACCTCACACCGGTCAGAATGGCCATCATCAAAAAATCTACACCTCACACTGGTCAGAATGGCCATCATTAAAAAATCTACAAACAATAAATGCTGGAGAGGGTGTGGAGAAAAAGGAACCCTCTTGCACTGTTGGTGGGAATGTAAATTGATACAGCCACTATGGAGAACACTATGGAGGTTCCTTAAAAATCTAAAAATAGAGCAATCATATGACCCAGCACTCTCACAACTGAGCATATACCCTGAGGAAACCATAATTCCAAAAGAGTCATGTACTAAAATGTTCATTGCAGCTCCGTTTACAGTAGCCAGGAGTTCAAAGCAACCTAAGTGTCCATCAACAGATGAATGGATAAAGAAGATGTGGCACATATGTGCAATGGAATATTACTCAGCCATAAAAAGCAACGAAATTGAGTTATTTGTAGTGAGGTGGATGGACCTAGAGTCTGTCATATAGCATGAAGTAAGCCGGAAAGAGAAAAACATATACCGTATGCTAACACATATGTATGGAATCTAAATAAATAAATAAATAAAACGGTTCTGAAGAACCTAGGGGCAGCACAGGAATAAAGACGCAAATGTAGAGAATGGACTTGAGGACACAGGGATGGGGAAGGGTAAGCTGGGACAAAGTGAGAGAGTGGCATGGACATATCTACACTACCAAATGTAAAAGAGATAGCTAGAGGGAAGCAGCCACATAGCACAGGGAGATCACCTCGGTGCTTTGTGACCACGTAGAGGGGTGGGATAGTGAGCGTGAGAGGGAGACGCAAGAGGGAGGGGACATGGGGATATATGTATACTCATAGCTGATTCTCTTTGTTATACAGCAGAAACTAACACAACATTGTAAAGCAATTACACTCCAGTGAAGATGTTAAAAAATGTATTAATAATGCAAATTATTAAATAATAAAAAATAAATAGCTTTTAAAATTATTGAAAATGAGTGACTTCCCTGCTGGTCCAGTGGTAAAGAATCTGCCTTCCAATGAAGGGGACGTGGGTTCGATCCCTGGTCAGGAAACTAAGATCCCGTGATCAAGGGACAACTAAGCCTGCATGCCAAAACTACCGAGCTCATGCGCCTCAACGAGAGAGCCTGCATGTCGCAAACTACAGAGTCCACGCGCCCTGGAGCCCACGACCATAACTACAGAGAGAAAAACGCACACGCCACCACTAGAGAGAAGCCTGTGCCACAACGAAAGATCCCGCACACCTCAACGAAGATCCGAGGTATTGCAACTTGAGATCTCACGCAGCCAAATAAATAAATGAAAACCATTTAAAATGAAAGGCAGTAAACATTATTTACAATGCAATTGTGTGTGTGTGCGTGTGTGTGTGTGTGTGTGTGTGTGTGTACCAAGGAGCTGTATGTTGAAGTCCATTCAGTTGTAGAAAGGAATTTGTAAAATTGTTTATATTTTTAAATCTCATTTCTTTAAGATTTCTATTTTATTGTACACAGAAAAATCATGACAAAATGGAGTTTAAAAAAAAAAAAAAAACAGGGACTTCCCTGGTGGTGCAGTGATTAAGAGTCCGCCTGCTGATGTAGGGAACACGGGTTCAAGCCCTGGTCTGGGAAGATCCCACATGCATGTGGGGGAACTAATCCCGTGCATCACAACTACTGAAGCCTGTACACCTAGATTCCGTGCTCCACAACAAGAGAAGCCACTGCAAGGAGAAGCCCGCACACCTCAATGAAGGGTAGCTCCCACTCGCCACAACTAGAGGAAGCCTGCACACAGCAATGAAGACCCAGTGCAGCCAAAAAAAAAAAAAAAAAATCCAATGCATTACAGTGGAACTTGGCAGAGCTAGGCAGCCAGGGATTTGGGCATCTGACTGAGAATCAAGTCCATCTTTGTCTCATTTGGGTTGTGGTTCCACCTGGTGGTCGTTTCCCACTCTAGTTTAATCATCATTGGGGACAATTCTTTACACAGGCTGGCTGAAACTTCCAGGACATTGGTTGGTGCCCTGTTGTCAACTTGATCTGAGATGCTGGGCTTAGGAAAGCAAGGTCCCAAGGATATAGGAACCAACACACCTCAGCCTCTCAGCTTCCTGCTTCACTCTCTTCACACACTCCACTCCCCCAAATGATAAAAGGGGGAGGGAGTGAGAGGAAGACAGGAAGCAATCAACAGCTTTATTATGTCCTTGCATATTAGAATGTATTACTAAATATATGTGGTTAGTAAATATGCACATATTAGGGTGCATATTTTAAAAATTTCAGTAATACTGTTGAAGAGAAGAAAAAGTTAGAATACTCCAGTGTAGAGAGTAGATTGGAGGGGAAACAAGCCCAAAGGAAGAAAGGCAAGCTAGAATGTCATGTAAGTAATTTGGGCACAAGACAGTGATGGTCTGAAACTAGAATGGTGATAATGGGATTTGGAGGGAAGTTGGATGAGTTTGATATTTAGGAGGTAGAATTTAGCCCTTATCTTTAAGAAGTACAAAATAAAGTGTTTACAGATTAAAAAAAAAAGTACTATCCTCATAACTACCAAATCTTTACCTCTCACTCTGCCTCTACGATATCTAAGTGCCTCCCCAGCACCCCCCATAGACAAGACATCAGGGAATTGGCAAGTACAAAATAGGACTCTTGATTTTCCACACAGTTTACTCCTCTCTAAGTCTCCCCTGTCTCAGTAAATGCTACCATCATTCACCATACATCCAATCTTTGACATTATCCTATTGACTCTACCTTCAGATTATATCTAGCATTAGGTCACTGTTCCCCAAATCCAACGCTATCACTCTCACCCAAAGGCACCCTCTTCTCTTGCCTGGATTACTATAATAGCTTCCTAGACTGGACTCCCTGATTTCACTCTTGTATCAGTATTGAGTGGCTTTGGTGGTGCACAATAGTAGCTAAAGCAAATTAAAAGTTGTTTTTTCCTTTCTCTCTTACATAAAAGATTTGCCAGCCCAGGGCAGTTATGAAGGCTCCATAAAGTCACGAGGGACCCAAGTAACGATCTTTCTCTTCCAACAACGTGCACATGGATTCAAGCCTCAGGGTCCCATCATGATCCAAAGTGGCCAGTAGAATTCCAGCCATCATGCCAAACTCCAGCCAAAGTTGTGTGCCTGAAGAAAATAGTAATGCAAAAGGCAAAAATAGGAGCTCTTCTCAGCTGAGTAAATTTCGCTTAAGCTGCATTCCCAGGAATCACTTCCAACACTTTTGAATGTAATATTTTGTTCCAGACAGCAAAGTGGCTGGCAAAAAGTGAGGGAGGGTAGAATGACTGTTGATGTCGGCAAGTGGCAATATCTGCTGTGGCCAGTAACAATCTGCTCTCCACAAAGCAGACAGCGTGACCGACCCAAAGCCCAGATTGGCTCCTATCACTTGCTGGCATAAAATCCTATAATGGCTTCTCTTTACTCTAAGAATAAAATTCAATCCATCCCCCTTGGCCTACAAGGCCGTGAGTCAACAGATCCCTATTTATTGGACCACATCCCCAACCACTCTCCACTTTGTTCACTACAGAATCACCATATGGGATCTTGTTCTGTTTGTAAAACACACCAAACTGACTGCCTTCTCAGATACCTGGCAATTAATTCTTACTTCAGGTTTCCATATGGCTGTCTCCTTCTTGTCATTTAGCACTGAGTTCAAATGTCACATGTCCCTCAACCCCCTAAATAGAGTGATATAACTAGTTACTTTCCATCCCTTTGCCCAGTTGTCTGAAAGTGTGTCGTGTGTTTATGTTTTATTTTCTCCCCCTAACAGAATGTAAGTTTCTGAGAGCAGGAACTTGGTCTCTCTCACTGACTACTCTATCTCTACTTCCCAGAACAGGATGAGACACAAACATTAGGTGCTCAGCAAGTATTTTTTGAGTAAATGACTGAATACATGGATATACACAAGACGTGCTTCCCACTTGCAACAGAGAAACCAGCAAAGGTAAGATTACTTATATCCTCTTAAAGCTCCGATTTTAGTCCTTTCACAGAAGCCAGAATTTAGAGTGGCAAGCAGGTGCAACAGGCACTGGGGACATCCCTCTGCCAACCGATTAACAATTTCCCAGAATGATTTTCAAGTTGGTTCACTGTGGTAGGCCATGGTGTGCAAATTTTTTCATGAAGCTACATTTTAGAGTGTTTAGAGAGACCAAGCAGCCATGTAGGTGGCTCCATAATCCACCTAATTGGGAGTCATATCCAGATATCTCCCAATATATTTTTACAGAGTCTGGGGCTTGTGATTGAAGTTTGCACAAGGTTTCAAAGAAATGACCCAGAGTTAACCAGATTGTCTTTAACTTGTTGAACCAATCAAACTTGAGTGAGGGTAGCCTCTTTAGCATAGTGGTCAGCCAAAACATTTCCTTTTGCCTCATGGGTTTGTTCCCTAGTATGAACTTCCAGATTAATCACATCTAAATTCTTGGGAAGGAGCAAGACATCTGACATAAAAATTAAAAGTGTTGTTTCCATAACATGACAAAAATCATGAAACACCCCAAAGGCTTATCTGCTGCCATGTCTATGTTAGCCCTTTTATCCCTTGCTAGCTGACTCTCTCGAGTCAAGGCTGTAAGTTTAGCTAGTTGTGCTGACTTGACTTCAGGAAGGAGATTGGTTTCTATAAGCTCTCGGGAAGTGGTGACTGCATAAGCAGCTTGAAAATACCCTGGTACTGTTTTAAGATATGACCCGCCTGCAGAGACTTCTGTGTCTGGGCCTTGGGAAAAAAGTTTCAAGGAGATCAGAGTGAGGCAGGGGACGTTCTTGGGTTCAGATTAGACAACCATGAGGTTCTTCCTCCTCTGAAAGAGAGAGTAAGTTAGCTGGAATAAGAGTATGACACTTAAGGGACCATGATGTGCACTGGATAGAAGCTGCAATTCATAGACAGTGATTGTGGAAATGAAGAAATGTTGGGTGCTTTTCGTGAGGTGTGGGGTGTCACTAGCTGGAGTGGTGATACTGAGATTAAATCAGAAGTTCTTCGACTAACTTTGCAGTTGTACCCATTGCCCTGAGGCAAGGGGGTTATTATTTTAATTTCTGGGATGAGAAAGACTAATACACAATGGACCTCTTCATTTCCAGGTTTCTGAAATGTGGCTGGAGTCCAAAGTCACAGGAGTCTGAAGCATTGCTCCTGTCTTGAACCCTAAGAGACTCTCTCTAGAAGGTAAATGATTAACTTTCCACCTGATCTGTCCTCTAAAATTCTCTGAAGCTTTGTAAGCATCATAAAACAAAACACTGCCATGTGGCCAATGCTTTCCATGTGCCAGCCATGATACATACAATAACCTATTTATTCCTCACATGGACGCTCTAGAAGGCACTGCTTGCATATTTTAGAGAACAGTGGGCTCGGAGGGCCTGAAGAATTTGTCTGAGGTCACACAACTGGTGAGCAAGTAGGGACTCTGAGTTCTGAACCGGGTCTGAACAGTTCTTAAGTGCTCTGTGCCATCTGTTGCTTGCTATACAGTGTCCGTGGCTCGCAACCACTTCATGGTGGTACCTCCTGCTCCTGAATGCCGTTGTTAACCTACTTCATTGAGTCCACTAAAGGAGAGAAGAAACGTTGAATATGGTACCTTAATTTTTTTTTTTATTTTGTAAAAATGAAATAGAATTTAAACATAATTTAATTTTGAAGCAACCTAAATGTCCATCAGGAATGGATAAAGAAGATGTGGTACATATATACAATGGAACATTACTCAGCCATAAAAAGAACGAAATAGTGCCATTTGCAGAGACGTGGATAGACCTAGAGACTGTCATACAGAGTGAAGTAAGTCAGAAAGAGAAAAACAAATATCGTGTAATATCGCTTATATGTGGAATCTAGAAAAATGGTACAGATGAATTTATTTGCAAAGCAGAAATAGAGACACAGATGTAGAGAATAAACTTATGGATACCAAGGGGGGAAGGAGAGGTGGGCTGAATTGGGAGATTGGGATTGACATATATACTCTACTGTGCATAAAATACATAACTAATGAGAACCTACTGTATAGCACAGGGAACTCTACTCAGTCCTCAGAGGTGACCTAAATGGGAAAGAAATCTAAAAAAAAGAGGGGATATATGTATACATAAAACGGATTCACTTTGCTGTACAGCAGAAACTAACACAACATTGCAAAGCAACTCTACTCCAATAAAATTGAAAGAAAAATAAGTGTGGTATTTTTCCCCTTCATCCCCAACCCCCATTCTTTCCCAAGTAACCAATGTTAACAACTTAGTGTATATCCCTCTCCAGGCTCATATAATTATAGGCATACACATACACACACATATATGCAGTCCATAATTCAATTTCATCAATTGTCCGAATAATGTCCTTTATAGTTAATCTTTCCTAGTTCAAGATCCAGCCCAGGTTCATACCTAGCACTTACTCCTTCAATATGGAACAGTTCTACCTCCTTTCTTTTAGTTTCTTGCTCTTGACGTTTTAGAAGAGTTCAGGCCACTTATTTTGTGCAACATCACTCCATTTGGGTTTGGCTGGCGTTTCTTCACAATAAAATCCACGATAGGGCTCTCATCAGGTTTCAGCTGAAACTGCAAGATAGCTGCCTGGGTCACACCTGCTGCTGCTTCTGGGCCTGCAGTTCCTCACAGAATTTTGAAGAAGCACGTCCATACTGCTTGCAGCTGTAGGTGCTGGATACAGCTGGAATGTGACTCCAGCCCAAGGCTAAACCAACACCCCCAAATACACTTAATTGAGAAGTAAGCACGCAGTTTTAAAGAAGCAAAACTTATGAAGTACAAAGGCTCCAAAACTATTTTGTGGATTACTTGTAAAATATGCAACAGAACAGTAACCAGTAAAATCATGGGAAACGTGGAAGCTTCTTATAGGTGATGAGAAACAGTTCCACCACTCCTCAGATTTAAGCCTTGCAGGAAGACACACGAGACTAAAGCTCTGAGTTCTGCAAGTGTGGTTGCAATGGCAAGAGCCCAGCCTGGTTTTCAGAACACCTACATCTGGACAGTCAATACCCATTTGCTCCTCAAAGGATTTGAGCAAAACAAACACTTCTCTTAAGTAAAAATGTTGCTAGGTCAGAAAGAATTCCAAAAGAATCCAAAGTGGATTTCAGACATTTCTTGTCTCCTCTGTAAAGAATGGATTTTGAGAAATGTCTCAGGCTATTTCTGAACTAAAGCTAGTCAGTAAAACGACTTGTTGGACTTTTATTTATTTTCTGAATACATGGAAACCAAATCTAAGAACAAACTTTTCTTGGCATCCTTGGCATTTGTGGGAAATAAAAACCACATTGGAATGAATAACTGAAACCTACCTACCTCAGGGGTTGGTTGCGAGATCAAAAAAATATGTGAAAGTGCTGGTCAGTAGTAAATTCATAAGCAGGTATTACTGCTATACTTATTATTTTTCCTTTTCTCAACAGTTTTCACTATTTACATCATTTTCTTTCAAAAGGAAATTGAGACCTTTATAAGTGTGTCTACTCACTTGGAAGGATTTCTTTAGGGGGTCAATAGCCTGATTGCTAATTCAGAAAACCAGTGTGTCCTTATTCTCCTACAAACATCTGCATAACTATACACTAGTGAAATCTGAAGATTATCCCTATTTGGGGTGTAAAAATATCCAGGATAGTCTTAATTATAGATGATCTAATAAGATAAAGAGTGCAAATATATTTTCAAGAAATTTTCATTTTTATTACTTGCTGTTGTTCCTGTAGTAATATTTCACCCTAGGAGACAGTTTAATTTATTTTAGTATAGACTTATTTCTGGGTTTAAAATTATTTCAAAATGTTAACTTTAGCTATCTTACATATTTTCTGGAACAACACAGGTACGGGGTTTTGTTGTTGTTGTTGTTGTTTCGGTTTGTTTTTAATAAGCTGGGATTGTTTTCCACCTTTCTATTTAGCTCATTTAGATACGTTGAAATAAAATCGGGTTATGCATTTTTGGTGGGAGTATCAATGAGGTGATGTGTCTTTCTCCATGATGCTGGTGTGTCCCAATATTCATGATGTTCATTTTGATTACTAGGGTAAGTTGGTTCCACCAGGTTTGTCCAATATCAAGTTTTTATTTTCCTTTGTAATTTATAAATACAAAGACTGCAAATATCTTGTTCTTCATCAAACTCTCACCTACTAATTTTAGTGTCAATTGATTTCTTAATTTTATTTTCTTTCCTTCCTTCCTTCCTTCCTTCCTTCCTTCCTTCCTTCCTTCCTTCCTTCCTTCCTCTTTCTTTCTCTCTCTCTCCCTGTCTCTCTCTCCTTCTCACCTACCCCTTTTCTTGGCACATTATGGTGAGAAAGGCCTTTCTTTTCCTCCACGTTTATTTATCAGTTCACTGGTTTATTTATATCAGTATGGCCTCATAGATACTTTTATTATTTGATGGGATATAATATATTGTTTAGTTATAAACACTAACTATAACTATAATCTATGAATAGTTATTTTGACATTCAACTTGTTCCAGGTTTGGCTAGCCTGAGCCCCTTCATCATAACTGCTGTGTAATTTGACATGACGCAGTCATTCCCTGAGCATTTGCTTCCCTAATTGATTCAATCACATGTTCCAGGCTCCCCCTGTACTTTTCCTGTCCCAGCCCTGCAATCTGTCATTTCTCCAAGAGGTCTTAGTTCCTTTTAGTGGAAAACACATGTATGTTTGTATATCTGTCTATTTCTATCTCTATTAAAACATAGACACAGATATTTATTTTTCTCAAGGTTAGAAACCATGTTTTAAAACTGATACATGCACTTCCAGTAAAAAATTACAGGTTGTATGTAATGCATGCTTCTCACTTACCATATTTGTAGCTCCTTCTTCCCATTATTCTCAATGTATTTATTCTTTTCTTCAAGTCTTCAGTACAAAAAAATGGTTTTGGAACTGCTAACCTGTGCCACAATGAAAAGCAAACCAGCAAATTAGAGTTAAATACTTATTTACAGTTCTTCTTAATTTTAGAAATAAAAGAGCGTGCACATCCTTGCGTGTTCCCAGTGTTGGGGGGGAAAGCAACAGCTATGTCATCATGAAATATGATGGTAACATTAGGATTTTTATAGATGCCTTTATCAGGTTGAGGGGGTTTCCCTCTACTTCTGGTTTGCTGAGAGTTCCTACATATATGGATGTTGAATTGTGCAAGATGTTCTTTCTGCACCTATTGAGATGATTCCTTTTCTCCTTTATTCTGTTGATATGACGTGTTACATTGATTGATAATTGAATGCTAAAATTTACATTTCTGAGATAATCCTCATTTGGTCAAAATGCATTGTTCTCTTCATATATTGTTGGATTTGGATTACTAATATTTTGTGAAAAAACTTACATCTATGTTAATGAGTGTTGTTGGTTACTGATTTTTCTTTTTTTGCAGTGGATGGGCATGTCTCTGGCAGGTTTTGGTTTCAGGATGCTCCTGACCTCATAGAAACACGATGGAAATTGTCTCTCCATCTGTCTTTTGAGAAGGTTTGGTACGGTTGGTGTTGTTTATTTAACAAACCTTTGATAGAATTCACCAGCTAATTATTTGTTTCTGGAGTTCTATTTGAAGAAAAGATTATGATAGCAAACTCAATGTCTTCAAAAGATAGAACTACTCTTATTTTTTAGTTCATCTTATGCCAGTTTGGGTAAGTTATGTTTTTCAAGAATTTTTTCTATTTCATTTAAGTTATTGGATATATTGTCATAAATTTGTTCATAATATTCTGTCATTATTCATGTAACATCCACAAGATCATTTATTGTAGATACTGGCAATTTTCGTAATCAGTCTTGCTAGGCTAGGGATTTATCAATATTTTAAATTTTTTTCAGAAAACCAAATGTTTGCCTTGTTAATTTAAGCTATTTTCTATTTTTGTTTTCATTTATATCTGTTCTTACCTTTATAATTACCTTCCATCTATTTACTTTGGGCTTAATTTGCTCATCTTCTTCTAGATTCTTAAGGTAGAACCTTAGATTGATTGTAAACCATTTTCTTTTCTAATCTAAATATTTAAAACCATATATTTCCCTCCAAGAACCTCCTTAGCTACATCCCACAAAATTTGATGTGTTGTATCATTATGAGCATAAGTCAATGTATTTTCTAATCGTCCTTGTGATTTCTTCTTTTATCCATGGTTTATTTAGAACTGAGTAGTTAAATTTCTAAATATCTTACAGTTACTGACTCCTAATTTAACAATTTTGTGATCAGAGAATGGACTCTGTAAGATGTCAATCCTTCTAAATTTATCGAAACTTTTTTTTATTTTCAAGCATATGGTTGGCCTGTTAGGCTTCCAGGTACACTTGGAAAGAATGTGTTTCTGCCATTCTTATGTGTGGTGTTATTTATTTTGATTTTTATTATTACTTTTTCCCCAAGCAAAAGTATTTTTATTTTATTTTTTTAACATCTTTATTGGAGTATAATTGGTTTAAAATGGTGTGTTAGATTCTGCTCTATTACAGAGTGAATCAGCTATACATATACCGTGTGGGGTTCTTTAAATGTCAACTAGTTCAAGGTGGCTGGTAATTTTGCCACATCTTTTACACCCTTACTATCTTCTCTGGTTGTTGTATCAGTTACTGAGAGATAGATGTTCACATCTCCAGCTATGATTATGGATTTTTCTATTTTCCCTGCAGTTGTCAGATTTTGCTTCATGTTTTTGAAACGTTGTTATTAGGATCATATACATTTATAATTGTTTAACTGTTATATATTCCCAATCAGCTGGCCATTTTGTTGTTTTAAGTGGCTTTCTTTTCTCTGGCTATACTGCTTTTCTTGAAGTCAATTTTTTACCCTATTAATTTGCTGGCTCAGTTTTCCTGTGTACTGTTTGCATGGTACATATTATTCCATTACATACTTGACTTTCAACTGGTCTGAAATTTTACACAAAGTAACTATTTAATTAAAATTTTTAACACCTTTATAGGAGTATGATTTTTTTTACAATGGTGTGTTGGTTTCTTCTGTATAACAAAGTGAATCAGCTATATGTATACATATATCCCCATAAACACTCCTTCTTGTGTCTCCCTCCCACCCTTCATTAACCACCCCTGTATGTGGTCATAAAGCACCAAGCTGATCTTCCTGTGTTCAGCAGCTGCTTCCCACTAGCTATCTGTTTTATATTTGGTTGTATACATATGTCAATGCTAGTCTCTCCCTTTTTCTCAGCTTACTCTTCCCCCTCCCCATATCCTCAAGTCCATTCTCTGTGTCTGCATCTTTATTCCTATCCTGCCCCTAGGTTCATCAGAACCTTTTTTTTTAGATTCCATATATATGTGTTAGCATATGGTATTTGTTTTTCTCTTTCTGATTTACTTCACTCTGTATGTCAGATTCTATGTCCATTCACCTAACTACAAATAACCTAGTTTCGTTTTTTTTTTTATGAACCTAAGCATATCTTGTTGTTAGTTAGACTTAATCTTTCCAAGCATTTTAACCCCCTGAAAACATTTCAAATCTAATAACACCCTATATTGGGGGTGGAGTGGAAGGAAGCCAATTAATTCTATGAGATTATTCCTGTACTAAATATAGTTTTTCTGTGGCATACAGTCATGAATTATTTATGTACCAGAGAAAGTACTCTTTAAGCAAGTTGATGACCTTTACTTTTCAGAAACATTTGATGTTCCAGTTGTATTCGGAAATAATTTTTCCCACTTAAGAACAGGACTGGTAACCTGTGGAAAGGAATGCCTTTGAATTATAATGGGAATTACTTGGCCTCTGGAAATGGGACCAAAGAGAACATGCCCAAGCCAGTAATGAAAAGGATAAGGTAGAAAGTGTTTCTGTCACAAAGGGAGAAACAAACTAATCATGATTTGAATATGTTGGTTTCTGATTACTGCTAACTTGAAAACTAGCCCCATACCATTCCCTTTCAAATGCCATACTTGTTTGCATTGCATTGAGTGTTTTTTGTGGTTAAAGAAGGTCAAAGAATGGAAAGCTCTGTTAAAGAAATCAGCTGGGTGCTGTGTGATCACCTCAAGTGGTGGGATAGGGAGGATGGGAGAGAGGGAGACACAAGAGTGAAGAGATATGGGGATATATGTATATGTATAAGTGATTCACTTTGATATAAAGCAAAAATTAACACACCATTGTAAATCAACTTTACTACAATAAAGATGTTAAAAAAATAAGAATCCATACAAATAATAAATACATGCTTGGAAACAGTGTGAAAAGTTAATACAAGATGAAAAATAAATTAAAATGAATAATCACCAGATTTAATATTTTGCTTAATTGAAACCAGAATGTTCTTTACTGTTTGTTTATATTTCTCTTCCCAATTAGGTATTATCCTTTGTCATTCAGTGAACAAATTACTTTTAACTATTTTTTTCTTTCTTCATTCATTCATTCATTTATTCATTTTTAAACTTTAAGGAGGTTTTAAAGCCTTCAGTATCCCAAACCCACATACTAGTATTACAGTAATATTTACATAGCAGTTAGTTATAAGAAATAGTTCAATCAGGAAGCTGCTGTTGCATCCTTTGATTTTTGCCCTTAGTTTTTCATCCCGCCCCACTTCCCAGGGATCCCTTATACTCTATCTAACCAACTACAAACAATAGACTTACTGCCATTTTTGTAAATAAATAAACTGGGGAAAAAGTAAGTCATTGATTCAGCTGAAAAGTAAAAATTATTATTTATTTATTCTGTAACAATGTCACTTCCTTTATATAAACTCTATAAGCAATTTCCAATTACTTTTTCTTGAGCTGAATGCCAGGATGCCATTTCATCTAAAGAGAGGTATCCTCACTTGGGAAATTCAGAGACTACTCATCTAGAAATGCACCTTGACTGACAGACCTCCTTTTGTTTTCCTCCCCAACTAACTTTAAATTCTTAAATTGCTTTCTGCTTTTTACAACAGGAAGTTATTCAATCATGTACAAACAGTGACAGCTGAAATACACTCATTTAGTTAACATTTAAACTCTCACAAATCCTGACTGTTGCCATTTGCCAGTTTTAGCAATTTATCCAATATCAGTCCCTATTTTTTGACTTTATTTTTTTTCTTTTCTTTTTGACTGCTCACGATGAGGAGGAAAGCTACTCCCACCTTGACACTCACTTTGTTTTTTACCTTCTTAGTCAAGGCGTGGGGAGATGGGGAGGGCGAACCAGATGTATAGTCATGGTAATGCTACAGGAAACAATCACACTAAATAAGAGCAAACTAAACACCACTTCAAAGGAGACGTGCCCCTATGGGATACAGTGCAGTCCTTGACAATGATGAGGATTTATCCCTGTCTCTGTCCTTCCTTCTCTGTATGTCTCTGTCTCTCTGTAATTCCCTATCTCTGTCTCTACTGTCTCTGCATCCCTGTCTATCTCTGTCTATATCTGTCTTTGTCTACCTCTGTCTCTGTCTCAGTCTGTTTATCTTTGTCACTCTTTGTCTCTGTTTTACTGTCCCTATCTATGTGTTTCCCTCTGTCTCTGGCAATCTGTGCCTGTCTGAGTCTCTGTATTTCTGTCTCTGTCTCTGTATCTCTCTGGTGTTTCTATACCTATCTGTACCTGTATCTCTCTGTGTCCATGCATCTCTCCATCTGTTTGTCTCTGACTTTTGCTTTATGTCTCAGTCTGTCTCTGTCTCAATCTTTCTCTGCCTCTGTCTGTCTGTCTCTCTCCCTCCCTCTGTCTCTATCTTTCCCTCTCTGCATCACTATCTCTATGTCTACCTTTCAGTGTGCCTCTCTCTTCCTCTGTTTGTCTTTCTCTTTCTCTGTCTCTGCATCTGTCTCTCTCTGTCTTTCCATCTGTGTCTATCAGCCTCTGCCTGTCTCCCTGTCCCTGTCTGTAACCGTCATTTTCTCTCAGTTTGTGCATGTGTCTGTATGTCCCTCTCTGTGTCTGTCTTTCTCTGTCTCTGTCCCCATCTATTTCTGTCTGTCTCTGTCTGCCCCTTTCTGTGTATCCCTTTTTACCTGTCTCTTTCTGGGGAGGAGTTGTAACATCTGGCTCTGTCCATCTGTTTGACTTTCTCAGCCTGCACAACCAGCTGTCTCTCTTTATCTGTCAGGCTGTCCTGTTTGTGGCTGTTTCTGCCTCTGGCTCTGCTACGTCTTTTGATAGTCTGTCTTTGTCATTGCCTGTCTTAAGGAGACAGGAATGAAAGGTTATTACAAATCAGTACACAAACCCTCTTCTCTTATGTTCCCTTTCAGTGGTGTCCCAGAGACAGATGCTGTAAGAATATAAATATTATCATTCATGTTCAAAGATATAAGAAACCTAAACAAACAATGGCCAATGATGGAGAAAGCAGTGTCCCAGGGATGTAGGTGGGATGCACACAGACAGCAGACAAGTGTAAAGTATGCTACTGTGGAAAGGGTCTATATATAAACAGCACAAAGATGACATTGAAATTTTAATGAAAGATCCATCATGTGCTAGAAAATGAAAACCATCTTTTTTAAGAGGAAAAGAAAAACAAGAGGGAATGATTAGCCATAGTGTCTACAAAAAGGTGTTTGCGAAGTCTCAACCACAGAATGTGGACATGAAGCTGCCTGATGAGAGTTAAAATAGAAAGATGCACCTATTTTATATAAGTACATAACATAAACCATGGGATTAAACTGAAAATTTTGAATTGGGGTCAGTAAAAACACATTGAAATAAGTGGATTGAAACAAGATCCAAGGTTCCAATGTCATCACCTGTTAACCTAGTATCATGACTCCTAAGACATTTCTATTTTATGAGCCCACATAATGTTCCACCCTTTCCTTGTCCACTCAGCTACCTGGGCCTTGATGTCCTTCCCTTTATTCAGGATAAATCTCTTGAAAGGGGTGTATCATCTGCCCCATGTTCCAAGGTTTACTTGCTCGACTCCCGTTACAATCTAAATGACATAGACTCTCAAATTCATAGCCCATGCACAGACATCTTCTTTTTTTTATGATTTGGAAAGGTTCTAAAACCATTCTTTTTTTTTAACATCTTTATTTGAGTATAACTGTTTTACAATAGTGTGTTAGTTTCTCCTTTACAAAAAAGTGAATCAGTTATACATATACATATGTTCCCATATCTCTTCCCTCTTGTGTCACCCTCCCTCCCACACTCCCTATACCACCCCTCTAGGTGGTCCTAAAGCACAGAGGTGAACTCCCTGTGCTATGCTGCAGCTTCCCACTAGCTATCTAATTTACATTTGGTAGTGTGTATATGTTCCTGTCACTCTCTCACATCGTCACAGCTTACCCTTCCCCCTCCCCATATCCTCAAGTCCATGCTCTAGTAGGTCTGTGTTTTATTCCCATCCTACCACTAATCTCTTCATGACATTTTTTTTAGATTCCATATATATGTGTTAGCATACGGTATTTGTTTTTATCCTTCTGACTTACTTCACTCTGTATGACAGACTCCAGGTCTATCCACCTCATTACAAATAACTCAGTTTCATTTCTTTTTATGGCTGAGTAATATTCCATTGTATATATGTGCCACATCTTCTTTATCCATTCATCTGTTGATGGACACTTAGGTTGCTTCCATGTCCTGGCTATCATAAATAGAGCTGCAATAAACATTTTGGTACATGACTCTTTTTGAATTATGGTTTTCTCAGGGTATATGTGGGCATATAGTAGCAGTGGGATTGCTGGGTCATATGGTAGTTCTATTTGTAGTTTTTTAAGGAACCTCCATACTGTTCTCCATAGTGGCTGTATCATTCTACATTCCTACCAGCAGTGCAAGAGTGTTCCCTTTTCTCCACACTCTCTCCAGCATTTATTGTTTCTAGAGTTTTAGATGATGGCCAATCTGACCGGTGTGAGATGATATCTCATTGTAGTTTTGATTTGCATTTCTCTAATGATTAATGATGTTGAGCATTCTTTCATGTGTTTGTTGGCAATCTGTATATCTTCTTTGGAGAAATGTCTATTTAGTTCTTCTGCCCATTTTTGGATTGTTGTTTGTTTTTTTTATTTTTGAGCTGTATGTGTTGCTTATAAATTTTGGATATTAATCCTTTGTCAGTTGCTTCATTTGCAAATATTTTCTCCCATTCTCCGGGTTGTATTTTGGTCTCGTTTATGGCATCCTTTGCTGGGCAAAAGCTTTTAAGTTTCATTAGATCCCATTTGTTTATTTTTTTTAAATTTCCATTTCTCTAGGAGATGGGTCAAAAGGGATCTTGCTGTGATTGATGTCATAGAGTGTTCTGCCTATATTTTCCTCTAAGAGTTTGATAGTGTCTGGCCTTACATTTAGGTCTTTAATCCATTTTGAGTTTATTTTTGTGTATGGTGTTAGGGAGTATTCTAATTTCATACTTCTACAGGTAGCTGTCCAGTTTTCCCAGCACCACTTATTGAAGAGGCTGTCTTTTCTCCACTGTGTATCCTACCCTCCTTTAACAAACATAAGGTGACCATATGTGTGTGGGTTTATCTCTGGGCTTTCTATCCTGTTCCATTGATCTATATTTCTGTTTTTGTGCCAGTACCATACTGTCTTGATTACTGTGGCCTTGTAGTATAGTCTGAAATCAGCGAGCCTGATTCCTCCAGCTCCATTTTTCGTTCTCAAGATTGCTTGGGCTATTCAGGGTCTTTAGTGTTTCCATACAAATTGTGAAATTCTTTTTTCTAGTTCTGTAAAAAATACCAGTGGTAATTTGATAGGGATTGCATTTAATCTGTAGATTGCTTTGGGTAATAGATTCATTTTCACAATGTTGATTCTTCCAATCCAAGAACATGGTATATTTCTCCACCTATTTGTATTATCTTTAATTTCTTTCATCAGTGTCTTATAGTTTTCTGCATTCAAGTCTTTTGTCTCTTTAGGTAGGTTTATTCCTAGATATTTTATTCTTTTTGTTGCAGTGGTAAATGGGAGTGTTTTCTTAATTTCCCTCTCAGATTTTTCATCATTAGTGTATAAGAATGCCAGAGATTTCTGTGCATTAATTTTGTATCCTGCTACTTTACCAAATTCATTGATTACTTCTAGTAGTTTTCTGGTAGCATCCTTAGTATTCTCTATGTATAGTATCATGTCATCTGCAAACAGTGACAGCTTTACTTCTTCTTTTCCTATTTGGATTCCTTTTATTTCTTTATTTTCTCGGATTGCTGTGGCTAGAACTTCCAAAACTGGGTTGAATAAGAGTGGTGAGAGTGGGCAACCTTGTCTTGTTCGTGATCTTAGTGGAAATGCTTTCAGTTTTTCACCATTGAGAACAATGCTGGCTGTGGGTTTGTGATATATGGCCTTTATTATATTGAGGAAAGTTCCCTCTATGCCTACTTTCTGCAGGGTTTTTATCATAAATGGGTGTTGAATTTTGTCAAAAGCTTTCTCTGCATCTATTGAGATGATCATATGGTTTTTCTCCTTCAGTTTGTTGATATGGTGTATCATGTTGATTGATTTGCATATAATGAAGAATCCTTGCATTCCTGGAATAAACCCCACTTGATCATGGTGTATGATCCTTGAAATGTGCTCTTGGATTCTGTTTGCTAGTATTTTGATGAGGATTTTTGCATGTATGTTCATCAGTGATATTGGCCTATAGTTTTCTTTCTTTGTGACGTCTTTGTCTGGTTTTGGTATCAGGGTGATGGTGGCCTCATAGAATGAGTTTGGGAGTGTTCCTCCCTCTGCTATCTTTTGGAAGAGTTTGAGAAGGATAGGTGTTAGCTCTTCTCTACATGTTTGATAGAATTTGCCTGTGAAGCCACCTGGTCCTGGGCTTTTGTTTGTTGGAAGATTTTTAATCACAATTTCAATTTCAGTGCTTGTGATTGGTCTGTTCATATTTTCTATTTCTTCCTGGTTCAGTCTCGGCAGGTTGTGCATTTCTAAGAATTTGTCCATTTCTTCCAGGTTGTCCATATTATTGGCATAGAGTTGCTTGTAGTAATCTCTCATGATACTTTGTATTTCTGTAGAGTCAGTTGTTACATCTCCTTTTTCATTTCTAATTCTATTGATTTGAGTATTCTCCCTTTTTTTCTTGATGAGTCTGGCTAATGGTTTATCAATTTTATTTATCTTCTCAAAGAACCAGCTTTTACTTTTATTTATCTTTGCTATTGTTTCCTTCATGTCTTTTTCATTTACTTCTGATCTGATCTTTATGATTTCTTTCTTTCTGCTAAATTTGGGGGGGTTTGTTCTTCCTTCTCTAATTGATTTAGGTGTGAAGTTAGGTTGTTTATTCGAGATGCTTCCTGTTTCTTAAGGTATGATTGCCTTGCTATAAACTTCCCTCTTAGAACTGCTTTTGCTGTATCCCATAGGTTTTGGGTCATCGTGTCTCCATTGTCATTTGTTTCTAAGTACTTTTTGATTTCCTCTTTAATTTCTTCAGTGATCACTTCATTATTAAGTAGTGTATTGTTTAGCCACCATGTGTTTGTATTTTTTACAGATCTTTTCCTGTAATTGATATTTAATCTAATAACATTGTGGTCAGAAAGGATACTTGATACGATTTCAATTTTCTTAAATTTGCCAAGGCTAGATTTGTGACCCAAGATATGATCTATTCTGGAGAATGTTCCATGAGCATTTGAGAAAACTGTGTATTCTGTTGTTTTTGGATGGAATGTCCTATAAATATCAAGTAAATCCCTCTTGTATAGTGTATCATTTAAAGCTTGTGTTTCCTTATTTATTTTCATTTTGGATGATCTTTCCATTGGTGACAGTGGGGTGTTCAAGTCCCCTACTATGATTGTATTACTGTCAATTTCCCCTTTTATGGCTGTTAGTATTTGCCTTATTATTGAGGTGCTCCTATGTTGGGTGCATAAATATTTACAATTGTTATATTTCTTCATGGATTGATCCCTTGATCATTATGTAGTGTCCTTCTTTGTCTCTTGTAATAGTTTTTATTTTAAAGTCTATTTTGTCTGATATGAGAATTGCTACTCCAGCTTTCTTCTGATTTCCATTTGCATGGAATATCTTTTTCCATCCCCTCACTTTCAGCCTGTAAGTGTCCCTAGGTCTGAAGTGGGTCTCTTGTAGACAGCATATATATGGGTCTTGTTTTTGTATCCATTCAGCCAGTCTGTGTCTTTTGGTGGGAGCATTTAATCCATTTACATTTAAGGTAATTATTGATATGTGTGTTCCTATTACCATTTACTTAATTGTTTCGGGTTGTTCTTGTAGGTCTTTTCCTTCTCTTATGTTTCTTGCTTAGAGAAGTTCCTTTAGCATTTGCTGTAAAGCTGGTTTGGTGGTGCTGAACTCTCTCAGCTTTTGCTTGTCTGTAAAGTTTTTAATTTCTCCATCAAATCTGAATGAGATCCTTGCTGGGTAGAGTAATCTTGGTTGTAGGTGTTTTTCCTTCATCACTTTAAATATGTCCTGCCACTCCCTTCTGGCTTGTAGAGTTTCTGCTGAAAGATCAGATGTTAACCTTATGGGGATTCCCTTATGTGTTATTTGTTGTTTTTCTCTTGCTGCTTTTAATATGTTTTCTTTTTATTTAATTTTTGACAGTTTGATTATTATGTGTCTTGGTGTGTTTCTCCTTGAATATATCCTGTATGGGACTCTCTGTGCTTCCTGGACTTGATTGACTACTTCCTTTCCTATATTAGGGAAGTTTTCAACTATAATCTCTTCAAATATTTTCTCATGCCCTTTCTTTTCCTCTTCTTCTTCTGGGACCCCTATGATTCGAATGTTGGTGAATTTAATGTCCCAGAGGTCTCTGAGACTGTCCTCAGTCCTTTTCATTCTATTTTCTTTCTTCTGCTCTGCAGTAGTCATTTCCACTATTTTATTTTCCAGGTCACTTATCCGTCCTTTTGCCTCAGTTATTCTGCTACTGATCCCATCTAGAATATTTTTCATTTCATTTATTGTGTTGCTCATCGTTACTTGCTTCCTCCTTTTTTCTTCTATGTCCTTGTTAACTGTTTCTTGCAATTTGTCTATTCTATTTCCAAGATTTTGAATCATTTTCACCATCATTATTCTGAATTCTCTTTCAGGTAGACTGGCTATTACCTCTTCATTTGTTAGGTCTGGTGTGTTTTTATCTTGCTCCTTCATCTGCTGTGTGTTTTTCTGTCTTCTCATTTTGCTTATCTTACTATGTTTGGGGTCTCCTTTTTGCAGGCTGCAGGTTCGTAGTTCTCTCTGTTTTTGGTGGCTGTCCCAAGTGGCTGAGGTTGGTTCAGTGGGTTGAGCAGGTTTCCTGGTTGGGGGGACTAGTGCCTCTGTTCTGGTGGATGATGCTGGATCTTGTCTTTCTGGTGGGCAGGTCCACGTCTGGTGGTGTGTATGGGGATATTGGTAGCCTTATTATGATTTTCGGCAGCCTCTCTGCTAATGGATGGGGCTGTAGACCTGTCTTGCTCTTTGTTGGGTATAGGGTGACCAGCACTGTTCGTTGCGGGTCCTTGAGTGAAGCTGGGTCTTGGTGTTGAGATGGAGATCTCTGGGAGATCTTTGCCATTTGATATTATGTGGAGCTGAGAGGTCTCTTGTGGACCAGTGTCCTGAGGTTGGTTCTCCCACCTCAGAGACATAGCCTTGACACATGGCTGGAGTGCCAAGAGCCTTTAATCCACACGGCTCAAAATATAAGGGAGAAAGAAATAGAAAGGCAAGAAAGGAAGGAAGGAAGGAGGATGGGAGTGAAGGAAGGAAGAAAGGAAGGGAGGGAGGAAGAAAGGAAGGTAGGAAGGAAGGAGGGAATAAAGAAAGGAAGGGAGGGAGGAAGAAAGGAAGGGTGCAAGGAAGGAGGGAATAAAGGAAGGAAGGGAGGAAGGAAGGAAGGAGGGAAATAGGAAAGAAAGGAGGGAAGAAAGGAAGAAAGAAAGGGGAGAAGGGAAAATAAAGTAGGGTAAAATACAGTTATTAAAATAAAAAAATAATTATTAAGAAGAAAAATTTCTATTAAAGAAAAAACAACAACAAAAAAAAACAGGTCTGTCTATCCCTAGGAAAAATGGTGAAAATAAAGCTATACAGACAAAATCTCACACAGCAGCACACACATACACACTCACAAAAAGAAAAAAAAGGGAAAATAATAGTATATCTTGCTCCCAAAGTCCACCTCCTCAACTTGGGATATTTCACTGTCTTTTCAGGTTTTCCACAGATGCAGGGCACTTCAAGTTGACTGTGGAGCTTTAATCTGCTGCTTCTGAGGCTGCTGGGAGAGACCTCCCCTTCTCTTTGTTCACACAGCTCCTGGGTTCAGCTTTGGACTTGTCCCCGCCTTTGCGCATAGGTCGTCCAAGGGCGTCTGCCCTTAGCTCAGACAGGGCGGGGTTAACAGAACAGCTGATTCGTGGTCTGTGGCTCACTCAGGCAGAGGGGGTGGGGCACGGATGTGGGGCGAGTCCACGGTGGCAGAGACTGACGTGACGCTGCACCAGCCTGAGGCGCACCGTGCGTTTTCCCAGGGTAGCATTCCCTGGATTCTGGGACCCTGGCGGTGGCGGGCTGCACAGGCTCCCGGGAGGGGCAGTGTGGAGAGTGACCTGTGCTCACACACAGGCCTCTTGGTGGCGGCAGTAGCAACCCTAGTGTCCCACACCCGTCTCTGTTGTCCATGCCAACAGCCGCAGCTCGTGCCCGTTTCTGGAGCTC